>NC_080185.1:38291020-38600253 GCF_950295315.1 Erinaceus europaeus
ATCCTCTGAAGGGACGCTTAAGAATATACTCTATGCTACACCTGTGCAAGATGAGTCCTGATATTAGGGCAGCTTGTAATGTTCCTACTGTTGACAAAAGAATGTGAACTCAGATCTAAAAGGATGCAGAGGTCACATAGGCTCCTAAGCTAAATATGGGTCCCAGATCACGTCAAGTCAACAATATTTTATACCTTTCCCATATTTGGGAGCCACTCTCTTCCCTAATCCATTTTTCTTGTCCTTCTGCCAACCACATCATATTATCTCCCCAGACAATAGTTAGGATCCACCTGCATATCAGATTTCAGGCTCAGGCAAAAAACAAACAAACAAAAAAACCTTCTAGTATAGCCACAGGCCCTTTGGAATTTAACTAAAATATGCCTACTAGCTATCTACAAAATTGAGACCCCCCCATTCTTCATCTGTATTATTCCATGATTGGTCAAGAATTTGTTTGGATTTGTTTGTTAACTCTCTTTTCAGACTCCAGGTTCCAGATGCTAGCATGATGCCAACAAGACTTCCCTGGACAGACAAACCCACCAATGTGCCCTGGAGCTCCACTTCCCCAGAGCCCCACCCAACCATGGAAAGAGAGAGGCAGGCTGGGATTATGGATCAACCAGTCAATGCCCATGTTCAGCAGGGAAGCAATTACAGAAGCCAGACCTTCCACCTTCTGCATCCCACAATGACCTTGGTTCCATACTCCCAGAAGGATAAAGAATAGGAAAGCTATTAGGGGAGGGGGTGGGATATGGAGATTTGCTGGTGGTAACTGTGTGGAGTTGTACCCCTCTTATCCTATGGTTTTGTCAATGTCTCCTTTTTATAAATAAAAATTAATATATATTCAAACATCTTATAGAAGCCAAGGAATGATATGTGTGGTTTAGAGTTAGTTTTCCTGGATCTGATTGTCATGTCTTAACAGTAGCTATTGTGACCTTGAATGACTTGCTTAACTACTTTGAGTCTTATTCACCATGTGTGAAAATGTTCTGTCATTCAGTATTCTCCAGAGAAATAGAACTTATAAGAATATATATATAATAAGAATATTATAAGAATATATATATATATATATATATATATCACTTGGTTGTGGGGGCTGACACATCTGAAATCTGTAAAACAGGCTGGCAGGCTAAAAACTTGGGTTGGAATTGATGCTGTAGTCATGAAGCAGAATTTATTCTTTTATAGAAAACTCAGCTATGCTTCTAAAGCATTGAAATTGATTGAGTCTCATCCATATCATGAAGAATAAACT
The DNA here is from genome assembly GCF_950295315.1 of Erinaceus europaeus. Lineage (NCBI taxonomy): Eukaryota > Metazoa > Chordata > Mammalia > Eulipotyphla > Erinaceidae > Erinaceus > Erinaceus europaeus. Next base: position 38,292,300 of record NC_080185.1, read on the forward strand.
CCTTTATTTAGTCAAATGATTGTATATGTAAACCCCATCTATAAAATACATTCACAGTAACATTTAAATTTTGTTTGATTGCGTAACTGGGTATTTGAAGCCTAATCTGGTTGACACATAAAACTGTCACAGGTGAGTAATAATTGAATCAGTGTCATAGGCTTGCTGAAAGGTTAAAATGGAATGATACACATAGAGGATTCTATATAATGCCTTTTGCATAGCAAACATTCAGAGTAATAGCATAGTAGTATAGCTTTATGCTCAAGGCTATTTACTAAAATCTGTGCTTCACAACTGTGATATGGGGTTGGGGTAGACTACTTCAGTTTCTGTGTGTAACTGACTAAACTCTCATGATTTGATCTCTGGTCTATGAAATAATGGATGGCACCAGTTTCCTGGATAAAGGAACATCACTACAGTATGTGGATGCTTTTCTAATCATAATATGTACCAATCCCAAAGTGTCTAGAATTGGGATGAGACTGAACTGGCAAAGAGATGACACTATGAGCTGATAAAACTAGTTGAATGTAGCAAAAGGGGATGAGTTCTATAGAGACAAGCAGAAATAAGTTCAGCAAATACATTTTCAGGGATTCTGTTGTGTTCGTCAACAGAGATAATATCATTTGACAACTTTCCTGGAGATATCTCCCTGGTGTGAGCCACTGTCTTTTCTCATTTGGATAGCAGTTTCCTTATTAATCTCCTGACTTCCCTACTTGTCCTCTTCAATTTATTAGTCACTAACTTTCAAAGTGAGATTAATGAAATATGTTAACACCTGTTGCTCTTCAGCTCAAAATCTTCATATACCCTCATCTCACAACAAAATCTAAAGCCTTCAAAATAGACTCTAACTGGTCTCTTCATGTCTCATTTTTGTCCCTTTGCTATTTGCATTTAGTTAAATACACTTCAGCCACACTGGCCATCTTGATTTTCCTTGAGTACACCCTTAGTTTAGATTTTTATTTTGTCTGAAAGGCCATTGTGTTCAGATATTCACATGGCTGACTCATTGACCAGTTTGGGTCTTTGCTCAAATATCATATATTGTTAAGGTTTGCTCTGATCAACCTATCTAGAATTGTAACTCCTACCCATGGTATACAATTCTTTTTCCTCAAACGTGCTTAATATTTTCTCACTAATTTTATCATAATATGGTATCAAATAAATAATTTAGTCTATCTTGTATAATCTACCACTACTACACTTTCAGTGTCAAGAATAATATTTGTAATTAAATATATTTACTTCATTTCCTACTGAATTTCCAGTGAATGACATACGTTAGGTATTCTATAGAAACTAATTGATTAAATGACTATGGATTTTTATATCAGTGTTTTATTCTTGGACTAATGGAGCATGTCTGTTTATATTAGTACTTCAGGATTTTCTTTTCTATTTCTTTCTTTCTTTCTTTCTTTCTTTCTTTCTTTTTTTTTTTTTTTTAACCAGAGCACAGCTCAGCTCTGATTTATGATAGTACGGGGGATTGGACCTGGGTCTTTGGAGCCCTAGGCATGAAAGTCTCTTTGCATAACCATTATGCTATACCCCCAACCCTGTGTTTCAGGCTTCTAAGAAACACGAGGCTTTTCTAAACTAAGAAGCATGTCACAGTATCTCAGAGAAGTTTTTGGTCCTGTGTCCAGTACTTCAATCAAACGAAAATCATTGGGTGGGAAGACTGAATAGTAGTTATATGAAAGGGTTGAGATTTCCAAGTCCCAGGTTCAATCTCGTACAGCACCAGAAGCCAGAGATGTGCAGTTTTCTGGGAGAGAGGGAGAGAGAGAGAGAGAGAGAGAGAGAAAGAGAGAGAGAGAGAGAGAGAGAGATTCGCTTCCATCAGATATACAGAAAATCCTTTGGAATGATACTTCATAAGTAAATAGTTACTGGGGTTGGGAGGTAGTGCAGTGGGTTAAGCACACACGACGCAAAACACAAGGGCCAGCATAAGGATCCTGGTTTGAGCCCACAGCTCCCCACCTACAGGGTGGTTGCTTTACTAGCAATGAATTAGGTCTTCAGGTGTCTGTCTTTCTCTCCCCCTTTCTGTCTTCTCCTCCTTTCTAAATTTCTCTCTGTCTTATCCAGCAACAACAACAGCAATGACAACAATAATAATAATGACAACAACAAGGGTAGCAATAAGGGAAAAATGGCCTCCAGGAGCACTGGGTTCGTGGTGCAGGCACAGAGCCCCAGCAATAACCCTGAATGCAAAAAAAAAAAAAAAAGTAAATGGTTACAATCATGAAACGCCTTGTTAGGGAGTTAAATGAGAAGATCTGCTTATGACAGGGTAGTAAAGGGAGATGAAATAGACTCAAGAAAATCTTAGAGAACAAGGATATGTTACTACTTTTATTTTATTTTATTTATAAAATGGAAATATTGACAAGACTACAGGATCGGAGGGGTACAATTCCATGTGATTCCCATCCCCAGAAATTCATATCTAATCCTCTCCCTTGATAGTTTCCTTATTCTTTTTTTATTTCATTTATAAATTGGAAATATTGACAAGAATTCCCACCACCAGAATTCTGTATCCAATCCCCTCCCCGATAGCTTTTCTATTTTTTTATTATTTATTTAAGAAAAGAGACATTAACAAAACCATAGGATAGGAGGGGTACAACTCCACACAATTCTTGCCACCCAATCTCCATAGCCCATCCCCTCCCCAATAGCTTTCCCATTCTCTATCCTTCTGGGAGCATGGACCCAGGGTTGTTGTGGGATGCAGAAGGTGGAAGGTCTGGCTTCTGTAATTGCTTCCCCGCTGAACATGGGCATTGACTGGTCTATCCATATTCCCAGCCTGCCTCTCTCTTTCCCTATTAGGGTGGGTCTCTGGACTATGGACCCAGGATCATCATGGAGTGCAGAAGGTGGAAGGTCTGACTTCTGTAATTGCTTCCCTGCTGAACAATGTGACTACTTTGGTGTTTAGGCCTATCTAGATAAAATGATACTGACCTGAGGTATATTAAAAACTATAAGGGCACATGATAAAATCTTGTAAGACCAAAGTCACATTACCTGTGAGGCATGGGATCCACATTTATAAAGGGAGCCATGAAAGTAAAACATATATTCCTAACCTGAGAGGCAAAGACAATATTGTCTTACAGATACAACAGAAGGATTCCCTGTTATTTGCACCAACAAATTATAAGCTACCTATCCAACACATATTATTTGGAAGGCAATCAGATGATCCATTTGACTTAATGGTTAGGGGTATGCCCAGTTGAAATTCTAGTTACTATTGAAAGTGTAGATTATCAGAAACATATCGAAGGATGTAACAGAGAGCTGAAACTTAAAGTCCAGATTGACCTACTGGGAAACAGAAATTGACCGTAGTTTCTTAAGAATAGGTCACAGAACAGGCATACTGAACATAGGAATACCACAAATGAAGGTATGATTCTATAAACTGATGTTTCCAGGAATCTTGGGTAACAAGCAGAAAAAGATATAAAGGGATCCAAGTGTTAAAAGAAGAATGTCAGTGTTTTATCAAAAGGGGAAAAAACTTAAAAGAGAAAAATAGTTTTATTTCAGAGAAAGATCTTTTGCCCTAATTGTGGTCCTCAATAACTTTAGAGTATCAAAGAAGCATCAAGGCTAAAAGTTGAGATAAAAAAAACACCAAAAGAGAGGGTTGAAAGTGGCAAACATATCACTCATTTCAGAAAGATAGGTATGGTGAATTGGTTCTAACATTGTGGTCTTAGACGCTGTAGTTTCCTGAATAGGTCGCATAATTTGGTGATACTATACACCACCCCCCCTTTAACTTAAAGCATAGTATCTTATGATGGCAGTGTTACAATACCACCCATCAAACCATGTCTATTCAAGTTTAGCCACACCATTCAGTAGTATGCTATCTTCAGGCATGGATCCTAATATCTGGTAACACTTTTATAAAAGGCACTTGAATGCTTTCGGGGGGTGAGTTTCCATGGCTAATCCGTTATTTATGGGCTTTCTGTATAAGAGGCGAGAATGCTGTCATGATGTTTTATGAGGCTGGTTAGTTTTATAGAGTGAGAAACCTGAGTTATGTTTTTGAGACCAAAATAATCCCCTCACTTTCTCCTGTCAACCCACACCAGAAAAAAAAATCAGAAAAGAAAAATGAAAGCAAAATCATTACCCCTAATCCAAACAGAAATCTGTTCCTATGGTTTGCCCAGAAAGAGAAGGTTGTTTCAGCAGAATTTATAATATAAGTAAGAGTATAGTTAGAAAACTTATAGCAAAAAAAAATAAGTATCCCAATAACAAAGGAATCATGAGATTGAAATTGAATAGTATCTGGATAGAGAGAGAGAGAGAGAGAGATCTTTCTATAGGGTTTGAGTTAGAGTAATAACCTTGTCTTTCCACTTGAGATCAGTCATAGGCATTGTGCTCTGTATTTATTGCTGTCACAAGGTTCTAAAGTTAAATAGTTCTTGTCCCAATGGAAGATTTACCCCTTTATCTCAGTTGAAGGGATGAAATAAAGTTCATACCATTTTGTTTGATGCTGAATAAACTCAATTGTGTTTATAAAAATCTTGGAATTTTTGTAGATCCTCTAAGGCTGAACAACTATGTTAACAAACTTATTTCCCTGGCTCCTTTTTTATGACTGGGTAGTTTACTGACCTAGATGGTGGGTCCAGTGCACAGTGAACTGAAATTAAAAGCTGGAAGTTCTTCTATACTGAATTTAGTATCTGACAATTTTGGGGAGATGGAATTCTGGATGTTTGATTAATTTTAATTCTTTAATTTATAGATGTGAAAACTAATGTTTAAAGAAGAAAAAATATTTATCTAAGATCACCCAAGGGGTAGCTACTAACTAAATGATTGCTTATTGAATATATTTCAGAAAATGAAAATTTAGGGTCTATATTGGGAAATATTCAGGAAGGGGCTGTACAGAATAAATAAATCTGTTGGAACTTTTCTGGTTGAGAGCAAATGGGCTGCAATGGCTCAAAAATCAGGATGCTTTGCCTAATGGTTTAACCTTTGGGGCATTAGCCTAACAAAATATAGATAATCATTTTCTTTGGAAAAATCACAGGTGTTCATTTTTGAATGCTTCTGTTTCTAGCTAGTGATTATGAATTGCTATTTAAATTCTGGTACTGATCTCATGTTGTCTGGTAGATTAAGGTGATGAAAGAGGATGATTCCAGAGTGGTTTCTAGTGCCTAAGGTAAGATTGAATTAGGAACTCAGAAGGTTAATTTGCTTGAGCTAAAACAACAGAAAACACATTCTTTATATTGATTTACATTGATAGTAAACTTAGCCCTATCCTCTAGGCAGAAAAATTGTAGGCATAAATAAATGAAATCTAATAACCATTTGTTAGTTATCTCTCCTCTGTCACCATGGTACTGAGTAATTCAGGAATACTCTGACCACATGGAGGAGCATGAACTGGTAATGAGAATGGTTAGCCAGTTTTTGAGGTAATTTTGATGACTAGCCAAGTCTCTGAACTACTGAACCAGTGTTTCTCTTTTTTGCCCATTTTTCTGCCTCTGAAATACTCTTGTAGTATTAAGTTAAGTGAAATAAGTCATATAGAAAAAGACAAATACTGTATGATTTTATTCACATATAGAATACAAAGACAAACAACAATAGAACAAAACAAAAGAAAACCAAACTTGCACATGCAGTAAAGAGAGTATAGTTTCTAAGGGGTAAGGAAGCTGGAAGGAAGGTAAATGAATAAATGATGTCAGTTGTATGCTGTTGGTGGAGTTAATTGTGAAGGATGGAAACCAGGCTTAGATGTGAGTATGCTATATAGTGTAGATAAGTCAAGTTATAATGCTGTACACTTAAAACATATGAAGTCATAGACTTGTTTTACTTAAATAAGAACTAAATTAAATTTAAGAAAACAAAAATGTGGGAGCTGGGCGGTAGCATACCGGGTTAAGAGCACGTGGTGCAAAGCGCAAGGACCTGCATAAAGATCCCAGTTCCAGCCCCTGGCTCCCCACCTGCAGGGGAGTCGCTTCACAAGCAGTGAAGCAGGTCTGCAGGTGTCTATCTTTCTCTCCCCCTCTCTGTCTTCCCCTCCTCTCTCAATTTCTCTTTGTCCTATCCAATAACAACAACAGCTATGACAACAATAACAACAATAAGCAGAACAACAAGGGCAACAAAAAATGGGAAAAATAGCCTCCAGGAGCAGTGGATTCATAGTGCAGGCACTGAACCCCAGCAATAACCCCGGAGGAAAAATAAAAGCTCCTTTGTAGAAATAATCACAGACTGTCAGAAATGCTCTGCTTAAAGAAAACTAAGTCCTTATGGTGCATCATGAAGGGATAATTGATATAGTTGACAGAATTCCTAGGTTTAAGGAAAAGGAGTCACAGCAGAAAACAGCCTTAAATAAGAAGGTTCTCCGCTATTTTAAATTATATATGCAAGGTTACATTTAATTAGTTGACAGAGAATCTAGCAGAGGAGGCAGAGAGATGTGTAACTCATGTAAGGGGATCCTATCACATTCAAGATACAGTAGCTATATCTATTAAACATTTCTGAAATGATTTGGAAGCAAAGGAGAAAATACAGCATTTACTTGATAAAAATTTTACGCTCTCATTGTCTTCCCCTGGGTATTTTCATAAGAATTTTGATTTGGCTAAGTGAGATTTCACCTATACTAAGCCGAACCCAGACACAGGTTGAAGCAAATCGTCCGAGATCTGCTGAAAGGGAAATCGTCCGAGCTGGTATTCCTCTATAATTAACCACCCCATATCCATTTCTTCTTAGTCTCTCCATAACTTGTGACAAAACAGTTAACTGAGATTCCCTCACAATTTGTGTAGAGTTCCAAAGTAGTAAATCACAAGAGATAGGTTGGAGAGATTGCTTTTAATTTGAGATGTTGTGAACTGCTTTGAGATAGTGCCACTAGAAATACTATTACACCAAGATGAGACCCTTGAGGTAAAAGCCAGAAATTCCTGCTCTCTCCACATGCAGGTTGGAGCTGCTTCAATTTGCCTTTCTGTTTACATTGTTTATTCTGTAGGTTTTAACAAACACAGTGCTTAGACCTCAAGATAGACACACCTGCTGATTTACCCTAATCATCTTTGCTTTCCTGTCCAGGTGGGCTCCACAGTAACCCTCTCTTCTCCTCAGTGAGTAGTCTAGTTCTTTATAGTACCCTCCTAAGTCAGCTACTAAAGAGAAAACACCTGCCTCAAGTGTTAATTATGACAAGAACAATGTTTAACAGGATACTTAGGAGGACTTCCTTTACAAAATGAGAAACTTGATGATTCTCTATAGTGGCACTTCAGATTCAGCAGCAGTGGGCTTGGAAATACATTTCAAGGTGAACGTTTTCCCTTTCAAAAGTAAAACTTGCCTTGTCAAAATAGCTCACTTGGTTAGTGTGCTGCTCTGCTGTGTGTGCAACCCAACTTCAAGCCTAGTCCCTAGAATACTAAAAGAAGCTTCAAGGGTCAGGTAGTGGTACACCTGGCTGGACTCACATCCTACAATGTGCAAGAACCCCAGTTCAAGCCCCTGGTTCCCACCTACAGGGGTAAAGCTTTGCAAGCAGTACTGCAGGTGTCTCTTTTTCCCTCTATCCCCCACTCTCTTGATTTTGGCTGTCTCTATCCAATAAATAAAGATAATAAAATAATTTTTAAAACACTTCAGTGCTGTGGTCTCTTTTATTCTCTCCCTCCCTTTCTCCTTCTCCCCTTTCTGTCTTTATCTTAAAATTAAGAATTAAAAAGTAATACTGAAATTTTGATTTTAGTATAGATTTCTAGTTTTATTGAGACAATTTTATATGAGTTAATATATATTTTAAATTTTTATTTATAAAAAGAAAACACTGAGTGGTCTGGGAGGTGGTGCAGTTGCTAAAGCATTGGATTCTCAACCATAAGGTCCTGAGTTCAATCTCTGGCAGCACATGTACCAGAATGATGTCTGGTTCTTTCACTCTGTCTCCCATATATTTCTCATGAATAAATTTTAAAAATATTAAGAAAAAGAAAACACTGGCAAAAACCATAGGATAGGGAGTCAGGCTGTAGTGCAGCGGGTTAAGCGCAGGTGGCGCAAAGCATAAGGATCCTGGTTAGATCCCCCTGTTCCCCACATGCAGGGGAGTCGCTTCACAGGTGGTGAAGCAGGTCTGCAGGTGTCAATCTTTATCTCCCCCTCTCTGTTTTCCCTCTCCTCTCTCCATTTCTCTCTGTCCTATCCAACAACAACAATGATAATAACTACAACAATAAAAAAAGTAGGGCAACAAAAGGGAATAAAAAAATAAAAAATAAAACCATAGGATAAGAGGGATACAACTCCACACAATTCCCACCACTAGAACTTCATATCCCCATGCCTCCCCTGATAGCTTTCCTATTCTTTATCCTTCTGGGAGTATGGACTCAGGGTCATTATGGGTTGCAGAAGGTGGAAGGTCTGGCTTTTGTAATTTCTTCCCTGCTGGACATGGGCATTGACAGGTTGATCCATACTCCCAGCCTACCTCTTTTTTTCCTTAGTGGGGCAGGGATCTGGGGAAGGAGAGCTTCAGGACACATTGGTAAAGTCATTTCATCTGCCCAAGGAAGTCCAGTTGGCATCATGGTAGAATCTGGAACCTGGTGGATGAAAAAAAAAAGAGTTAACATATAAAGCCAAACAAAATGCTGACCAATCATAAACCTAAAGTCTGGAATATTGCAGATAAAGATTTGGGGTCTCCATTTTGGAGATAGCTAGTAGGCCTATTTTAGTTATATTCCAAAAGTACCATGACTATACTAGTTTTTTCCAGAGCCTAACATCTGATATACATATGGACCCAAGTTGTTGTCTGGGGAGATGACACCATGGCTGGAAAGAGGGCTAGAAATCTGGATTAGGGAAAAGAGTAAGTCCCAAATATGGGAAAGGTGCATAAAAATTGCTGACTGTAAAGCCCATTGATTTGATCTGGGGCCTATATTCAAATTAGGAGCCTATGTAACCTCCACATTCCTGTAGGTCTGAACTTGCATTCTGTGGTCATCAGTAGGAACATTCTGATTCCAATTTCAGGACCCATCTTACTCAGATGGTAGATAGAGTATGTTATATATCCTCCCTTCACAGGAGGGAACATTCTCTGCCGTTGTTGATACATATTGAGGGCAAGGTCCTATGGGGGCCCCCAAAGTAGTCCATTGTGTTGTTTCAGACGGAGATGACCAGTGATAATGAGAGAGGGATCCCTTAGAGGCCTAGGCCCATCATATCTGTGTGGGAATCTCAGGATTCCCTGAATATGGCCCCAGATGATGGGGTGGCCTGATAGTGACTAAAGAGTCATCATTAGAGTATGCCAGTCTCTTGCTCTTATTCAGCTTTTGTAGTCCTTACTTTGATAAGATTAGCTTTGGAGTGTCTAAGGGAAGTATAAGTTATGCATGTACAAACTATTGGATTTACTGTTGAATGTAAAACATTAATTCCCCAATAAAGACATTTTAAAAAAAGAAAGAAAGTGAGGAGGGTATCTAGGTCTAAAGAGAAACTATTTCATTAGGAACTTTATGGTGTCTTTTCTAGTCTTTCAACTTGCTTGCTTCATTTATTGACTCACTGCAGACTATTGTGCACTTTTGCTTTCAGGTATATATTTTGCTGTAATTTATGGATACAATAAATTTTAAGTATACATCATGATGCATATGTATGTGATAAGCTTAATATGTTAGTTAAATATATATCATCTCAAATCAATATAGTAACAAGAAAAGAATTTTCTTTTCTTAAATATTATCTATTTGTTGTTGTTGTTACTGATGTTGTTGTTGGATAGGACAGAGAGAAATGGAGAGAGGAGGAGAAGACAGAGAAGGGGAAAGAAAGATAGACATGTGCAGACCTGCTTTCCCGCTTGTGAAGCCACTCCCCTGCAGATGGAGAGCTGGGTACTCCAACCAGGATACTTAGGCTGGTCCTTGTGCTTTATGCCACCTGTGCTTAACCCATTGTACTACCGCACGACCCCTGAAAAGAGAATTTTCTCCTGGTGATAAGAGCTGTGAGAATGCACCATCTAAACAACCTTCTGTATATCATATAGTAGTCAGAATTTTGGTTTGTTTTTGTTTGTGTGTCTGTTTTGTTTTAGACAAGAGCACCACTGGGATCTCTCTACTGGTGGTCCTGAGGATCACAATTGTGGTCTCTCATGTAAGTCTTGTGCACTATTCTTGCACTGTCTCACTGGCACTGTAATTGGTTTTGGTATGTACAACTATTGCAAAAGATGCACTCTCTGTGTACTTCATGTCAAATTGTTAAATGATGTATTTAAATAAAATTAGAGGGGCTAGTCAGTGACACAACTGGTTAAACACACATATTACCATGCACAGGATTTGGGTTCAAGCCCCCAGTCCCCACCCTGAAGGCAGAAGCTTCAGAAGTGATGAAGCATTATTGCAGGTGTATCTCCTTCTTTACCTCCCCTTCTGTGTTTATTTTCTTTGGCTTATCAAATATAAATAAACCCTTAAAATAAATAAATAAATAAATAAATGTAAATAAATACATTTAGATTGAGTATATAGCAGATTATGAATACTGTCTTTGAAACCATTTCTATTTGCTTAATTATTTCATAATTTTCAATCTTCTTTGGTTTGGAGTATTTTATTTGATTTTACTTTTTTTAATTTTTAAAATTATCTTTATTTATTTATTGGACAGAGACAGCCAGAAGTCAAGAGGAAGGAGGAGACAGAGAGAGAAAAGACAGAGAGACAACTGCAGCACTTGCAAAGCTTTCCCCCTGCAGGTGGGGCCTGGGGGCTTGAACCTGGGTCCTTGAGCATTGTTAACATGTGCACTCAACCAGGTGAGCCACCACCTGGTCCCCTGACTTTACTTTAACTCCTCTCTTAGCATAACATTTACTTTTCTTTTAAAAGCATTTTAAATAATAATTTTTGTTAGTAATTATTAGTCCTGTCCACAATGAGCTCTGTTTCTGAACCTCTTACTAGGGTTCCAGTGACTTACTGGAGTGAAAGTCCATTTAAGTGTGAGGAGACCTGTTATGACTGCAGTCCCCAGGAGTCTCTCTCTTTTAAGATAGTTTGTATTTTATTTAAATATATCCATCAGTTTAAGAATTTTTTAAATGAGAAAACATTAGAAAATGAGCAAATAGGGCAGTGTCAAAGCCTGGTAGAGCCCACACATTATAGTATACAAGGTCACAGTTCAAGAACCAGGTTCCTGCCCCAGTCCTTACCTGTAGAGGGTAAACTTTATTAGCAATGCAGCAGTGCTGCACATGTCTTTTTTTCTCTTACACTCTATCTTCATTTCCTTTCTAAATATCTCTTTGTCCTATCAAGTAAAAGAAGGTGGAATGGCCCCTGGGAGTGGAGGATTCATAGGGTAAGCAATGAGGCCCAGTGGTAACCCTGATGGCAAGGAAAGAGGAGAAGGAAAAGGAGGAGATAAATGAATACTTCACTTTACTCTCATATGATTTCTTCCCCATCTTTTTATCCCTTATTTTTGTCTGATGCTCAATGGTAAATAATTTAAGACCTTATTTGATGCTCAGCCAGAAGTCAGCCATAGATGGATGGGGAAGAACAAATGAGAAAAATCCATCTGGTTCTACTCATTGATGAGATTCCTGGAGGCTATTCTAAAGAGGTTTCTGGGACAGTCTGCCCTGGCCTGGTACTTGTGCCTGGTTATTTTTCACATCACTGAAATCAGCAAACAGCTGGGTGGACCATAGATAGCACTGAAATTATGTAAATATACTATCCAACCGGAGGCTCCAAAGTACCAAGTTCATTCTCTGCACCACGGTAAGTCAGAGCCAAACAGTGCTCTGCTAAAATTAATAATAATAAAATAAAATAAGAAAAAGGAAAAATAAAATAAATTATCAGCCAAGTGACTAGACCCACTTTTTTTCCCTTTCACTAACCTACTACCCCTTCTTTCATTGTCTAAAACACAAAAGCTACTCTGAGGGGCCAAGTGGTGGTAAACCAGTTGAATACACAAGACTGGGGTTCAAATCCCTGGTTCTTTCAAACAACAAGCAACAAACCTTGGCATTCTTTAATAATATCAGTGGCTTTTATTTCCACTCCTGGGTAATTGCTGGGGCTCAGTGCCTATACTATGAATCCACTGCTCCTGGCAGCCATTTTTTCCTCATTTTATTGGATAGGACAGAGTGAAATTGAGAGGGGAGGGGAGGGGAGTAAAAGGGAGAAGAGGGGAAGATAGAGAGGGGAGAGAAAGATAGACACCTGCAGACCTGCTTCAACACTTGTGAAGTGACCCCCCTTGCAGTTGGGGAGCTGGGGGCTCGAATCTGGACCCTTGTGTAAGTGCTTGCTTCTACTAAGTGTGTTTAACCAGGTGTGTACCTCAGCCCAGCCCCTCAGTGGTTTTTGTTCTATCTAAACAAATTTTGAAGGCTATGTCTCTCTCAGTGTTACTATCTATATAAATATGGGTGTTATTTGCTTTGTAATTTCAGTTCTATAATGAATAAAAGAAATATCACAGCTATCATTGCTTTTCTAGATTTTTGTTTGTTTTGTGGACTGGAATAGCAAAATCAATGCACTATCCGAAGCCAAAACCTAAAGTTTGATTTTCTTATTCTCCAAGTCAACTTTAACTTACTATCTCACTGCACTATATCTCTTTCTACTATGATTTCCATTTTTATATAATTTTATTAGGGCTTAGTGGTTTACAGTAGAGTTGTTGACACATGTGTACAATTTCCCATCTCCACATGGTGGGTGTCTGTAAAACACTCTCATCCCCAATTTAGGACTTTTGCTGCCATCATGCATCAGGAAGCAATATCCCCTGCTGCTACTCCTCTTCTCCTTAATCCTCACAGTCCTTGCTTTGGAGCAATATACCATACCCTGTCCAAGCTTCCCTTGGGTTTACTTTACTTTTCTTCTTTCTTAATTTCCATCCAGTATTTGTCCTTCCCTTTTTGGTTTATCTTAATTCACATGACTATTTCAAGTTCCAAGATATAGCAAAGGAGACAACTTCATCATTTTAACAGCTAAGATATATATATATCAACAAGGGAAATGACACAAATAAATTATATTGAAAATGAAAAGGGAGAAACCATAACAGGCACCATAGAAACACAAAATATTATGAGGGATTTCTGAGAACCACTATATGGCACACAACTAGAGAAACTGGAAGAGGTGACTAAGTTTTTAGAAGCATATGACCTCCCAAGATTGGAATATGAGAAACTAGAAAACATGAACAAGCAAATTACAACTTAAGAAATTGAGATAGTAATCAAAACCTTCCTTAAGAACAAAAGCCCAGACCCAAACAGGTTTACAAGTAAATTCTACAAACTCTTTAGAAAAGAACTAATACCTATAATTTCTAAGCTCTTCAAAATATTGAGGGCACAGAAATACAATTCACCTGGGATCAAAATATTATTTTTCTTAGTCTCTAAATATAATCTACTTAATGTCTTAATCCATAAATTTTATATGATGACTCACTATAATTCCTAGGGACTTGGGAAGCCAATACCAAATAACATCCCTTCAGTTATTTAGAATTGTGCTAGAATCATTATGTGTTTATTTGCATATAAATGATACTGTGTTTTATTTAGTCATGACAGAAAATAATGTGTAAAAAGTAACTACATGAAAATGCAAGTTGCTTAGTGATACTATTATTTAATTTACTCTTTTGCCAAGACTCACCTCACATGTGGTTTTAGGAAGTCCTAAGGAATTATAGTGAAATCACCAAATACTAGTTCTTTTCATGCCAACTCAGCTTTTAAGGTTCGTTATGTCATATACAAGCAGCATAGATATTTCACATTGGTTCATAGATTTTCATTTAATAATTTATAACATGAAGATCAGAAGCACCCCAGGTGTACCCATAGAAATATTAGCCTAGGGGGAGGTTCCCAGATGATGGCGGACTGAGAAGCTGCTAGTGGCTTGAGTTCTGATCACATCTCCTGGAAGCGGTAGGATTTTCTTCCTTTAGTAGGCCAGTCAATAAGGGGTCCTAGTGGTGACACCAAGGAGGTGACTATAACTTAATTTGGGTTAAGAATTAGAGTAGGAAAAAAGGGGAAAATTTTTTTCTTTTAATTTTTAAGCATACATCCTTCCCTTCCCCCCCCCCCCATAACCAGTCCCTGGGGACCAGCTCCTAGCAGGGCCCCCTGCTAGGAGCTTCTTTTCTTTACTAAATTCCTGTCGCACCAGGAATTTAGTAAAGAATTTAGTATATATACCAGCTGTGGTATATATACACAATGGAATACTATGCAGCTATCAAAAACAATGAACCCACCATCTCTGACCCATCTTGGACAGAGCTAGAAGGAATTATGTTAAGTGAACTAAGTCAGAAAGTTAAAGATGAGTATGGGATGATCCCACTCATCAACAGAAGCTGACTTAGAAGATCTGAAAGGGAAACTAAAAGCAGGACCTGATCAAATTGTAAGTGGGGCACCAAAGTAAAAACCCAGTGGTAAGGGGTAGACATGTAGCTTCCTGGGCCAGTGGGCGGTGGGAGTGGGCGGGAGGTATGGGTCACAGTCCTTTGGTGGTGGGAATGGTGTTTATGTACACTCCTAGCAAAATGTAGACATATAAATCAGTAGTTAATTAATATGAGAGGAGGAAATCAATTGTATGTCTCAAAGTTTCTCAAAAGACAAACTGAATCTTTTTAATATATAGGCTATGTATTTGATATGCGGACTCTCTCAAAAGCCTAGACCAAGTAGATTAGAAGCATCCAATAGCACAGCTATATACAAGATACTGGGTACTGTACAGCAAACCATAACAAAGGGACTTTTCAAAGTTAACCCAATTAACAAATAATGTGATGATAATATTAACTATCGATTGTCTTTTTGAACCCTAAGACAGCAGGAACCTCACATCTTCACTATAGAGTCCCTACTTCCCCCAGTCCTGGAACCCTTGGATAGGGCCCACTTCCCGTATGCATCTCCCAATCCAAACCAAATAATATTGCATCCGCCGATCACAACCTAACCAAAGCAACGATTGCCACCTCAACATGCTTCACCTCAGACTGTATCCAGAGACTTCACGTGTGGAATGACAACCCTTCAGCTTCATTACTCGGGTGAGACCTTTCCTTTTATAGTACACTCTAATTTCATCTCAGGTAGTGCCGGGATAGCCTGAGGGTACTTCTTCCCGAGCTAGTGCTCTCTGGCTTGGAGAGAACTCAACTGGAGCCAATCTAGGCTGCTGTGTGGGAGAAGGATCAGGAACTCGTGCCGCACTAACTTCCGCAGGAGATACACTCTGGAACTCTCGGAGCCGGAAAGCAATTTCCAGGTGTCTTTAATCAGAAGAGCAGCTGTTTTTATACTCTCCAAGTAGGGTGGAAACAGGATGTGATATAGAGAGGGTGGAGAGAAAATTGACTGGTGAAAATCAGAGTGTGACAAGGAGGGGGCGGAACAGGCGAGAATCCTGTCACTGAACCACCAATGCCCTGGAGTGTTTTATGTAAAAGTGATTTATGTAAATAGACCAAAGCTTTGGATCAGTAAATCCCTATATAGGCATATGGTTAAGCAGAAGCCAGGGGGAGGTGGCATACTACCCAACATCTCCCCCTTTCTTTTTAACTATTTGCCATAGTATCAGGAGTGCAGGGCACTTTGTGAGGCAGGGAGACTGATAAGAGGCACACCTTTTGGGGGGTTCTACTGTCCCTCCTTGCTCAACCTCTCCGTGGAGAGAGAGACTAACAGGATTGACACACCCCTCAGGCTCAAGCCCTTCCAAGCTCAACCATATCCTCACAATTCCCCAACATCTTCCTCTTACTTAATGGTCATATATAACTGGGTCA
Source organism: Erinaceus europaeus (assembly GCF_950295315.1). Taxonomy (NCBI): domain Eukaryota; kingdom Metazoa; phylum Chordata; class Mammalia; order Eulipotyphla; family Erinaceidae; genus Erinaceus; species Erinaceus europaeus. The sequence continues at coordinate 38,308,311 of NC_080185.1, forward strand.
ATGTCTGTAAAAGGCTTCATCTCTGTCAGGGGAATAGCAGTGTAGGGGTGAACAGAAACCTGTTGGGAAGAAAGCAGAATGATAGTGTGTAAGTGTCTTCAAAAAGAACTAGCACAAGACAGGGAGGGATAAGTAAGAGTAGCAAGAGACAGAGTAAGCCTGATTGGTGGAGGAGTGGGGGCTTGATAAGCCGAGGGGCTAGAGGCGTGATCTGGCATTGCAAAATCCCGAGTCAGCTGGCGGTAAGTTCTATGAACTGCTACAGTCATTCTTCAAGAAGTCCAGCAGTATAAAAGGAGTGTCCAGCAAGTTCTATAGAAGCATCAGTCCAATGTCAAAGGCCAGGAAATAAATGCCACACGTCTATCTTGATGGAGGAGGATGGCCACTGGAACTTTTCTTCTCTGTAGAGAGTGACCTGGAACCGCCAAAACATGGTGGGCGAAACAGAAGCAGGAAGAGCAGACACCGATGGTTGAGAGAAAGGCAGTAGGAAAGTCTTGTCCTTTGGAGTCTGTGAATCAGGTTCTCCAGATCGTGTCAGGTCACATCATGGGTTTCGGGGGATGGCTGTAATTGTGGGTGATGTCAGAGGTCAGGGGTCCAAGATGGATTTCTGGGGATTCTATATGAGCAGATGCTTCTTTATGCGAAGGCTTGTCATAGCTGTAGTCAATTACTTATGAAAAAACTTTGTAACAAATTAGAAGTTTACTACAATTGATAACTCAATGATTATAATTGGTTTTGGTATCTTTGTAATTAGGTGTAAAGGTCATCTTACGTGACCTCATGTAGCAGTCTTTATATAGCAAAGTTTTCATACCGAATTTAAGTCACATATATTGATTCTTAACTATTTTTACATTGGGTTTTTAAGCAAACTCAGGTTACTAGAGGTAACACATTTTAGTGACAGTTTTTTTTTTTGGTACATTTACAATATCGGATTGATGCCAAATTTGTTGTGGATTAATTTCCACAAGATAGCTTACAGGACATTTTGGGGGGCCCTCCAAAAATGTCCTGTATAGAGAATTTGTATTTTAACTTAGGAGATGATGAATTGTCACATTGAATATTTAGAGTTTTACCTTAAACACTCAGTTACTTAAATGAATTGATTTTACCTCTTCTCGTAAAAATGTAACTTCGAAGTTACAATTTAACTGTTAAGTTAATGTTTACCAAACTTGAAACACGCATATTAAACATATAGTTTATAACACACAGGAGGAGAAAAACTTGTAAATAAGATATATCATTTCAAATGTGAATTTAGATCTACTGTCATAGTTGAACCATCTTTACTCACACAATTTAAGACTAAACATTTCATATTGATATCAAGACTTTAAAAAGAAATCAAAAGGGGGAATGAACAATTTTTGGACTGTTTCTGGACGTCTCCAGAAACCATGGCTGCGTCCAGCCGTTTTATATAAAGTCAGTTAACTTTCAGAGTACTCTGAGCACAATGGGTCATACAAAAATTTTGGTCACTCAACTCACTCAATTTTTTTTTTCACTCACTCACTCACAAAACACAACTGGCCAGTCATAGCATGACATTCATTCGGGGGGGTGAAGAGTTCTGTGAATCAGATTTTTTTTTTGATTCTGCCATGCTGTATTATGGATCCTGGGGTGCATCCTGTAGCCAGTCCTCTTGCAGCCAGTCTTCTTGCAGTGTTTCTTGTTCTTCAGGGATATCAGCGCCATCATGTGGGTATTGCCAAACATGGCGGGCAGTAACCCAAACAGGCTTGGAGTAATTTTGTGGAAAAATACATGCGAAACCCCTCCCCATAGTCAACAGGGGGTCAGGTCCTTTCCAAATTTTATCAAGTGGGTCTTTCCATTTGACTTTAATAGCTGGGAGGGTGGGTGGTGTTTGCCAATGAAGAATTATAGGAGGTTGGTCTGAGTTTTTGTAAATATTAAAGAGATTTAATGTAGTTAAGGCTTTTGCCAGCTGGATATTAGGGGGTAAATTTCCCCTTTTTCTTTATTTAATTGAGCCTGAAGAGTCTGATGGGTCCTCTCAACAATGCCTTGTCCCTGTGGATTATATGGAATGCCTGTAGTATGAGTAATGTTCCAGAGGGAACAAAAAATCTTTAAATTGTTTGCTGGTAAAAGCAGGTCCATTATCCGTTTTAAGTTTAAGAGTTAAGCCCATTACAACAAAACAGGAGAGCATATGGCTTATAAGCTTTTTTGAGTTTTCTCCAGTCTGAGCTGTAGCCCACATAAACTTAGAGAAGGTATCAATTAAGACGAACACATATTTTTGTTTGCCAAAGTTAGGTATGTGGGTAACATCAATTTGCCAAAGAGCGTTGGCTTTTAAACCTCGAGGATTAACCGCCAGAGTCTGAATAGCAGGTGTTTTGATTAGACCTGCACAGGAGGAACATGTAGCAAGAATACGTTTTAACTTTGTCAGAGGAATATCAGGAAATTGAGCTCGAGGACATTTAAGATTAACATGGGTTAGGGAATGAAAGTCAGCAGGATTAGAGACAGAGGCTAGGAGAATTCCTGTGGAGGCAAGGTGGTCAGCTGCAGCATTCCCTTCGGACAGGGGACCAGGAAGAGGGCTTTGGGAACGTAGGTGCTGAACATACAGTGGATGGGTTTGAGAACAGAGCATAGAGGAAATTTGAATTAAAAGAGGAGAAAGTGGGTTGTCATCAATTCTTACATAAGATCGAGCAAGCCATGGAAGTAAGTTAACAGTATATACACTGTCAGAAAAAAGGCTGAAGGATTCTGGTACAGCTTTTAATGCAAGGAAAACAGCATAAAGTTCTTTGTACTGAGGGGAATTATCAGGAAGTTCAGCAAAGAGAGGTTTGGGGTATTGCTGGTCTGGATAATATATAAAGGCAGCAGCTCCTTTTTTTCCACCATCAGTGAACACTGTAGGAGCAGAGGGGATGGGATCTCGAGAGAAAAGTTTAGGTACTAGTAGAGGCAACAGAGGTAAAGAAGCTATCAAATTATTAGAGGGAAAATGATTATCTAATTGTCCTGGAAAACCCATTAAACTTATGGCAAAACGAGAATGGTGGCATATGAGCCATTCTGTATCAGTGAGAGAAAAGGGAAGAATGATTGAATCTGGTTCCCTTCCTAAGACCTGAACCGATATGTTTCTTCCTTGGCGAACCATAAATGCTAAGGCATCAATCTCGGTAAGGAGTCTTGGAGCTCCACCTACTGGCGTATGAAGCCATTCGAGAACGCCATGTTTCTGCCACAATGCCCCCACTACCGTGGGGGTGGAGTTAAAGATTAGAAGATTTACTGGAGAGGAGGGGGAGAACCGAACGAGGTGCATGTCCTGGAGAGCCTGGTTAACTTTTTCCAGAGCCAAGGATGCTTCGGGGGTTAACAGACGCTTGAGGAGGGCTGTTTGTTTCCTTTTAACAGATCGAACAGTGGTTGCAGGCAGCTCGTAGGCAGATAAAGATACTGCCTAAGCCAATTCGAATTTCCAAGAAAACTTTGTAAAGAAGCAAGAGTGAGATTAGAAGGAAAAGTAACACAAGGTTTTAAAGGACGAATCTGCGTTAGGGAAATCTCTGAGCCTAAGAAAGATATTGGAGGGATTAGCTGTATCTTCTCAGGAGCTACATTAAGTCCACTTCTCTTTAAGGCAGGGATTAGAAAATCACGTAGGGCGGAGAGATCTGTATCTAATTCTCCCCATATTAACACGTCATCCATATAATGAAAAACCTTAAGGCCCTTATGAATATATGGAAAAAGGGCAGATTTAACAACCTCTTGACAAATAGTAGGACTATTAGCCATGCCCTGGGGCAGTACCACCCATTCAAATCTATCGGCAGGGCTGGCATTATTAATAGAAGGAACAGAGAAAGCAAAACGTTTACAATCTTGTGGGTGTAAGGGAATAGAGAAAAAACAATCCTGTATATCAATAGCTATGATTGGAATTCCTGTGGGAATTACGAAAGCAAGAGGCAAACCCCTTTGGGGGGAGCCCCAAACATGCATGGTTTTATTAACTGCACGAAGATCTTGACGGAGGCGCCATTTTCCTGAGCGCTTTTTAATCACAAAGACTGGAGTATTCCATGGGCTCCGAGAATGACGTATGTGTCCCAAAGATAACTGCTCTTGGACGAGTTTTTTTTAAATTTCTAGCTTCTCCCTAGGCAAAGGCCACTGTTCCACCCAGACAGGCTCATTAGAAAGCCAATCTAAGCGGGGAGCTCTGTTATGAACAGTGGCAGTTAGTATTGGGGGTGCTGGTTGGGTCTAGCACTCTCACAGGAGTGAGTGTGGTGTCCTGCAGAGGTGTCTGAGGATATCACTACATCTAAAGATTCCAGCAAGTCTCTTCCCAATAAATTGGTGCTTATATCAGCTATTAAAGGCTGAAAGCGTCCTGTAGTCCCTTCTGGATCTTCCCAGACAAGGGAATCTCATGTGCGGAATGCCTGAGTCAATCCTCCAACACCATGTAAGCGTGGTCCTGGGAGGAGTTCCCAACTCTGGGGAACCTCTGCTTGTCTTAATATTGTCTTATCTGCTCCCGTGTCAATCAAACACTTAAAAGGAATATTACCAATCTTTACTGTCATAGTTGGTTGACCCCTTTCTAAAACAGGGGTGGTCCATAAAATCTCAGGCTCCGAATTCGAGATTTTCTCTTGCTGCAGCCGGTTATTTCTATGCTGGAAGTTCCCACATACCGCGGGTTCCTCCTTCTGCTCACCCTCTGTTATTGTTGCTTGGCGTGGTGAGTATAGCTGCATAGGCCTGTAACATAGGTCCTTGAAAAGAGCTTGATCTGAGATCCTGTGTAGCTATAATCCAAGTATCTGGGTGTTCGTTTTTAAGAGTGATACAGGCCTGTCGAAAATGCGGAAGCATTCCATCCCAGACTATGGATCGCAGGAGGAGAAAACGAGCGTCAGGATTATAAATCTTCCTTTCCAAACTCGACTGGACCCTGGCAATGAATTTAGCGAGGTATTCATCAGGTTCTTGTTACAGGGAGCGAATGGGGGCTGAGGCTGCTCCCATGGGTGGTGTTAATCGCTCCCATGCTTTTAATGCACACAGGCGTACTTGATCAAAATACCCCGGTGGAAACTTGGCTTCCGCCTGTTGAATCCCTGTTTCTAATTGGCCTGTTCCAAACAATGCATCAAAATTACCCTCTTGCTGATTTTGAATATTTTTCCGTGATTGTTGTAAACATTCGTCGCGAAAGAATGCCTCCCATTGCAGGAACAGGGGGCCTGGGAGCGTAGCACGAGTCACATCTCTTCAATCTTGGGGGGTATTAAGGTTCTGAAGTAGGCCTTGTAAAATGGACCTGGTCCATGGGGCATGAACACCGTCATATTTGATAGCCTGGCGTAGTTCCTTCAGGTCTGTGACGGAATATGGATACCATGCCTGAGGTTTTTGTCTATTGGGGGCAACATTGACCGGAAATGTGTGGACTTGCTCTGATAAGTGTGTAGCGGTAGGAGGAGTCATCGAAGTGGAAGCTTCTGGACAAGTGGCCGAAGAAGTGGTTTTAGAGGCTACAGGAGAATTCGGACATGTGTCTATTGAAACAGGGGTGGGTGAAGAAGCAGCCGTGGAGGCAGCAGGAGGTTCCGGACACATGTCTGCCAAAATGGGGGTGGCCGAAGAAGTGGCTGTGGAGTCCAAAGGAGAATTCGGACACGTGTCTGCCAAAATAGGGGCCTCAGGGCAAGATGCCAAAATAGGGGCCTCAGGGCAAGATGCAGAGGAATTAGGGTGGGTCAAGATCATGACAGGCCTTTGCTTCTTCTTGTTTTTAAGGTGCTGGTTAAGTTCTATGATTACTTCCTTTATCTCTTGGACATCAGCCTCTAGGTCCTTAAGCCTTTTGAGAGGTTGCCCTATATATCCCTTAAAAGCTGCTATTATGATCAACAGGATATAAGGTGAAGCCCCAAGAAAAATGTCCCAGATATATAAAAATTGTATACTGGAAAAAGAATGCAGAATTTGGAAAAGATTTTCCATGGTGGAGAGATCTAAGGAAAACAGTAAGAAAAAAAAAGAAAAAAGATCACAGTGCCTTAACACAATATTGCAGATACCCAAAAGGTGTGTACTTATCTAAGATGTCTTCTTGTAAATCTGCTGCTTATGGGTCCCTGTTTGGGTGTCAGATGCCGGGATAGCCTGAGGGTACTTCTTCCCGAGCTAGTGCTCTTGGGCTTGGAAGGAACTCAACTGGAGCCAATCTAGGCTGCTGCGTGGGAGAGGGATCAGGAACTCGTGCCGCACTAACTTCCGCAGGAGATACACTCTGGAACTCTCGGAGCCGGAAAGCAATTTCCAGGTGTCTTTAATCAGAAGAGCAGCTGTTTTTATACTTTCCAAGTAGGGTGGAAACAGGATGTGATATAGAGAGGGTGGAGAGAAAATTGACTGGTGAAAATCAGAGTGTGACAAGGAGGGGGCAGAACAGGCGAGAATCCTATCACTGAACCACCAATGCCCTGGAGTGCTATATGTAAAAGTGATTTATGTAAATAGACCAAAGCTTTGGATCAGTAAATCCCTATATAGGCATATGGTTAAGCAGAAGCCAGGGGGAGGTGGCATACTACCCAACAAGGTAGTTCACTTTCTAACAAAGTCCCATAACCTAGATATACACCAGTTTCTGTGAGAGAGAGCTTATGTGCGCAAGTATCCATAAACTACTGCAAAATATATACCTGAAAGCAGAAGTACGCTAGAGTTTGCAGTGAGTACCTCCCTAACACTTCCTCTCCACTATTCCAAGTTTGGGATCCATGATTGCTCAACAAATTGTTTGGCTTCATATGTTAACTCTCTTTTCAATCACCAGGTTCCAGATGCCACCAGGATGCTGGCTAGGCTTCCCTGGATTGAAGACCCCACCAATGTGTCCTGGAGCTCAGCTTCCCCAGAGACACACCTTACTAGGGAAAGAGAGAGGCAGACTGGGGGTATGGACCGACCAGTCAACGCCCATGTTCAGCGGGGAAGCAATTACAGAAGCCAGACCTTCTACCTTCTGCAACCCTCAATGACCCTGGGTCCATGCTCACAGAGGGCTAGAGAATGGGAAAGCTACCATGGGAGGGGGTGGGTTATGGGGATTGGGTGGTGGGAATTGTGTGGAGTTGTACCCCTCCTACCTTATGTTTTTGTTCACTAATCCTTTCTTAAATAAAAAATAAAAAAAAAAAGAAAACATAACCCAATCATATGCTTCTTGCCAGAATCCCATCTGTCACAACAAGATAAACACAGACTTAAAGTGAAAGGATGGAAAACTATCATGCAGGCTAACGGACCACAAAAAAGGGCAGGAACAGCCATTCTCATCTCAGCCATGATAGATTTTAAATTAAATAAAATAATAAAAGCTAGACAAGGACATTACATAATGATTAGAGGATCAATCAGCCAAGAAGACTTAACAATTATTAACATCTATGAACCCAATGAGGGACCATCTAAATACATTAAGCACATATTCAAAGAATTTCAAAAATACATCAATAGTAATACAATAATAGTGGGAGACTTCAATACCCCACTCTCACACTTAGATCAACAAAGCAGAGAACGAATAAAGATACAGGAGGTTTGAATGAAGAGATTGACAGACTAGACCTCTTGGACATTTTCAGAGTGCTTCACCCCAAAAAACTGGAATACACCTTCTTTTCAAATCCACATAACACATAATCAAGGATAGACCACATGTTAGGCCACAAAGACAGCATCAATAAATTCAAGAGCATTGAAATCTACCCAAGTATCTTCTCAGACCACAGTGGAGTAAAACTAACATTTAACAACAAACAGACAATTAGTAAAAGTCACAGAATTTGGAAACTAAACAACATACTCCTTAATAACCAGTGGGTCAGAGACTCACTCAAGCAGGAGATTCAAATGTTCCTAGAAACAAAAGAAAATGAAGACACAACCTATCAAAATGTTTGTGACACAGCTAAAGCAGTACTGAGAGGGAAACTTATAGCCATACAATCACATATTAAACACCAAGAAGAAGCTCAAATGAACAACCTTACTGCACACCTCAAGGACTTAGAGGAAGAGGAAGAAAGGAACCCTGAAGCATCCAGAAGGACAGAAATCATTAAAGTTAGAGCAGAAATAAACAACATCGAAAATAAAAGAACCATACAAAAGATCAATGAATCCAAATGTTGGTTCTTTGAAAGATTAAACAAAATTGACAAACCCCTAGCCAGACTCACCAAACAAAAAAGAGAGAAGACTCAAATTAATAGAATTGTAAACGATGGAGGAGGTATCACAACTGACACCACAGAAATCCAGAGAATCCTGCGAAACTTCTATAAAGAACAATACGCCACCAAGCTAGAGAATATGGAAGAAATGGAACAATTCCTAGAAGCATATGCCCTTCCAAAACTGAACCAAGAAGAACTACAAAATCTAAATGCACCAATCACAGACAAAGAAATTGAAACCATTATTAAGAATCTCCCCAAAAGTACTGGACCAGATGGCTTCACAAATGAATTCTACAAAACTTTCAGGAAACAGTACCCATACTTCTTACGCTTTTCCATAAGATTGAAGAAACAGGAATACTCCCTTCTACCTTCTATGAAGCCAACATCACCCTGATACCAAAAGCTGATAAGGACAGAACAAAAAAGGAAAACTACAGACCAATATCTCTGATGAACATAGATGCCAAAATAGTAAACAAGATCTTGGCCAGTCAGATACAGCAACATATCAAAAAGATTTTTCATCACAACCAAGTGGGATTCATTCCAGGAATGCAAGTTTGGTTCAACATCTATAAGTCAATCAATGTCATTCACCACACCAATAAAAGCAAAGTGAAAAACCGCATGATTATCTCAATAGATGCAGGGAAAGCCTTTGAAAAAATCCAACACCCATTTATGCTCAAAACTCTACAAAAAATGGGATTAGATGGGAAATTCCTCAAGATAGTGGAGTCTATATATAGCAAACCTACAGCCAACATCATACTCAATGGACAGAAGTTGAAAGAATTCCCCCTCAGATCGTGGACTAGACAGGGCTGTCCACTGTCACCGTTACTCTTCAACATAGTACTGGAAGTTCTTGCCATAGCAATCAGGCAAGAGAAAGAAATCAAAGGAATACAGATTGGAAGGGAGGAAGTCAAGCTCTCACTATTTGCAGATGATATGATAGTATACATAGAAAGACCTAAAGAATCCAGTAGAAAATTACTGGAAGTTATTAGGCAATATAGCAAGGTATCAGGCTACAAAATCAATGTACAAAAATCAGTGGCATTTCTTTATGCAAACACTAAATCTGAAGAAGAAGACATCCAGAAATTACTCCCATTTACTGTTTCAGCAAAATTAATCAAATACCTAGGAATAAAGTTGACCAAAGAAGTGAAAGACTTGTATGCTGAAAACTATGAGTCTCTACTCAAGGAGATAGAAACTGATACCAAGAAATGGAAAGGTATCCCATATCATGGATTGGAAGAATAAATATCATCAAAATGAATATTCTGCCCAGAGCCATATACAAACTTAATGCAATACCCATCAAAGTTCCAACAAGCTTCTTTAAGAGAATAGAACAAACACTACAATCATTTATCTGGAACCTGAAAACAGCTAGAATTGCCAAAACCATCTTGAGGAAAAGAAACAGAAATGGAGGCATCACACTCCCAGACCTTAAACTATATTATAAAGCCATCATCATAAAAACAGCATGGTACTGGAATAAAAATAGGCACACAGACCAGTGGAACAGAATTGAAAGCTCAGAAGTAAATCCCAACACCTATGGGCACATAATCTTTGATAAGGGGGCCCAAAGGATTAAATGGAAGAAGGAGGCTCTCTTCAATAAATGGTGCTGGGAAAACTGAGTTGTAACATGCAGAAGAATGAAATTGAACCACTTTAACTCACCAGAAATTAAAATCAACTCCAAATGGATCAAAGACCTAGATGTCAGACCAGAAACAATCAAATACTTAGAGGAAAATATTGGTAAAACACTTTCCCACCTACACCTCAGGGGCATCTTTGATGAATCAACCCCAATTGCAAGGAAGACTAAAGAAGAAACAAACCAATGGGACTACATCAAATTGAAAAGCTTCTGCACAGTCAAATAAACTATTAAACAAAGAAAGAGACCCCTCACTCAATGGGAGAAGATCTTCACATGCCATACATCAGACAAGAAACTAATCACCAAAATATATAAAGAGCTCAGCAAACTTAGCACCAAAAAAGCAAATGACCCCATCAAAAAATGGGCAGAGGATATGAGCAAAACATTCACTACAGAGGAGATCCAAAAGGCTAACAAACATATGAAAAACTGCTCTAGGTCACTGATTTTCAAGAAATGCAAATTAAGACAACACTAAGATACCACCTCACTCCTGTAAGAATGGCATACATCAAAAAGGACAGCAGCAACAAATGCTGGAGAGGATGTGGGGACAGAGGAACCCTTTTACATTGCTGGTGGGAATGTAAATTGGTACAGCCTCTGTGGAGAGCAGTCTGGAAAACTCTCAGAAGGCTAGACATGGACCTTCCATATGACCCACTAATTCCTCTCCTGGGGTTATACCCCAAGGACTCCATAACACCCAACCAAAAAGAGGTGTGTACTCCTATGTTCATAGCAGCACAATTCATAATAGCTAAAACCTCGAAGCAACCCAGGTGCCCAACAACATATGAGTGGCTGAGAAAGCTGTGGTATATATATATAATGGAATATTATGTAGCTATCAAGAACAATTAACCCACCTTCTCTGACCCATCTTGGACAGAGCTAGAAGGAATTATGTTAAGTGAACTAAGTCAGAACGATAAAGATGAAATGGGATGATCCCACTCATCAACCGAAGTTGACTAAGAAGATCTGAAAGGGAAACTAAAAGCAGGACCTGATCAAATTGTAAGTAGGTCACCAAAGTAAAAACCCTGTGTTGAGGGGTAGACATGCAGCTTCCTGGGCCAGTGGGGGGTGGGAGTGGGTGGGAGTGATGGGTCACAGTCTTTTATTGGTGGGAATGGTGTTTATGTACACTCCTAGAAAAATGTAGACATATAAATCAGTAGTTAATTAATATGAGGGGGAAAATCAATTGTATGTCTCAAAGTTTTTCAAAACACAAACTGAATCTTTTTAATATATAGGCTGTGTATTTGATATGCGGACTCTCTCAAAAGCCTAGACCAAGTAGATTAGAAGCAGTCAATAGCACAGCCATATACAAGATACTGGATACTGTACAGCAAACCCTAACAAAAGGACTTTTCAAAGTTAATCCAATTACCAAATAATGTGATGATAACATTAACTATGGATTGTCTTTTTGAACCCTAAGACAGAAGGAACCTCACATCTCCACTATAGAACCCCTACTTCCCCCAGTCCTGGAACCCTTGGATAGGGCCCACTTCCCGTATGCCTCTCCCAATCCATACCAAATAATATTGCATCCGCCGATAACAACCTAACCAACGCAACGATTGCCACCTCAACATGCTTCACCTCAGACTGTGTCCAGAGACTTCATGTGTAGAATGACAACCCTTCAGCTTCATTACTCGGGTGAGACCTTTCCTTTTATAGTACACTCTAATTTCATCTCAGGTGGTTCACTTTCTAACAAAGTCCCATAACCTAGATATACACCAGTTTCTGTAAGAGAGAGCTTATGTTCACACGTATCCATAAAGTACCGCAAAATATATACCTGAAAGCAGAAGTACACTAGAGTTTGCAGTGAGTACCTCTCTAACACTTCCTCTCCACTATTCCAAGCTTTGGGCCCATGATTGCTCAACAATTTGTTTGGCCTCGTATATTAACTCTCTTTTCAATCATCAGGTTCCAGATGCCACCAGGATGCTGGCCAGGCTTCCCTGGATTGAAGACCCCACCAATGTGTCCTGGAGCTCCGCTTCCCCAGAGACCCACCCTACTAGGTAAAGATAGAGGCAGACTGGGAGTGTGGACCGACCAGTCAACGCCCATGTTCAGTGGGGAAGCAATTACAGAAGCCAGACCTTCTACCTTCTGCAATCCTCAATGACCCTGGGTCCATGCTCCCAGAGGGATAGAGAATGGGAAAGCTATCATGGGAGGGGCTGGGTTATTGAGATTGGTTGGTGGGAATTGTGTCGAGTTGTACCCCTCCTACCTTATGGTTTTGTTAATTAATCCTTTCTTAAATAAAAAAATCAACATATATCATTGAAGATGCTTATAAAATTTAGATGGAGAGGGCACAGCCAAGATGGCTGCTTAGAGACAACACCTAGTGTGAGCTTTGCAAGAAAGCCACTTTCAACTTGGGAATCTCAGGTAAGAGTAGGCTTCTTTGGCCAGTGGTGGAGGAGGAAGCAGGAGGTGGTCAGGATGATACCAAAGAAAAGTCCTATAATCCACTTATGGGCTTGCAAACAGAAGCCAAAATGGACAAAGGAAACAGGGATTTTTGTCTTTTCTATTTCTGAACTCACCCTCCTGCCCACCCCAAAACTAGAGCCATGTCTTCTGGTGAGCTGCTCCTGATAGGCTTCCTGCAGAGCCAATTTCTTTATCAAGATTCCTGGCTCAGCAGGGATGCCATGAAAGAAGGGAAATATCTTCCCCAAGCAAAGCCCCCCCCCTTTTTCTTTTTGAGGGGAACTGGAGTTCTGTCTGACAGAATAACTGACCAATCAGGGCCTTAGCCTTGCCTAGGAAAGATTAGGTGTCTTGCTGAATTTACCTCTGGAGTTGGTTTGATAGTTGCTCTTGTAATTACTTGTTTTTGCTTGGTTTAGGAAGGGGAGTGGTCTAAACTACAGACTGACTGTTAGAGATTTTTATTCTATTATTATTATTATTATTAATTATTATTATTATATGCTTGTGTCTCTTTTCTCTCCTCTCATGGTTTACCAGAATTAACTGTTGTTGCTTTTTCCTTTGACAGGTGTCCAGGTGTGCTATCCATTGTGGGAAGCACTTGCTTTTCTCTCTTTCTTTACTCTAACTTCCTTCTTTCTCTCCTCCTAGCTGATCCCCCAAAATCTCTTTCCTTTCAATGCTTTTTCCCTTCTTTTTCTTTCTGCATTCACTGACACTCATTTGTGAATTATCTTGTGGAATAAATCTGACTCTGAGTGGTCTCTCTCTCTCTCTCTCTCTCTCTCTCTGTGTGTGTGTGTGTGTTTTCTCCTTTTCTTTCTTGCTATCTCTAGAATTTATAGTGAACATTAGATTTGCATAATTGTCTATTCTTCCTTTGTCTTTTTTTTCTATTCTTTCTTTTTCTTTTCCTTTTGGTTTTCCTAGTGTTTATTCCTGGACTTGAGATGTTGATCATCTAACTGGTTAAAAGCTAATCCTGTCAAAGTAAGGACTACAAAAGCTGAGTAAGTGCAAGAGACTGGCATACTTTAATGATGATGCTCAGTCACAATGAGGCCACCCCATCACCTAGGGCTATATTCATAGAGTCCAGGGTTCCCCACTCAGATAAAATGGGCTTAGACCTCTAAAAGATCCCTCTTGCAACTGTCACTGGTGTTCTCTAGCAGGAACAAGATAATGGATCCTTTTGTGGGTCCCTACAGGTACTTAGCCTCAATGTGTGTCAATAATGGTAGAGAATGTTCCATTCTCTGAAGGGAGATTGGACAACATACTCTACCTGATACCTGAGGAAGATGTGCCTTGTAATTAATGCAGCCTGGAATGTTCCTAGCCATGACCACAGAATGTGAACCCACACCTAGGTGCATGCAGAGGTCACATAGGCTCCTGTGCCGAATATGGGCCCCAGATCCAACTGGTGGGGTTTACAGTTAACAACATTTATATACGTTTCCCATATTTGGGAGTGACTTTTTTCCCTGATCCAGCTCTCTAGTCCTTTTTCCAGCTAGACACTATCTCCCCAGACAATAACATGGGTTCACCTGCATGTCAGGCGCAGGCAAAAACTAGTAAAGTCATGGGCCCTCTGGAACATGCCTAAAACAGACCTACTGGCTTTTTCCAAAACAGAGACCAAGTCCTCATCTGCAATATTCTTGCCTTTAGGTTTATTATTAGTCAACAATTTGTTCTGCGTTATATCTTAAGCTTTTTTTTTTCAGCCACCAGGTTAAAGTTGATAACATTATGCCAACCCAACTTCCTTGGGCAAAGAATCACATAATGTGTCTTGGAAACCTGCCTCCCCAGATCTCTACCCCACTAGGGAAAGAGAGAGACAGACTGATTCATAGATCGACCTTCCAACACCCCTGTTCAGTAGAGAAGCAGTTACAGAAGCCAGGCCTTCCACCTTCTGCACCCCACAATGATCATGGGTCCATACTCCCAGAGGAACAAAGAATAGGGAAGCTATCTAGGGAAGGGATTGAATATGGAGCTATGGGGTGGACAATGTGTGGAACTGTATCCCTCTTATACATGGTCTTGTCAATGTTTCTATTTTATAAATTAAAAAAAGAAAATAAAGAAAGAAAAATATTTAGATGGAAAAGTGTTAAGCTAATATTTACTTCTAAGTATTTGCTCATTTTTGGTCTATCATCCAAGTCCTTGATCTATTTGGAATTTAATTTTTTAACTTTATTTATTACTTTTTGTTGCCTTTGTTGTTTTATTGTTGTAGTTATTATTGTTGTTGTTATTGATGTTGTCATTGTTAGATATGACAGAGGGAAATGGAAAGAGGAGGGGAAGACAGAGAGGGAGAGAGAAAGATAGACATCTGCAGTCCTGCTTCACAGCCTGTGAAGTGACTCCACTGCAGGTGGAGAGCCGGGGAATCGAACCGGGATCTTTAGATCAGTCCTTGGACTTTGCACCACTTGATATCTTATCTCTCTCTTTTTAAAATTCTAGTTAACCTAACAGGACTGATGAGATATTTTATTGTGAATTTGACTTGTATTTTTCTGATGACTAACCATGTTAAACACCTTTTCATTTACTTATGTACCACCTGTTGTATTCTCACTGAAGAAATGTGTGATAGACCCATTATATGGAGTATGCATCTATTAACCATTGACTTATGGGTATTTTATAGCCAAGTAACTGATCCTAGATGTATAATTTGGAAATATGTCCTCTCATTTTGTTGGCTGTCATTTAGTTGATAGTGTTCTTGAAGCAAATACGTCAGATTTTCATGAAATCTAAATTCTAAGTGTTTTCTTTTGTTGTTCTTACTTTTGGTCATCATATCTAATAAGCCCTCGTTAAATTAATACAAAGTCCCAAAGATTTATTTATTTTTTTTCTAATTGTTTTGCAATTTTATCTCTCACATATAAGTATTTGATTCACTTAGTTCAATTCTATATTTTCATAATAAAAGGTCCAAATCTATTATTTTCCATTAATTTTCTTGATTATTATTATTTTGTTTTAAACATTTAAATTATCTTTATTTATTAAAGATTAAAGAACCAGCCAGAAATCTAGAGGATGAGAGAGATAGAGAGGGATAGAGAAAGAGAGATACCTGCAGCACTGCTTTACCACTCACAAAGCTTTCCCCCTCCAGATGGGGACCAGGAGCTTGAACATGAGTCCTTGTGTATTATAGCATGCTGGTATTGAGGTGTTAAGGTTTTATGCTGTCTCCTGGCAGCAAATCTATTATCTATTATTTTTTGCATTATTTATGTTTTTTTTTTATCAGAGCACTGTTCAGCTGTGGCTTATAGTAGTGCCAGGGTTTGAACCTGGAACCTAGTAGCCTCAGGCAGGAAAATTTTTTGCATAACCATTATGTTATCTCCCTAGCCCCAAAAGACTATTCTTTCCTCTTTCCTGTAGTCTTGGTGCTTTGTCAAAAACGAGTGATTAGAATCTGACAAATAGCTCACCTGAATAATGTGTTTGCTTCACCATAGATGCAATGCAGGTTCCAGATGCAAGTTCAATTCTACCACACTGGATGAAAATTCCATGATGTCATGTCCCTCCTCTTCTCCTTCTCCTTCTCCTTCTTTCTCCTCCTCCTCCTCCTCCTCCTCCTCTTCCTCCTCCTCCTTCTCCTTCTCCTTCTTCTCCTCCTCCATCTCCTCTCAATTCCCCCCCCTCTCTCCCCTAGAATGGTAAATCTCCAAAAATGACAAAAAAAAAAATCAGTGCCCCCAGAGTAGATTGGGTTTATTTCTGGAATCTCATTTCTATTAAATTTATCTTTCCTCATGAGAGTTCCACATAATCTTGAGTATAGTTACTTTGTAATAAGTTTTAAAATTAAAAAAAAATAAATGTGAATCTTCCTATTTAGCTATTCTAGGTCACTTGTTAACAAATTTCAATTTTAGGGTCATTTTGTCCGTTTCTGAAAATAAAAAAGCAATGGCAATTGTGCTCTAATTTTGGAGATTAATTTGACAAGACCTCATATTAACAGTTCTTGAGTCTTCTGTTGTAAGAATATGAAATAATTTTCCATTTGTTCATATCTTAACAGATCGTTTTAAAATTAATCATTTTATAATGCAAAGAATGAGAGAGAGAAATAAAGAGAGACACCAGACCACCACTCAACTATGGAGTATGGTGGATTTTGAATCAGGAAAGTCTGGAGTTTTAGGCACATGTCCTATGTTCTAATACTGGAAAATATTCCCCGACCTTAAATTTCTTTTAGTAATGTTTGGTAGGGCTCATGGTGTATTTCTGTGTGTGTGTGTGTGTGTGTGTGTCCAAGTCATAGCAAATGTAAGTGTTTTCTACAATTGTTTTTTTATTTTTATTTATTTATTGTATAGAGACAGCCAGAAGTAGTGACTGAAGGGGAAGGTAGAGAGGTAGAGAAATAGAGACATATGCAGCACTGATTTACTACTGGCAAAGTTGATCCCCTGCAGATGGGAACTTGTGATTGAACCAAGGTCCTTGTGTATTATAACATATGCTGTCAACCAAGTATGCCATCACACAGCCCAGTTGAGTTGTTTTCTTAACTTAGTTCTTGAATTGTTCACTGCACTGTGTGCTAATCATGTATCTTAAAATCTGACTGAGATATGGGATGATCTCACTCATAGACAGAAGTTGAAAACTATTACCATGATGCCATCCTGCCTTCCCTGGGACCTCATCAATGTGTCCCGGAAACAAACCCACCTCCCCAGTGCCCTACCTCACTAGGGAAACGTTGAAACAGGCTGAGGTTATAGATATACCTGTCAACGCCCATGTCCAGCATAGAAACAATTACAAAAGTAAGACCTACCACCTTTTGCCCCCCATAGAGATCTTTGGTCCATACACGCAGAGCGATAGAGAATAGGAAAGCTATTAGAGGAGGGGATGGGATATGGAGTTCTGGTGGTGGGAACTGTGTGGAGTTGTAACTTTCTTATTCTATGTTTTTGTCAGTATTTCTTTTTTTATAAATATAAATAAAAAAGAGTAGGGAAGTTTCCATCTAAAAAAGTGTAGGAAAGCTTCCAATGAAGGAGATGGGATATGGAAATCTGATAGTGGGAACTGTATGAATTGTTCTCTTCTTATCCCAATCTTATAGACCATCATTAAATTACCAATAATAAGAAAAGAGCTGGAAATATTTTAAGAATAAATTAAATAAGTGACCCTTGCACCAAAACTCCCTTTAGTGTAGCAAGAGCTGGACTTGAACCTGGGTCATGCACATGGCAAATAAGTACACTAAGTGAGCTATTTCACCAGACCTAGGTGTGGATGGTTTTAAAGAAAAATAACAGTAATGCCAAAACTTAAAAATACCTAGTAGTTTACAAAACCTTCTCACACATACTAGGCATAGAAAATATCTGATTGAGATTATTCAGTCTAATAGTACTAAAAAATTCATTAAAAATTCATTTTTTTATTTTAACATTTTATTATTGGGGCATATAGATATAGTTTTACTTTATCTTGTCCAATCGTTATATTTTTAATGTATTAATATTGTTAGCTCCCTTGGCAAAATATCCAATACAATAAGTGACAATAGTGGACATCCTGACCTTGCATCAACAAAATCATTCAGTCTTCACTATTATAAAGGTAGCTGCTGAATTTTCATAAATACCCCTTATTTCATTGAGGACATATCCTTTTAATCTCATTAAATACTTGTTTGTATCATAAAAATGTGTGAGATATTATCATAATTTTTCTCCACATAGTGAGATGACCTTGTGGTTTACTTTTTATTATAGGCTTCATTGCATTAATTTATTTATGAGTATTAAGCCAATATCACTTTTGACAGATACATTTCATCTGGTAGTTGCATAACATTCTTTTTGTGTATTTAGGGATTTGATTTATTAGTATTTTATCACTATTCTCAAGAGATTGTGGTCTAGAGTTTTCCGACACTCTTCTGGCTTTGATATCAGAGCAATGTTGGCTCATAGAATGAGTTTGGAGTTGTTACAACCTCTTAGGCTTTTTCAGAAGAGTGTGAGAAATCAGCAATATTCTTCATTAAATACAAAAAAAAATCATGAAGATAACTAGGTCTGGGTTTTTCTTTATATTTTTTTAAATTTTTATTTATCATTGGATAGGGACAGAGAAATTGAGAAAGGGGAGAGAGATAGAGAGACATATACAGCTCTACTTAAGCACTTGTGAAACTTTTCTCCTGCAAGTGGGGACCTGGGGCTTGAGTCCAGGTCCTTACACACTGTAATGTGTGCACTCAACCAGGTGTGCCACCTCTTGGACCCACTTTTTGTTTTTTTAATATTTTAAAGTTAACCGTTTACTACTAGTCTACAATTTTGTTTAAGTTAGTGTTGGAGGCAGTATGAGACAAATAAGCAGAGCCCAGAGAATTTCTAAAGCTTCAAATATACTTTGCATGATATTTTCATTATAGATCTATGTCCATAAGGATATATATATATATATATATATATGTCCATATGCACATTTGTCCAACCCATAGAATGCACAATAAGAAGAGTGAACTTTATGCTGAACTATGAACTTTGAATGATGTGACACATCAATTTAGATTAATCCTTGGCAAAATGTGTACTGTGGCTGTTGTTGATAAGTTCTAGAGGTTATCTCAGCATATTGGGCTCAAAAGATGTCTTTAAATTTTATTGTAAATTGAAAATTTCTCTTAAAAAGGAAAAAAATAATTTAAAAATTATCAGAACACCTGGGTATACATTTCTCCAAATAAGACATATATGTAGTGATTTGGTATATAAAAATGGCTAAATGAAATATTATATTATTAATCACCACTTAAGAGCTGCCTACATCCACTTCATCTCTCTCCCTCCTACTCACTGATAACCACTTTTCTGATGTCAAATTCCAAGGTATTATTATATTTCTCTTTAATTTGCTGATGAATAATTGTTAAGATTATATGATATTAGGGATATCATATGTTCTTCTTTATAATCCTCAGATGAGTGAAATCTGAAAATATCTGTAGTCTATCTATCCTTTTCCCCTGGGCTATATCACTTAACATTATTTCTTTAAGTTCCATGCAAGATGTGGAAAATGAGATTATTTCATCATTTTTAATGACTGAGTAGTATTTCATTGTGTATATATCGCAGATTTCTTAGTCACTCATCACTTACAGGTGGTACTTAAGAGGCAAGGGAAAAGAAGGGGGACCACAGGGTGAAGCTTGGACTTGGAGGGCTATATTTCAGCAAAGCAAAAAACTCTGAATTAAGGGAGGTAATAGGAGGGATTCAAGAATATAATTTGAAATAGAAAAGAAAGACTTGAGTTGGTGGTGGGAGTGAGGTACAGATACCTATCACTGGAAGTTAAAAGACTGTAGAAATGTATCAACAACTATTATGTAATCCATTATTCCCCCCCAAAAAATCATATAAATAAGTGCCTTTGCCATTCTGGCCCTCAAAATTCACTCATATTGTCACAAATGGTAGGGTTTCATAGTTTTATAACTAAGTAGTATTATATTGTGTATATAAGTTGCAACTTCCTTATCAAGTCATCCTCTGATGGATATCTGGGTTATTTCCATATCTTAGCTATTATAAAAATTGAATAAATATAGATGTACATAAACCTTTTTTCATATTCTTCAAATATATGTACAAACTAGGATTGCTGGATCATTTAAAAGTTTTATTTTTAGTAATTTGAGAAACCACCATATTGTTTTCCATAGTGGCTGATGCCAATTTAAATTCCAACCATTCTCCAAATCTTCTCCAACAGTTTATATATACATTTTTTTTTACTAATCACCATTCTCAGGAGTAAGCTGAAATTTCATTTAGCACTTGATTCATATTTCTCAAATAAGAACCATATAAAAACATCTATATATCTTCATTAACTAAATGCCAACTTATATGCTTTAGTTATATTTTTTAAATTTTTGATTAACAGTCTGTTAAAAGATTGTAAGATTACAAAGATTACAGTGTATAGTTCCTCAACACACCCATGGCCACAGTTCTATATCCCCATCAATGCACCTCCCAAAAATAACCATTATAGTTCTCAGAATTGTTATGATTTGCTTGTTTTTGTTTTGGTTTGCTTGTCTGTTTATATCAAGTTAATCATCTCTCTATACTCCACATATAATGGAAACCATATGGTAGTCATCTTTTTTCTCTTATTTCACTAAACACAATCACATTCAGTTCCATCAAATTTGTCCCAAAGGATACAATATCACCTTTTTTTTGATTGAAGAGTAGTATTTTATGAGATATATACCTCATAAATCCTTTAGCCAGTCATCCGTGATAGGCATTTAGGCTACTTCCACTCTTTCACTGTTGGGAATAATGCAGTTATGAACATAGTGTTGCATATATCCCTTCTAACTGGTTTTTGAGTGTCCACTGGACAAATGCCTAAGAGAGGTTTCACTAGATCATAAGCTAATTCCATTTTTATTTGTTTTATACAGTAGTTCAACGGGCTCTGCACCAGTATGCATTCCCACCAACAGTGTAGCAGAGTTTCTTTTTCTCCACAACCTGTAGAGCTCCTGTCATTTCCTGGTTTTTTGATGTAAGCTACAATCCAGGTGTGGGATAGTATCTCAGTGTAGTTTTAATTTGAATTTCTCTAACTACAAGTGAAGTGGAGGAGTGAGTCTGCTGTTACTCTATAGCCATGCCTCCATTGGTCCATTTTTAATTGGACTGCTTACTTGATTGTTATTTAATTGTATAGGCTACTGATATATTTTTTGTGTTAACCTCCTAACTAATATTTGATTTGCAGTATTCATCAGGCTCTCTTTTTAATTATATTACCATCCATTTTGCTATTCAGAAGATTTTTAGTTAATGTATTCCCATTTTTTTACTTTTCTATTGTTTCATATAATATTGAGAATGAATCAAAAAGATATTATTAAGTCCAAAGTTGAAAGATTTATTGCTTATGTTTCTGTGTTTCAGATCATATATAAAGTATTTTTTATTTTTTTAATTTAGTTATTCATTTTAATAAAAGCAAAGCAGAGACAGACAAGGAGAGATGCAGAAAGAAATACCACAAAGAGAAAGTGTTATAGAATTTTTCTGATGCCAGATTGATGAAGACAAACACTATTAATTTTTTTTAAAAAGTTCCTATAGAAAGTAAGTCCAGAAAGCTGGATCAGGGTAGAGAGTAGCTCCCAAATATTGGAAAGGTGTATTAATACTGTTGACTATAAACCCCATCAATTTGATGTGATCTGGGGCTCATATACAGCTTAGGAGCCTATGTGACCTCTGCATCACTGTAGATCTGGGCTCAGATTCTGTGGCCATGAGTAGGAATGTTCCAAGCTGCCCCAATATCTGGACCCATCTTCCTCAGGTGTAGCATAGAGTATATTGTCCAGCCTCCCTTCAAAGGATGGAACATTCTCTACCATTGTTGATCCAAGTTGAGGACAAGGTCCTATAGGGGCCCACAAAGGGGTCTATTTTGTTGTTCCTGATAGAGATGACTGGTAACAATGGAGACAGGGTTTTATTCTATGTCTAGGCCCATCAAGTCTGTACTATTCCAGTCTTTAGGTTCATGATTCGTCAACAACTTATTTGGCTTTATATGTTAACTCTTTTTTCAGACATCAGGATCCAGATGCTAGCATGGTGCTGACCAGACTTCCCTGGACAGACAGCCCTATGTTTCCTGGAGCTTCAATTCCCCAGAACCCTACCCCACAAGGGAAAGAGAGAGACAGGCTGGGAGTATGGATCGAACTGTCAACACCCATGTTCAGCGGTGAAGCAATTACAGAAGCCAGACCTTCCACCTTCTGCATCCCACATTGACCTTGGGTCCATACTCCCAGAGGGTTAAAGAATAAGAAATCAGGGCTAGGTGGTGGAGCACCTGGTTGAGCACACTTGTTACAGTGCACAAGGACCCAGGTTTGAGCTCCTGGTCCCCAACTGTAGGGGAAAAGCTTTATGAGTTGTGAAGTAGGGTTGCAGGTGTCTCTCTGTCTCTCTCCCTCTCTATCTACCACTTCTCTCTCAATTTCTGGCTGTCTATATCCAATATATAAATAAAGCTAATAAAATTTTTAAAAAATTAATAGGAAAGTTATCAGGGGAGGAGATGGGATACAGAGTTCTCATGGTAGGAATCGTGTGGAGTTGTACCCTTCTTATCCTATGGTTTTGTCAGTGTTTCAATTTTATAAATAAAATAAAAAATAAAAAAAGAAAGTAAGTTCAGTAATTATGCAAGAAAATAGAAAACAATACAAAGAAATGGAAAGAGATTTCATGTTCAAAGATTTTTAGAATTAACATCATAAAATGATGATTATATTCATATATACACATAGAAATATATAAATTTAATGCAATTCCCATCAAGGTCCCCCCAATTTTTTAAAAAGACTAGAACAAAAGCTAGTAATGTTTATCTGGAACAAAGAAATACCTAGAATCACCAAAAAAATCTTTAAAAAAGGAACAGAACTGTGGGCATCACACTCACAGATCTAAAACTATATTATAGGTACCTTGTAATCAAAACCGCCTGGTACTGAAACAAAAATAGACACACAGATTAGTGGAAAAGAATTAAGAGCCCAGTAATAAACCACACCTATGGACATCTAATCTTCAACTAAAGCACTCAGACTATTAAGTGGGGAAAGGAGAGTCTCTTCAACAAATGGTGTTGGAAAAATCGAGTTGAAACATGCAAAAGAATGAAACTGAACCATCACATCTCACAACACAAAAATTTACATCCCACAGGAGTTGGGCGGCAGCACAGCAGGGTAAATATAGCTCTCCTTGCTTTTTTTTTTTTTTTGTGAATTATTAGCTTGGAATATCTTGCTCCAACCTCTTATATTCAGTTTCCATCTGTCTTTTCTCTGCATGTGTGTTTTCTTAAGCTATATAATGGATGGATCCTGTTTTTTAATCCATTTAGCTACTATGATTCTTTTGACAGGTGAATTTAGGCCATTCAACTTTAAAGTGATTATTGATATGTGTGGTTTACTTATGTCCATTCTGATTTTTGTTTTGAATTTATTTTAAACTGTTGAATATTTGCCCATTTCTTTCTATCTGACCTATTGTGATGATAAGTTTCTGTGGTGAATGACTCACTGACTTTTCTTGTGTTTTCTGTAAATCTCTGTTGCTTATTTTGTTTTGTATTTACCATGTGTGTAATAATTTGCATTGTGTGTCTGTCTCCAAAATAAGTATGTTCTGATGATTGCCTAGGTGAGGGAAATTTTCAGTTAAAATTTCTCAGAAAATTACCTCTGGCCTTCGAGCTGGTTTACCTCCTCAAGTATCCTTATAACTTGTATATTAGACCTTTTTATGGAGTCTGTAACTTCACAGAGATTAGCTTCATTCTTTCTAAACCTTTCCTCTCCCTTGTCTTTGAACTGAAAGAGTGGGCTAATTGTGTCTTCTAGATTGGAAGTTCTTTCTTTTGCATGTGTGAGTCTATTTCCTATGCCTTCTACCTGAGTTTGAACTGTACTAAATGTATCTTTTAGTACTTGAAGTTTTGTTTGAAAATTTTCTTTCATAATTCCTAACTGCTTAGTGAACTCTGCTTTAAGGTCTTCTTTCAAGCTTTGTAGCTTCTTATACGATTCTTAGTTTCTGTTTTTTTTTTTTTTTTAATTTATTCCCTTTTTGTTTCCCTTGTTTTATTGTTGTAGTTATTATTGTTGTCTGTCTTCATTGTTGAATAGGACAGAGAGAAATGGAGAGAGGAGGGGAAGAAAGAGATGGGGAGAGAAAGACACCTGCAGACCTGCTTCACCGCTTGTGAAGCGACTCCCCTGTAGGTGGGGAGCTGGGGGCTGGAACCAGGATCCTTACACTGGTCCTTGCACTTTGTACCATGTGTACTTAACCTACTACATTACCGCCCAACTCCCAAGTTTCTGTTTTTTATGTCTTGATTCCAAAGTAAAATACTCTTTCAATCCTGCCTTAAATCCTTGTAGAGTTCTCATAAGTTTTCTATATTCTGTCTCTGATAGATTCTCTGTATCTGAAATTTCTTAGATTTCATCTGATTTGCTTCTATTTGTGGTATATTATTTAACTGTCTGTCTCTGTTTTTTCATGTATGGTGTTGGTTATTATTGGCCAGCAGGTAGTGCTGTTGTGATCTCTAGGGTTCTTTTGTTTGTATAATCGGAAGCAGTGGGTGGGGGAGGGGTGTTTTTGACCATCTTGTGGGCTATCTGATTTTTGTGTCCATCTTAAACTCAGACTGAAGAAAAAAAAAGAAAAAAGAAAAAAACCTGAGTCAATGATTGAGAGGTTTTATGCTCCAGTTTCTTTTCTTCTGTGGTATCTGATAACTGCATTATTGTCAAGATAGCATGGGTTGGCAATGAACCACAGCCAACTGGAGCACTAGATTTTACTGTGTCTTCCAATCCACTCCTCCATTTTTCCCAACCTTGTGTGCAGGCACCCATCTGAGGCTGTTGGTTTTTTCAGCTGTAGATTATGTGTCCAATTTGATATCTGTTGTGTTCAAAAGTTATTTCTGGGAGAGTGGAGGTCAGATTGTGGCTTCTCCATAAACCACACTTCTCAGAAGTTTAGACCTCAATAGTAGCATCTTTATAATATCAAAAGAGTAGAATCAGGCTAAATAAATATCCATCTATGAATGAATGGATAAATTAATTTGTATTATATTCATGTAATGGAACATTAACCATAAAATTGTATGAAGAGCTGGCATATTCTATAACAGGCATGAACCTTGCAAATACACAAAATGAGAAAAGCCAGTCACAAAAGACTTCCAAGTGAATGATCCATATATATGTAATTTTAGAATCAAGCAGTGTATAGAGATAGAACATAGAGTAATGGTGGAGGAAAAGCAGCACTATATGGTGATAACTAAAGGGTATGAGTTTTTTAAAAGATGTTGGCAAAAACTGTTCTAAGTTATATAATGGTGGCTGAACAACTCTGAATATGCTTGAAACCACTGAATACTTTAAATGGTTGAACTGAATTATACATTAAATCATATCTCAATGAAGTTGAAAACTAAGAAATCTGGGTGGGGGTAGATAGCATAATGGTTATGCAAAGAAACTCTCAAGCCTGAGGCTGTGAAGTCCCAGGTTCAATCCCCTGAACCACCATAACCCAGAGCTGAGCAGTGCTCTGGTGTTTCTCACTGTGTCTTTCTCTCCCTGTATCTCTCTCAAAAATAAAATAAACAAAATACTTTAAAAATATTTTTAAAAAGAAAACTAAAAAATCTAATTTCATATTCTATTCCCAGTATGCACCTAGAATTAGATCAGTGAATCAAAAAATAATGTATATGTAATATATTGCAGTTTAACAAATTTACCAAAAATTAATTCTTAGAATAACCAAAACTTATTAATTATCAGTTTTTCTAGGTCAGAAATATTCATCATTATCTTAGTTAGGCATTCTCAGTCTTTTATAAGGTTACATTTATGCCATTAATGAAATCAGGATCAGTCACACCAAACCTTGATTTGCTCTAGATATTTTGCTCCTAATATTACTCACATAACTGTTGGTTGGACCAAAAAGATATTTTTCATGTAGTTTCTGACAGATTTTCCTCCCTCATCACAAGAAACCTGAATACTTCCATAACATGGCAACTGCCAGTGATAGAGAAAGCTAGAACTTAATATTCACCATGGATTCAAGGACTTCTAATGAATGATATTCACCACAAAGTCCATAGTTCTATAATTCTACTCACATTCAGGGGGATTTCACATGAGTTTGAATGCTTGGAATGAGGATTATTGCACACCATCTAAGGGGTACAAATTCCCACTGCCAGAACTCTGTATCCCCTCCCCTCCCCTGATAGCTTTCCTATTATTATTAGACACTCTGGGAGTATGGACCCAAGGTCATTGTGGGATGCAGAAGGTGGAAGGTCTGGCTTCTGTAATTGCTTCACTGCTGAACATGGGCTTTGACAAGTTGATCCATAATCCCAACCTGCCTCTCTCTTTCCCTAGTGGGGAAAGGCTCTGGGGAAGCAGAGTTCCAAGACATATTGGTGGGGTTGGTTGAAAAGAGAGTTAACATACAAAGCAAAACAAATTGTTGACCAATCATGGACCTAAGGGCTGTTAATAGTACAGATGAAGAGTTGGGTGTCCTCCATTTTGTAGATAGCTAACAGGCATATTTTAGTTAAATTCTAAAGGGCCTGTGGGTATACCAGTTTTTTTTTTTCTTTTTTGTCCCTGATCCTGAAATCTGATATGCCAGTGGATCCAAGTTACTGTCTGGAGAAATGGTGTCAAGGCTGGTAAAAGGACCAGAAAACTGGATCAGAGAAGAGAGTAGCTCCCTAATATGAATAAGGAATATAAATATTGTTGACTAAACCCCATCAATTTTATGTGATCTGGGGACCATATTCAGCTTAGAAGCCTATATGACCTCTGCATCCCTGTAGATCTGAGCTAAAATTCTGTGGTCATGAATAGGAACGTTCCAGGCTGCCCCAATATCAACCCATCTTCCTCAGGTGTAGCATAGAGTATGTTGTCCATCCTCCCTTCAGAGGATGGAACATTCTCTACCATTGTTGATCCAATTTGAGGGAAAGGTCTTATAAGGGCCCCCGAAGGGGCCTATTGTGTTGTTCCTGATAGAAATGACTGGTAAAAATGGAGAGAGAGATTTATTCGAAGTCTAGGCCCATCATGTCTGTTTGGGAATCTCAGGACTCCCTGATTAGGGCCCCAGCTGATGGGGTGGCCTGATAGTGACTAAAGAGTCATCATTAAAATATGGCAGTCTCTTGCCCTTATTCAGCTTTTGTAGTCCTTGCTTTGATAAGGATAGTTTGGATTGAAAGGAAAGGCCTTACCCAAGTAATAAGCCTGAAGGGTTGACATTCCATGCCTGAAGTCTCTGGACACAGTCTGAAATGAAGCATGCTGAGGTGGTACTCATTGCATTGATTAGGTTGGAATAGGCAGATACAATATTATTTTATATGAATTGAGAGAAGCATGCAGGAAAGTGAGCCCCACCCGAGAGGTTCCTGGACTGAGAGAAATATACTCTATAGTGGAATCTGGAGGTTCCTGCTGTTTTAGGGCTTAAGAAGGCAATAGATAGTTATTGCTATAATCACATTGTTTGGGAATTGGGTTAACTTTGAAAAAATTCTTTGTTAGGATTTGCTGCATCATACACAGCATTATCATATTTAATGTACTTTGACATTACTTGTATATAGCTATGCCACTGGTTGCTTCTATTCTCCCTGGAATAAGCTTTTAAAAGAGTCAACATATCAAAGACTCAGCCTGTGTATTAAAAAGACTCAGTCTGTGCTTTAAAAAGTTTGAGATTTTCAACCAGTTTTTCCCTTCTTGTATTAGTTAGTGATTTAAATGACTACAAATTAATAGGAGTGCACATAAACAGCATCCCACCACCAAAAGACTGTATCCCATAAAATCCCCAACCCATGAAGCTGAACCCTCACCCTCATCCCAGGATTTTAACTTTGGGGCCCTACTCCAAATTTAGTCAGATCCTGCTTTGAGTTTCCCTTTCTGTTATTCTTTCTTAACTTCTGTTGATGAGTGGGAACATCCCATACTTGTCTTTAACTTTCTGACTTAGTTCACTTAACATTATTCCTTCTAGCTTGATCCAAGATGGGTCCAAGAAAGTTGGTTCATTGTTCTTCATAGCTGCATAGTATTCCATTGTGTATATATACCACAGCATTCTCAGCCACTCATCTATTGTTGGGCACCTGGGTTGCTTCAAGGTTTTAGCTATCATGAATTGTGCTACTATGAACATAGGTGTACACCTATCTTTTTGGTTGGGTGTTATGGAGTCTTTGTGGTATATCCCCAGGAGAGGAATTACTAGGTCATATGGAAGGTCCATGTCTAGCCTTGTGAGAGTTCTCCAAATTGCTCTCCACAGAGGCTGGAGCAATTTACATTCCCACCATCCATGCAGAAGGGTTCCTCTGTCCCCACAGCCTCTCCAGCATTTGTTGTTATTGTCCTTTTTGACGTATGCCATTCTCACAGGAGCGAGGTGATATCTCAATGTTGTCTTTATTTGCATTTCTCTTACAATCAGCGACCTGGAGCAATTGTTCATGTGTTTGTTAGCCTTTTGGATCTCCTGTGGAGTGAATGTTCTGTTTTTTTTTTTTTTTTGCTAAGTTTGCTGAGCTCTTTGTATATTTTGGTTATTAGACTTTGTCTGATGTATGGCATGTGAAGATTTTCCATTCTGTGAGGGGTAACTTTGTATGTGTGATAGTTTCTTTGGCTGTGCAAAAGCTTTTCAACTTGATGTAGTCCTACTGGTTTGTTTTCTCTTTAGTCTTCCTTGCAATTAGGTTTGTTTCATCAAGATGTCCTTGAGGTTTAGGTGAGAAAGTGTTCCACCAATGTTTTCCTCTTAAGTATTTGATAGTTTCTGGTCTTATATCCATGTCCTTGATCCATTTGGACTTGATTTTTGTTTTTGATGAGATAAGGTGGTTCAGTTTCATTCTTCTGCATGTTTCAACCCAGTTTTCCCAGCACCATTTATTGAAGAGAGCCTCCTTCCTCCAGTTAATACTTTGTGCCCCCTTATCAAAGATTAGATTTCCATAGGTGTGGGGGTTTAGTTCTGGGCTTTCAGTTCTGTTCTATTGGTCTCTGTGCCTATATTTTTTTCCAGTACCAAGCTTTTTTGATGATGATGTCCTTATAATGAGATCTGGGAGTGTGATGCCTCCATTTCTGTTCTTTACCTCAAGATTGTATTGGTAGTTCTAGGTGTTTTCAGGTTTCAGATAAATGATTGTATTTTTTGTTATTTTCTCTTAAAGAAGCTTGGTGATACTTTGATGGGTATCGCATTAAATTTGTATATGGTTCTAGGGAAAATATTCATTTTGATGGTATTTATTCTTCCAATCCATGTGCATGGGATGTCTTTCCATTTCTTGGTATCAGTTTCTATTTCCTTAAATAGTGACTCATAGTTTTCAGTATACAAGTCTTTCGCTTTTTTGGTTAGCTTTATTCCTAGGTATTTTATTGATTTTGCTGCAACAGTGAATGGGAGTGATTTCTGGATGTCTTCTTATTCAGATTTAGTGTTTGCATAAAGAAATGCCACTGATTTTTGTACATTGATTTTGTAGCCTGACACCTTCCTATATTGCCTAATAACTTACAGTAGTTTTCTGCTGTATTCTTTAGGTTTTTTATGTATACTATCATATCATCTGCAAATAGTGAGAGTTTGACTTCTTCCCTTCCAATCTGTATTCCTTTGATTTCTTTCTCTTGCCTGATTGCTATGGCAAGAACTTCCAACACTGTGTTGAAGAGTAATGGTGATAATGGACAGCCCTATCTAGTCCCCAATCTGAGGGGGAATGCTTTCAGCTTCTGTCCATTGAGTATGATGTTGGCTGTAGGTTTGCTGTATATGGATTCCACTATCTTGAGAAATTTCCCATATATTCCTATTTTTGTAGTGTTTTGAGCATGAATGGGTGTTAGATTTTGTCAAAGTCTTTCTATGCATTTATTGTGATAATCATGTGGTTTTTGGTTTTTCTTTTATTAATGTGGTGAATGACATTGATTGACTTATGTATGTTGTACCAGCCTTGCATTATTGGGATAAATCCCACTTTGTTGTGATGAATATTCTTTAAGAGTCTTAATTTTAAAAGTGAAGATCCTTGGCAATGAGATTATGAAAAGGTTGAAGTAAAAAGCTGCTGACCATGCCAGTCCTTTAAAACTAATTATTCTTATATTTTAGAGATCAATTTTGGGAATATCTACTTCTACTTTCGTTGATATAATAATGGGCCAACAAAACAGTAATATAAGACGGATACAATTCCACATAATTCTCACTACCAAAGGATGGTCTACTTCTAATTAAAAGTCTATAATTTTACTATTTTCTCTAAAATTTCTAGCACCTGGAAACTACACATCATTTTTTATTCTTTAAATAATTTGGTACATTTAGTTATTTCATGTTAATATAACCATTTTATAAATAGCCTTCTCCACAGCCTAACCAAGACTTATTCAACAATTATTTCTGAAAGTAAGCAGCCCAAATAGAATACTGTGAATTTAATTTCTTGCTAAAGTGTTCATTTACTTAGTGATAGAGAGAGACCAGAGCACCTCTTCATGATATATTACTGTTCACAGAATTAAAGCAAGGGCCAGAGATTTGCAAAACATGCATTTCCCTGCTCCTAGACCTCCCCACTTGTCCTATAGTGATTCTTAAATGAATCCTACATTCGGGAAATAGTTGTCTTGTGAATATATATATATATATATATATATATATATATATATATTCTCCACCACTTGTATAATGTGATAAGTGAAAATCTATATTAAAAAAAAAACTCCCAGGAGTTCCAAAATTACTTATATATGGGGTAGTCAAGAAACTATGAGAAAAAGTAGTGTTTTAATTGTCTTACATTGTAACAATTACTTATATTGTCTTTCTTATTTGTTCATGTAAGTTGATTCCATTTGAGAATATTACTCCTTTAACAAACACATTTTTTGCAATATTTGTTCTTATGAGGAGTTTTTCAAATTGGTCTTAAGATTTTGATGCTTATTTCTTCTGCTGTTTAAAACTAGACTTGAAAAATCAAAACTGCATTTACTTTTTCATCCACTTATATTTGCCATTCACATTCATATTGCACTTGTGGACGAGAGCCATATAATTCTAAGATACTATTATTATTCTTTATTATATTATTATTATGATGATGATGATGATGATATTTCACTCCTGTTCCCTTTTGAACTTTTTTCTGCACTTTGCATTTGACTTAGTTTGAATTCTACTTAATCTGATTTTCAATTTAATTTACTTTAATAAAATATCTATAAATAATAACAATTACAGTAAGAATGAAGGTATACCTGTTTACTACAAGCCCCAGTTCACCAAGACCAATTTTCTGTCAATATTGTTCTGATGATACTTAAATTCAGCATCTCTAAGTACACATATGCTGGGTGGACTTTATTTATTTATTTATTTTCGGGGTGTCTCTCTCCTTCTCCGGCACGGTGTCCTCCAGGGGAAAGGCAACGGGCTGGTTCTTTCTCGCTCACGACAGGGGTGACACGAAGTAAAAGACACCAGGGGACTCTTAGCGTGAATCTAGAATCTGAGTCCTTAGAGTCCCAGAATCTTAGAGTCCGTTTATTAGCAAAGTGGACATGAGTTAAATAGAAAAGCAATGGAGGTAATTATTGTTGCAATATGACAGAAATTACAGGTTTCTTAACAGTCAGCATGCCCCTAAGGTAGGGGGTTGGTATGACAGGAATTGATGAGATACAAGACAGTTATTTTCCATAACACAAGCAACTTAATTATCCAAAGGTATTTGAGAGAAGCATAGGGGTTAAACCCATAGGGTGAGACAGAGAGAAGATGGATATCAAAGAGCCATATAGTTTGGAATTTCTCTTGTCTGGGCTCTGAGGTGTGTGATGAAGTGTGTGATAAGGTGTGTTCTTCTGTGATCAGAAGGTGACTTTGAATAAGTGAATCTGCAGCCATGTGGCCTGCAGTTAATGGAGGGAAGTACTGGGGTATCTGTGGGCCTGAGAGTCAAGAAGGAAAGAACCAAGTCTGAGTTTCCCCCCTTATGCTCACCTCGGTTGAGAGAGACTTACCAAGAGGTTATCTTCTCAGACCTCCATCCAAAGATGGGGGTGGTTCTCCCTAAGCTCTATCAGGCTCACACATGTTCCCAACAATTTATTTATTTATTTATTTATTTATTTATTTATTTATTTATTTATTTATTTTTGGAGTTCATACGATTGGTGAGCACCACTTTTTATTTCTTCCTTTCATTCATTCTTTCTTTCTTTAACTAGTTTTACATTCAATGTTCATTTTTATTTTATATTGGTAATTTAGTAGTTATTTGTAAGATTATAAATTAAAGAGTATAGCCACATACTGTATCTATGACCAGTTCTGTGCCTCTATGCTTCCAACAATAACCAACATTGTTCTCACAAAGTCTGAATGACATTTTATCTACTTCTAGTAATGTTTGTTTATTGTTAAGTTCATGTGTTTCAAACCTCTAGAAACCCTATATGAATAAAATCAAACTATTTCTTATCCAGTATTTTCAAGGTGACATACAGAAACAAACTCTTTTTTATTTTTATTGGGGAGATTTATATTTTATGGTAAATATAGCTGTTGTTACATATGCCACATTTCTCAGCTTTCTGAAAAACTCTCTCATCCCCAGCCTAGGTCCTCCTCCAACATCATGTACCAGTACCTTAAAGTGTCCCCCACCCAGGCCTTTACTTTGGTGCAATACACCAAAACTAGTCCAAGTTCTACTCCCCCCCCCCACTTTCTCTTCTTATTTCTTAATTCCTGTTTACTAGTGGGGTTATACTATATTTATCCTTCTATTTCTGGGTTATCTCTTTTAACATGATTCCTTCAAACTCCATCCAAAATTAGGTGAAGGAGGTGAATTCATCATTCTTAATAACTGAGAAGTGTGTATATACCACAACTTCCTTAGCCATTTATCTTTCTTAGTCATTTATCTCTTGTAGGACACTTAGGTTGATTCTAGGTTTGGACTATTACAAATTGTGCAGCTGTGTACATAGGTAGACACACATCCTTTTTTATTTTTGATATTTATTTATTTCCTTTGTTGCCCTTGTTGTTTCATTGTTGTAGTTATTATTGTTGTTGATGTCACTGTTGGATAGGACAGAGAGAAATGAAGAGAAGAGGGGAAGAGAGAGAAGAATGATACTGGCAGACCTGCTTCACCACCTATGAAGCGAATCCCCTGCGGGTGGGGAGCAGGGGGCTGGAACCAGTATCCTTATGCCAGTCCTTGCACTTTGTGCCACGTGCAACACACATCCTTTTGTAAAGGCATATTTGATTCCTTAAGCTATATATCCCCAGGAAATAAATTGCAGGGTCATAAAGTAGGTCCATTTTTAGCCTTCTGGGAATTCTCCAGAAAGCTCTCCAAAGGGTTTGGGCCAATGTACATTTCCATCAGCAGTGCAGGAGTGCTTTTTACCCCACAACCTCTCCAGCATTGTTGTTCCTACGATTTCTGATATATGATATTCTCACAGCAGTGAAGTGATATCTCTTTATAATCTTTACTTAGATTTCTCTGACAATCAGAGCATTTAGTTATATGTCTATTGGCCTTTAGAATCTCTTTGGTGTATAGATGTTATCCACTATCATTTTAATGGCTGTATGCTATTTTTCTTACAGATAGACCATAACTTATTAATCACCATATAAATTAATAGCAAGAGGGTGATAGTTCAAGAGATCATACTCTAGTAGTATACAAGTCTATGTTTGGATACTGGATTTGAGACTCACTGGTTTTATGATCTTTGCAAGTCACTTAACTCTTCTACCCCTTGCATTCTTTTGGAAAATGAAACTGAAATATTAATAACCTTTAGGATAGTCAAGAACATGAAAATGAATCATTTGTAGACAATACTTCACACAATAATTAGCATTTTAAAACTCTCGGTAAGTACTGGGGAGGATGATGATGACTGTAAGTCTTAAAGAATATCTTTTCAAAATTCACTGTGTCAAAAGTGTGTGCTTTTTTTTTTTCAAGAATGGGGCAGATATACATAGCAAAAGCCTTTTCCAAAAATAATTGATAAATGTGTGTTTTCCTGAGATCTTTTATCTAACATGCAGTTGTATATCCACTACTCAAAAATCTAAGTATTGTATTTTAAATATTTTGAATGAGCAGAGTTAGAAAAATATATCATAATTTCAAGCTCATATTAAAATTGAATTTGTGAGTTTTACTTAATTTATTTTAATTAATTTCATTTCACATACAATGTTAGGTTCTTATTAGACTAATCTAATTGTTTTCTTGATGTTTCCAAACTATAATATATATATATTATATATATATATATTATATATACATATATTCCATTGCTAATAAGGTGGCTAGCAAAAAGCAATACTATTCTGAAACAAAATACTAAAGGCACTTTGAGATTCCTTTGCATATTAAAAATATATCCTTAAAGTATACCTCAGTAGACATATATAATCAGTTGGTGCTGTTTAAAGTCCCTTGAAATAATGTCTTTTGTGATTTTGACAACTTCATATTAAATTAAGTTCATTTGCTTTATTTTATTTTTATACTTTAATAATTTATTTTCTTTTTATTGAGATAATTAGAGAGAAAGGATGAAGAGATAGTTTATAATGAACTTTTCAGACTTGTGTGCCTGAAGCCCAAGATCCAATCCCCAGCAACATCATATGTCAAAGCTGAGTAGTGTTCTGGTATCTGCCTCTGTCTCTGTCTCTGTGTCTCTCATGATAATACATGAACCAACCATTTAAAAAGAGTAAGAGAGAATAGCAGAGCACCATTCTATCATATCATATGGTTCCAAGATCAGACCTAAAACTTCACTCTTGTAAGGCATGTGCTCTGCTGCTGAACAACCTCCCTGTTTCCTAAAAACTGCTCTTTGAATGCAATCTTGTTGTATAAGTACTTGAAACATTTATGTTGCTCCAGAGTAAAAATTTAATTGAATATATGATAAAAGAAGTCTAACTTCTCTATCACTTCTACCCAGTTCCCTCTCCTTATTTCAGATAAACATTGAAAAAATACAGGTTTCAGTTTGTCCTTCTATGCCAGGCTTCCCTGGACTGAAGACCCCACCAATGTGTCCTGGAGCTCTGCGTCCCCAGAGACCTACCCTACTAGGGAAAGAAAGAGGCAGACTGGGAGTATGGACCAACCAGTCAACGTCCATGTTCAGCGGGGAAGCAATTACAGAAGCCAGACATTCCACCTTCTGCATCCCACAATGACCCTGGGTCCATGCTCCCAGAGGGATAGAGAATGGGAAAGCTATCAGGGGAGGGGATGGGATATGGAGATTGGGTGGTGGGAATTGTGTGGAGTTGTACCCCTCCTATCCTATGGTTTTGTTAATGTCTCCTTTCTTAAATAAAAAATAAATTTAAAAAATATAAGCAAATATAAATTTAAATATCCATAATTCATAAATTTTTCACTGTTTTAAATAAAAGCACAATTTGACACACTGTTCTGTACTCCATCTTCTTTTTCTTTACACAGCAGTATATTCTTGAGATCATAGCAATATTAGAAGCTCTGTCTCATTTCTTTCTTATGGTTGTAAGGTGCTTCATGTGTAGGTGTCCCAGTTTATTAAAATAGTTCCTTACTAATAAACATTTAGTGGTATTTCAAGTCTCTAGCTAATATAAATAGCACTGCATTAAGTGGTTCACAGCATATGTCATTTTATAATTTGACAGCATATCTTTTGTAGATAAACATAAAAATAATGGTTTACAATATTCAAGAATATTCCTTCTATTAGTAACTTAACTGGGTTTTATAGTATTCCAAGATTTCACAGGTATATACAGATTTCACAGCCCTATGTATTAAATGCAAGTCTTCATAATCCCAACCAAATTTTTGTAACCTCCCACTTGACAACAACCACAGTTATCACAAAGTCCATGATACAGATTGGTTATCATCTTTTTGCAAGTTTTTTTTAATTTATTTAAGAAAGGAGACATTAACAAAACCATAGAATAAGAGGGGTACAATTCCGCACAATTCCCATAACCCGATCTCCACATCCCACCCCCTCCCCTGATAGCCTTCCCATTCTCTGTCTCTCTGGGAGTAAGGATCCAGTTTGTTTTTTTTAATCATCTATGCCTTACATATGAGTGAAGCCAGTGATATTACTCCCAGGCATATATTCATAGGAAATACTAATATTCATAGGAAATACTAATAGGAAAGGAAATATGTATCCTTATGTTCATAAACATAGAGACATTTTAAAGTCTGTCCAACAACAGATTACTAGATAAAGAAATTATGGAATATATATATATATATAATTATGTAATAAAAAAGATGATATCACATCATTTGAAAAATATGGATGGAACTGAAATGTGACTATGCTAAGTGAATTAAGTAAAATTGTGAATGACAATTAGATTATGTGGGTTTAGTTCTGGACCATTACCTACCACCAAAGATCAGTGTCCCTGACTGCCCAATAGTAACCAACATAGATCTCAC
This sequence comes from Erinaceus europaeus, assembly GCF_950295315.1. Lineage (NCBI taxonomy): Eukaryota > Metazoa > Chordata > Mammalia > Eulipotyphla > Erinaceidae > Erinaceus > Erinaceus europaeus. The sequence continues at coordinate 38,345,100 of NC_080185.1, forward strand.
AATGTCTTAGAGACAATTTGGATATTTATTTTCACAAGTTAATGCTACTAACACCATATTGTAATAATAATACAATTTGACTGCTTGTCAGATTGATAGATGAAAAAGCATACTAAACTTTGTATGTGCCATATTTTGTATTTTATTATGTTTAAATGTTTAAGGGCAATTTTAAATTTCCATGTACTGTCATATCTCTTATTTTTATTTTTCTTAATTTTATTTATTTATTGATTAGAGTCAGTGAAAGGTTGAGGAGAGGGAGGGACTGAGAGGGAAGGAGACAGAGAGATACCTGCAGCCCTGCTTCACCACTTCAGTGTTGCTTTTTTTTTACTTACTTTTTTGTTGTTGCTGCTGGAGCTTCATGACTCCATGCCAACATTTTCAGGAGGGAGAGAGAGAGAGAGAGAGAGAGAGAGAGAGAAAGACTACAGTGTTATAGTGTCCCTCTGTGTTTTATGAGGACTCAAACCTGGTTGTTGCACAGGGCAAAGAAGGTGCATACCTCTCAATGTTATTTTAATTAAAGCAATGAAAAATAAGTAAACATTAAAAATAAATAGATGTTTTAAATAAAATAAAGATAAGTACTAACTGGAAAATATATATCAATTGGCTACAAAGGGGAAAAAGTTTGTTTCTCCCTTTCATTTCTTGTTTCTAAGGTTCAACCTACAAGTGAGATTGTCCAGTTTTCTCTAAGTAAGTCAGGAAAAAGATGAAAACCCTCGATTTTCTTTTTTCTTTCTTTCTTTCTTTTTTTTATTTAAGAAAAGAGACATACTCCCAGTCTGCCTCTCTCTTTCCCTAGTGGGGTGGGTCTCTGGGGAAGCAGAGCTCCAGGACACATTGGTGGGGTCTTCAGTCCAGGGAAGTCTGGTCGGCATCATGCTGGCATCCGGAACCTGGTAGCTGAAAAGAGAGTTAACATACAAAGCCAAACAAATTAACTTCTGTTACCTCATCTCTGAAATGGCAATAAGAATAGCACCTCTCTGGTAGAATTGCTGTGATTAAATGAGGCAGTATATGTTGGGTTTTCCTTGTACTTCTTCACAAGGCAGTTATCAAAAAATCCCCTGAGTCACTTTGCCTTACTATAGCAGTTTTTATCTTTGGATAGGTTTGTGTAATTACACTTCGTGATGTCTGTACAACAACAAAATCACCAAATGACAAATGTCTCCATAGTTAAGCCAAAGATGACTATATTCAATTCTGTGCTTTTAAGCAGAGAAATGGAGAGTGGAGGATGATTCTCTGAAACTCTCTAAAACATTTATAAATTGTTTCTGCAAATATTTCCTCCTTTATTGGCTTATCCTTTTATCACACAAATATTAGATAAGTATCTATCATGTGGCTGGCATTATATAAGCTGCTGAATTTGAAAAAATTCAAAACACAGTTGCTGAACAAACAGATCAAAGGTTGATAACTACACAGTAAGGTAAGTACCTTAATAAAATAGACAAAGGAAAGAATAGAAAACAGAAGACAGGATCAGGGGTTAGTACCATCTTGACCTTACAAATAATGTTACCAATAATGGGACAATATAGACAATTTAATTTTATCTCATACCCAATATTCTCTCTCAGCACTCTATCTTTCTAGGCAATATAATTTGGAAGTCTAAGATACTTAAAAAGCAAGAGGATTTGTCCACACTTTTGTGCCAGAGGGTTGATAAGTCAGTAGCAGCCAAGGGAATACCTTTGAGAAGGCTAAGTGCTGCATGTGCAGATAGTGTTACAGCAATACCCATCGTCAGAGATCAGTGGCCAAGAGCAGCCTAAAATATTAAGTTCTAGTGGAAACTTCTTGTGCATGACAGATGCACTTGTAGATTGCATCTTGCTGAGAAAACCAGCATCAGCTACAAGAGTTTTTTTTTTCTTTATTTGAGATATTAGTTTGGCATACTGCATTGGACAGACAATTTGGGACTCAAACATCTTCACTGTATTTAAATTAACATCTTGTTCTAGTTCTGGTAACAAATTCAAATTAAACCTTTTAATTAAGAAAATTGCTATGAGTCATTAGCCTAATGTCACCAATTTCACAGCAGCCCCGAAGGTGGGTATCAACAGTACAGTTTTACAGATAAAAAAAAAAAAAAAAAAAAAAAACACTAGACTTCATGTCGGGTAATGGCACACCGGTTTGAGTACTCACGTTACCATGCACAAGAACCTGAGTTCAAGATTCCAGAACCAACTTGTAGGGAGCAAGCTTCATGAGTGGTGGAGTAACGCTATGGGTGTCTCTCTTTCTTGCTCCCTCTCAATTTACCTCCACCAAATAAAACAAAATAATAACTATACAGCAAACCCTAAGAAAAGGACTTTTCAAAGTTAACCCAATTACCAAATAATGTGATGATAACATTAACTAGCCATTGTCTTTTTGAACCCTAAGACAGCAGGAACCTCACATCTCCACTATACAGCCTCTACTTCCCCCAGTCCTGGAACCTTAGGATAGGGCCCACTTTCCCGTATGCCTCTCCCAATCCATATCAAATAATATTGCATCTGCCGATCGCAACCTAATCAACGCAACGATTGCCACCTCAACATGCTTCAGCTCAGACTGTGTCCAGAGACTTCAGGTGTGGAATGACAACCCTTCAGCTTCATTACTCGGGTGAGACCTTTCCTTTCACAGGATTCTCTAATTCCATCCCAGGTGGATTACTTTCTAACAAAGTCCCAAAATCTAGATATACACCAGGTTTTGTGAGAGAGAGCATATGTTCACACGTATCCATAAACAAGTACAAAATATATACCTGAAAGCAGAAGTACACTAGAGTTTGCAGTGAGTACCCCCTCAACACTTCCTCTCCACTATTCCAACATTTGGGTCCATGATTGCTCAAAAGTTGTTTGGCTTTGTATGTTAACTCTCTTTTCAGTCACCAGGTTCCAGATACCATCAGGATGCCGGCTAGGCTTCCCTGGACTGAAGACCCCACCAATGTGTCCTGGAGCTCCGCGACCCCAGAGACCCACCCTTCTAGGGAAAGAGAGAGGCAGACTGGGAGTATGAACCGACCAGTCAACGTCCATGTTCAGCAGGGAAGCAATTACAGAAACCAGACCTTCCACCTTCTGCAACCCACAAGGACCCTGGGTCCATGCTCCTAGAGAGATAGACAATGGGAAAGCTATCAGGGGAGGGGGTGGGATATGGAGATTGGGTTGTGGGAATTGTGTGGAGTTTCACCCTTTCTACCCTATGGTTTTGTTAATTTATCCTTTCTTAAATAAAAAATAAATAAAAATAAATAAAACAAAATAATTAAATAAATAAATATTAAAAGGGATTCAGAAAGGTTAAGTATTTAAATCAGCATCACACAAATGTTAAGCAGCTGAGCCAAGATACAAACTCAGGTTCAAATTCCAATTGACAACAATGAAGTCATATTCAAAGGCAAGCAAATGTGTTTGGAGGGTGGCCACATTTATATGCAGAAAATGTTTGCTTTACTCTGCTTTCCTCAGCTCTGAAGAAGTTATGCCCTGGGTAACAGCTTGCTGGGTGCTTAGGGTTAATCACTGCATTACACAGCCATAAATTCCCTTTACAAAGAGCTGTCTCAGTGCATTTGCCACTCTTGTCAATCCCTTCTAGGCACTAGCTAATCAGGTCATGAGCATGGTAGTCAAGACCAGAACCAAACAGAAACTTGTCAGACTGTTTTGACTGTCTTAGCATGACCTAACCGTGTTCACAATGAAAACATTTTGAGATATTCACAATTGTTGAAACATCAGTTTAGTGTAGTTTCCAACCCTTCTTACTCCCACTCTTACACCTATACTTTTCATGTGCTTGCAGGCTGTAATAGAGAGGTCATGTTATTGGAGTGGAAAAGGTTCTAAAGAAAAGACTGCACAAAAGTGACTTGCTGACAGCCAATTAGGAGGTTTCTACTGTGAATCTGCTGTCAAGTTGCAAATCCAGAGTAAACTCACCAACTGAAACATTCTCCTAATAGCCTTCAAAACAGACTTTTTGGTGGGGAGAAATCTAAAATGGTATGCAGAAGGTTGTTCTTGTTTTAGCTAGAAGGGAGAGTGAGAAAGGGATTTCATGATTTCTTGCCTTTGTCTTCATCATCTTTCTAGATAGTGGATTTATTTTTTATTGTATAAAATTTATTTTCTTTTTGTCACTTTTTCATGTTTCTGCCATATACATGCACACTATTATTTAGGACTTCTTCATACAGGGACAGGTGAATACCACTCTGAACAAGTTCTCATTTTAATGGTGATAATATCAAGAATTAGTCAAAACCACAACTACTTCTGATTGAGATTGAGTTATTTTTATGTTATAAAGCACACTCCCATAATATCCATTCCCGTCATTGCTCTATACCAGGAGCAGTAAAAGTATTTGGGGAAAAGGAAATGGTTAAGAGTAGGGGATAATTTTGCTTTAATAATACACTGCTATAGATGATGACAATGATGGTGGTGATGATGGTGGTAATGGTGATGGTGATAACACTCCAATAATGATGATGCCTTTAACTCAATTGTCCCAATATGATTCAGACTGGTGTGTATTTTAAAAAATATTTTCTTTCTTTATTTATTAGTAGATAGAGGTAGAAAGAAACTTAGAGGAGAGTATGGATAGATAGGGAAAGAGACATAGAGACACCTGCAGCCCTGCTTCATAACAAAGCTTTTCACCTGCACGTGGGGACCAGGGGCTTGAATATGAGTCTTTGCACACTGTAATGTGCTCCCACCTGCCTCCCACTGGCATGTCATTTACAGAGGTTATTTTAGAGAAGAAATCCATAACAACATTTTCCAGATTGTTTTTATGGCATACATTCATATAGAGAAAAAGGAAAGATTTCTTATTGTTAGGTGCTCTGGCTTCCCCAGGGATCTGGTGAGAGCTAAAGATTAGTCATTATGTTATCATGCATGTAACCCTTGCATAGGAATTTTCAAAGCTCTCTGATAAAGAAAATAAAGGATAAATATAAATCTCCAGGTTTAGATTCACATAGTAATTTTCTTAGGCAACCTATCACTGTAAGTCTTAATGTATAGCTAATATTAATAAGCTAAGATACCATTGACTTTCAAGTTTATCTGGAGTGGTGTAATTTTTTTCATTTAGTGTTATTTTCATTGATATTTTGAAGTTAATAACATAGGGCTCTTTTTGAAGGTCCTGTTATTCTCCTAGAATAGGACAGATTTTCCTTATCTAGCTGTATTTTTTCACGAGACTTGCGAAAAACTGGGTAGAATTGGGAGTCCATTCTGTTAAAATATAAAAAAAATCAGCTAGTTTTTGCTTATGATGCCTCTTCTGGCAAAAGCATCCTTTTTTATTTTCTCCATTCTGGAAATAGCAACTCTAAACTTAGACATATTGCCTCCAAAAGCCTTATCTAAGCTCTACTGTACTGTATATGCTCTATCACAACATTTATCACAGCATGCAGTAAATATCTCTCAATGGTGCCCTTATTACTTAGACTTCAGAAGTGCAGGTATTCTTAAACTGACTTTCTGTTGCTTTGCTTGGAGATAAAATGTTTGTTGAGTGAAACCACAAATATATGAAGTGACTCATATGAAGATTAGAGTTCACAGATTTGGACTTATTTATGCCATATACAAGTTTAAAAATGAGAACATAAATTACCTTGCATTTATTGTTTCTTGTGTGTCAGGTGCTTTACATGTTCCAGGTACTGTATGCTGTATAGTTCTTCCAAGAAAGAGAAATGGATGTTTCTTCTCCATGTTACCAGTGACTTGGAGGAAAGTGTGTTAGTGATTTGTCAAAGGTAAGTAACCACCAGTTTCAAATCAATCTTTAATTGGATTCTAAAATATCTTACTTATTTTAGCAATATTACTAAAATATCTATTCCTATTGGGCCATTGATGCAGAACAAATATATATGGAGAGAGATTATAATACATTATATAGATAGAGATAGATTACAGGTAGATAGATAGATAGATAGATAGATAGATAGATAGATAGATGATATAGATATCTTGTGACATTTTGTATCTTCTGACATCCAGAAACTGTTGGGACTATAGTCATTTTAAATCTATAAGCACTAAAAATAAGGCCAGATCATGTGTCTGACTCAATGATAATTACAGACTGCTAATGGCAAAGTAGATTATTATGGGTTCCATAGGCCATCATGCTGGTCCCAGTTCGGGGCGCCAGTTGCCAGTCTAGCTTTGCGGGCAGGAGACAGACCACCAGGGACTCATGGCTGAGCTGGGAAACAGTGTATCGCTTATTAATCAGATACATCGCCTTTTCTGCATCTCCTCACTGGAAGTGACAAGGGAAAGGAAATGACTAGGAGAGGGGGCGGAGCAAAAAAAGAGTGTGTAAAGAACATAGAAAGCTTCCATCTAACCAGTGGGGATTAAACCAATACCCTGCAGGCAGGGTGGGACCCAGGTAAAACAGTGATTATGTAAATAGACCACATCATAAGTAATACAAGCAAACCTAATGTGATGATCAAAGCATAAGGTCTTATAAGCAGAATTTAGAAGCATATCAACACCATCAGTAAGAATTGTAGAGCTCTTATGAAGGTTCATAAGATTAGACTCTGTTCAACTAAAATATGCCCCACCCACACACTCACTCATAACTTTCTCACCTTCTACTATATATAGAATTCCATGTTTGATTTTATTTATATTGTATATAAAAATCTTCCTTGTCCCAAATAGCTTTTAATCTAATGACTAAGAAATGTGCAGACAATTATAAGATAGACTATCTCCTAACTGAGGTAAAATTAGATACTATGGGCAAGAATGAGAAATTTCTCCTGAGACATTTAAGATGATTATATGGATGAAGTGAAATTTTTGTGAAGTTTAAAGGATGTGTTTGAAACATAGATATGTTTTAAGAAAGGAGCATTTGCTAAAAAGATATATATATTTCTATGGTAAAGGTTAGGGCAACTTTGGAAAATACCAAGGGGAAGAAACATTGTTAAATCTATATGGGGGTGGAGTTTATAAAGGAATTTGAAAATAATATTTCTGGGTTATGGCATTTAAATTTTCCAGTTTTTCACTGTTGAGTTCATTCATGCTTCTAGACCTGGAATAATTTTTATCTTGTAGAATGGTAGCTAGCCGAAGAGGTCAAGCAATTTATATTGCAATTACTAATATGTACTTGGTAATTTCTATTCTAGTTTGAACAAAAAGCTAAAAGATCTATAGGCAGAAATATTGTTAGAATTCCAATCAGTAGTATCACAGAGACTGTCAATTGGAAATGTATTTATATACTTTCTTCAAGTTTGGGAGCTATTTTCAGCCCAAATAAGTTATCCCTATTCTCAACTCTGACTATGTCTTCTCAGATAATATTTACAGTCGACCTGTATTTTAGCTATCAAGATGATACAAAAATGACTAAAGTCATGGGCTCCTTGAAACACATCTAAAATAGATTTCCCAGCTTCATTTCACTGCATGATAATTATTCTCATCTGTTCTATTTCTTTTTGGTCCCTGTTTATTGATTTGTTCTGCTTTATATCTTATCATCTCTCAGTCACTAAATTGGTGATACTGTCATGACTCCATCCTGATTTCCCTGGGCATATGACATCACCAATGTATCCTGAAACCTCTTTTCTCCAGAGTCCTACCCTCTAGAGAAAGATAGAAACAGGTAAATGGTATGAATGCTGTGGTCCAGTGCAGAAGCAATTACAGGAGGCAGAACCTTTACCTTTTGTACCCCCCCAAAATATTTCTGCTATATACTATATACCCCCAGAGGGGGGAAACATTATGGGGAGATGATCAGAGGGTTCTGAAATCCAGTTATTTCAAGACCAGGAAAGAGAAGAGGGAAAAAATACATTTAGAAGTAGTAGTAGATGTAGGTGTGACTTAGAAAGGAAGAGAAGGTGGGGCCAGATAAAAATGGGAAAATATAGAGAAGTAGCTAATGGCCTGAGTTCTGACAACAACTGCTGGAAACAGTAGGATTTTTTGAATTCGGGGTCTTAGCTGTGACACCACGGGGGTGAATATAGCCCAGTTTGGGTTAGAATATACATAAAAAGAAAGGAATTTTGTTTTTATTATTCCCTAATGAAACCCCTGAATCCCTCCCCCAAATAGACCCTGGGTGCCAGAGAGCTGCTCCTAGCAGGCTCCCCTGCTGAGCTTCTTTCTTTACCAAGATTCCCGGCCCAACAGGGGTTCCATTCCAATCCTACTCCTTTCTGAAACCCTTGGCCCTTTTTCTTTCTGTCTAAATGGCCAATTGGATGTACAAAAGGGAAAGACTTCCCTGAGGTGTTTATGTTTGTTTGTTTGTTTTGTTTCTGTTTTTTGGTATTTTTTGTTTGTTTGTTTTACTTTCTTAACAATCAGCTGCCTCTGCTCAGGTGGCATGAGGAAATCTGGGGCAGGTTTTTACCCTGATCTATTTTATTATTAATATTATATTAATATTATATAAAGGCGTATCTCTTTCCCCCTCCTTTAGGTTGACAGAATTAACTCTTAGTGTATTTTCCATTGTTAGGGGACTGGACATCTTATCCATTGCGAGAGGAACTTGTTTCACTATTCCTACATCCTCTACCCACTCTCCCCTTCTCCCTCCTCTTAGCTAATTAAAATATAAATAAAATAAAAATAAATAAATAAATTTATAAACCTTCCTTTCACTGCTCTTTTATTACAGTTCTTTTTCTTATCTTTGTGGTTTCCTCTCCTTCTTTTTTTTTCTTGCCTTCCTTTCTTCCTTCCTCCTTCTTCAGCTTTCTGAATTCACTGATATTCATTTGTGAATTATTTTGGGGAAGAAATCTAACTTAGAGATATGTGTATCTCTGCTCTACTTCCCTTTCTCCTCTTGCTACCTCTAGAATATACAGTGGATAGTAGATTTGCATAATTGTCTATTCTTGGTATCCCTTTTTTCCTTTCTCTTTCTTCTTCACTTGGACTTGGTTGCTATTTTTTCATGGACTGGAGACATTGTTTGGCTAACTGGTAGTGATTAAACTGCTTCAATACTTGCTTCAGTTGCTATTGTAATTTCTGAGGTTGGTAATTGCATTTGTCATAAAGGTATTTAGTACAGGGTTGCTTGTACTCAAAACACAACAACAGAAACAACAGAACATAAAAATAAGAAACACACAAATCAAAAAAAATGGGTAGATAAAGAGCAAATAAAACTGCTATTACAGTGAATGAAGACAAGAGTCCAGAAGAAACTACAAATCAGCCAGAAGTAACCATAGATAAGAAAAGTATGCAAACAATAATAAACTTATTAATCACAGAAATAAAAACAACATTGGAGGAAAGGAATGGCAGTATTAGGGAAACAACAGTTGAGATCCTCAAGATAAATACTGATTACCTTGAGGCAATTAGAGAACTGAAAGCTGAAATTGCTGAACTGAAGAAAGCAGCTGAGGGAACGGAAAGGAGACTAACAGAAGCAGAAATCAGAATTAGTCAGACGGAAGATGAGCTAGGGAAAACTAAGAAAGAGGTAAAAGAGCTCAAAAAGAGATTGAGAGACACTGCAAAGAACATCAGAGACATATGGGATGATCTCAAAAGAAGTAACATTTGTATAATTGGCCTGCAAGAGGAAGAAAGAGAGGAAGGGGAAGCAAACATTCTAGAGGAAATAATATAAGAAAACTTCCCAGACCTGAACAACAGAAAGGACATTAAGATTCAAGAGTCCCAGAGGGTTCCAAACAGAATAAACCCAGAGCTGAAGACACCAAGACACATCATAGTCACAATGAGAAGAAGTAAGGATAAAGAAAGGATCCTAAAGGCTGCCAGAGAGAAACAAAAAGTCACATACAGGGGAAAACCCATAATACTATCAGCAGACTTCTCCAGTCAAACTCTAAAAGCCAGAAGAGAATGGCAAGATACCTATCGATCCCTGAATGAAAAAGGGTTTCAACCAAGGATAATATATCCTGCTAGACTTTCATTCAACTAGATCGATGGATCAAAACCTTCTTAGACAAACAACAGTTAAAGGAAGCAACCATCACCAAACCGGCCCTGAAAGAGGTTCTAAAAGACATCTTATAAACAAGAACTTCACTATAATAATTGCCATATATCAGAGCAAATAAAAATTCATTGAACAATGGCACTACAATACATTAAATCCATAATATCAATAAATGCCAATTGCTTAGACTCATCCATCAAAAGGCACAGAGTGGGGGGATGGATCAGAAAACATAACCCAACCATATGCTGCTTGCAAGAATCTCATCTGACACAACAAGATAAACACAGGCTTAAAGTGAAAGGATGGAAAACTATCATACAGGCTAATGGACCACAAAAAAGGCAGGAATAGCCATTATCATCTCTGACACAATAGATTTTAAATTAAATAAAGTTTAAAAGCTAGGCAAGGATATTACATAATGATTAGAGGATCAATCAGCCAAGAAGAATTAACAATCATTAACATCTATGCACCCAATGAGGGACCATATAAATACATCAAGCACCTACTGAAAGAACTTCAAAAATACATCAATAGTAATACAATAATAGTGGGAGATTTTAACACTCCACTCTCACACTTAGACAGATCAACAAAGCATAGAATAAACAAAGAAACAATAGGATTAAATGAAGAGATGGTCAGACTAGACCTCCTGGACATTTTCAGAATCCTTCACCACGAAAAACTGGAATACACTTTTTCTTCAAATCCACACAACACATACTACAGGATAGACCACATGTTAGGCCACAAAGACAGCATAAATAAATTGAAGAGAATTAAAATCATCCCATGTATCTTCTAAGACCAGAGTGGAGTAAAAACTAACATTTAACAACAAACAGAAAATTATTAAAAGACACAGACTTTGGAAACTAAGCAACATACTGCTTAAGAACCACTGGGTAAGACAGTTACTCAAGCAAGAAATTCAAATGTTCCTGGAAACAAATGAAAATAAAGACACAAATATCAAAATATTTGGGACACAGCTAAAGCAGTATTGAGAGTGAAACTCATAGTCATACAATCACATATTAAACAACAAGAAAAAGATCAAATATACAACCTTACATCACACCTCAAGGACTTAGAGGAAGAGCAACAAAGGAACCCTAAAGCAACCAGAAGGATAGAAATCACTAAAATTAGAGCAGAAATAAACAACATAAAAAATAAGAGAACAATACAGAAGATCAATGAAGCCAAATGTTGGTTCTTTGAAAGATTAAACAAAATTGACAAACCCTTAGCCAGATTCACTAAACAGAAAATGGAGAAGATTCATATTAATAGAATTGTAAATGATAGAGGAGATATCACAACTGACACCACAGAAATCCAGAGAATCATGCGAAATTTCTATGAAGAACTATACACCACCAAGGTAGAGAATCTGGAAGAAATGGAATAATTGCGAGAAACATATACCCTTCCAAAACTGAACTAAGAAGAACTACAAAACCGAAAAGTACCAAGCACAGACAAAGAAATCGAAACCATTATTAAGAATATCCCCAACAACAAAAGTCCTGGACCAGATGGCTTCAAAAATGAATTCTACAAAACCTTCAGGAAACAGTTATTACCCATACTTCTAAAGCTTTTCCATAAGATTGAAGAAACAGGAACACTCCCTTCCACCCTCTGTGAAGCCAACATCACCCTGATACCAAAAGCAGATAGGGACACAACAAAAAAGGAAAACTACAGACCGATATCTCTGATGAACATAGATGCCAAAATATTAAACAAGATCTTGGCCAACTGGATACAGCAGCATGTCAAAAAGATTGTTCATCACGACCAAGTGGCATTCATCCCAGTAATGCAAGGCTGGTTAAAAATCTGTAAGTCAATCAATGTCATTCACCACATCAATAAAAGCAAAGCCAAAAACCACATGATTATCTCAATAGAGCAGAGAAAGCCTTTGACAAAATCCAACACCCATTAATGCTCAAAACTCTACAAAAAATGGGAATAGATGGGAAATTCCTCAAGATAGTGGAGTCTATATATAGCAAACCTACAGCCAACATCATACTCAATGGACAGAAGCTGAAAGCATTCCCCCTCAGATCGGGGACTAGACAGGGCTGTCCACTGTCACCATTACTCTTCAACATAGTATTGGAAGTTCTTGCCATAGCAATCAGGCAAGAGAAAGGAATCAAAGGAATACAGATTGGAAGGGAAGAAGTCAAGCTCTCACTATTTGCAGATGATATGATAGTATACATAGAAAGACCTAAAGAATCCATCAGAAAACTACTGGAAGTTATTAGGCAATATAGGAAGGCTACAAACTCAATGTACAAAAAAATCAGTGGCATTTCTTTTAGTGTTTACTAAATCTGAAGAAGACATCCAGAAATCACTCCCATTCACTGTTGGAGCAAAATCAATCAAATACCTAGGAATAAAGCTAACCAAAAAAGCGAAAGACTTGTATACTGAAAACTATGAGTCACTATTTAAGGAAATAGAAACTGATACCAAGAAATGGAAAGACATCCCATACTCATGGATCAGAAGAATAAATATCAACAAAATGAATATTCTCCCCATAGCCATATATAAATTTAATGTGATATTCATCTAAGTTCCACCAAGCTTCTTTCAGAGAATAGAACAAAAACTACAATCCTTTATCTGGAAGTAGAAAATACCTAGAACTGCCAAAACCATCTTGAGGAAAAGAAACAGAAATGGAGGCATCACACACCCAGACCTCAAACTTTATTATAAAGCCATCATCATCAAAACATCATGATAGTGGAACAAAAATTGACACACAGACCAGTGCAACAGAATTGAAATCCCAGACCTAAACCCCCACACTTATGGACATCTAATCTTTGATAAGGGGGCCCAAAGTACTTAATAGAAGAAGGAGGCTCTCTTCAAAAATGGTGCTGAGAAAACTGGGTTGAAACCTGCAGAAGAATGATACTGAATGACTTTATCTCACCAGAAACAAAAATCAACTCCAACTGGATTAAAGACCTGGATGTTAGACCAGAAACAACCAAATACTTAGAGGAAACATTGGTAAAACACTTTCCCACCTAAACCTCAAGGACATCTTTGATGAAACAAACCCAATTGCAAGGAAGACTAAAGCAGAAACAAACCAATGGGACTACATCAAATTGAAAAGCTTCTGCACATCCAAAGAAACTATTAAACAAAGAAAGAGACCCCTCACAGAATGGGAGAAGATCTTCACATGCCATACATCAGACAAGAGACTAATCACCAACATATACAAAGAGCTCAGCAAACGTAGCACCAAAAAATCAAATGACCCCATGCCCGATTAGCTTCGTGGGTGGGAGACAGAGACGACCAGAGACTCATGGCTGAGCTGAGAATGCAGTTCAATCTTTATTCATGAGCAGGGATGCAGTCCAACAACCTAATCACAACACAATACTGTCCTGCATCTCTCTTACCTCCCTCCTGAGGCGGAAGAGTCATGAACAAAGGAAATACATACGATAGGGGGCAGGAAGAAGGAAAAAGCAATAACTAGTGAGAACTAAACCAAATGTCCCAGAGACGGGGGTGGAGGAGACAAAACCAATGTCCCGGTGGCAGGCAGGTGCCCAGCCAACAGTGTACATGTAAACAAAACGCATGGCAAGCAACACAAGAGAACCCAATGTGATGATAAAAACTGAATGTCTCACAAGCAGAATCCAGAAGCATACCAACAACCCCATTCATAAATGGGCAGAGGATATGAACAGAACATTCACTCCACAGGAGACCCAAAAGGCTAACAAACATGTGAAAAACTGCTCCAGGTTGCTGATTGTCGGAGAAATACAAATAAAGACAACATTGAGATACCCCTCACTCCTGTAAGAATGGCATACATCAAAAATGACAGCAGCAACAAATGCTGGAGAGGTTGTGGGGACAGAGGAACCCTTTTGCACTGTGGGTGGGAATGTAAATTGGTCCAGTCTCTGTGGAGAATAGTCTGGAGAACTCTCACAAGGCTAGACATGGACCTTCCATATGACCCAGTAATTCCTCTCCTGGTGATATAGCCCAAGTACTCCATAACACCCAACCAAAAAGAGGTGTGTACTTCTATGTTCATAGTAGCACAATTCATAATAGCTAAAACCTGGAAGCAACCCAGGTGCCCAACAACAGATGAGTGGCTGAGAAAGCTGTGGTCTATATACACAATGGAATACTATGCAGATTCTAATGACAATGAACTCAACTTCTCTGATCCATCTTGGTCAGAGCTAGAAGGAATTGTGAGCTAAGTCATAAAGAGAAAGATGAGTATGGCATGATCCCTCTCATCAACAGAAGTTGAGAAAGAAGCTCAGAAAGGGAAACTAAAAGCAGTATCTGACTAAATTGAAAGTAGGGCACCTAAGTAAAAACCCTGTGGTGAGGGCGAGGGTGGACATGCAGCTTCCTGGGCCAGCGGGGGTGGTGGGGGTGGAGGTGGGTGGGATGGGACACAATCTTTTGGTGATGGGAATGGTGTTTATGTACACACCTATTAAATTGTAGTCATATAAATCACCATTTATGTAATATGAAAGGGGGAAAATTGATTGTATGTCTAACAAAGGGACTTTTCAAAGTTAATCCAATTACCAAACAATGTGATGATAACAATAACTATCCATTTTTTTCTTGAACCCTAAGATAGCAGGAACCTCACTTTTCCACTATAGAGCCTATATTTCCCCCAGTCCTGGGACCATAGGGTAGGGACAACTTTCCTGTATGCTTCTCCCAATTCTTATCAAATAATATTGCATCCTCTGATCACAACCCTGTCAATGCAATGAGTGTCATCCCAGCATGCTTCACTTCAGACTGTGTCCAGAGATTTCAGGTATGGAACGACAGACAACACTTCAGAGTGTCACCCCAGCATGCTTCACTTAAGACTGTGTCCAGAGACTTCAGGTGTGGAACGACAGACAACACTTCAGCTTCATCACTCGGGTGAGACCTTTCCTTTCATAGTATTCTCTAATTACATCCCAGGAGCTTCACTTCCTAACAAAGTCCCAAAACCTAGATATAGAGCAGGTTCCAGGATATAGAGCATATGTTCATATGTATCCATAAACTAGGGCAAATATATACCTGAAAACAGTAGTACACTAGAGTTTGCAATGAGTAACCCCCAACATTTCATTTGCACTACTCCAGCCTTTGGGTCCATGATTCTTCAACAATTTGTTTGGCTTTGTATGTTAACTCTCTTTTCAGCCACCAGGTGCCAGATGCCATCAGGATGCCGGCCAGGCTTCCCTGGATTGAAGACCCAACCAATGTCTCCTGGAGCTCTGTGTACCCAGAGACTCACCCTACTAAGGAAAGAGAGAGGCAGACTGTGAGTATGGATCGACCAGTCAATGCCCATGTTCAGTGGGGAAGCAATTACAGAAGCCAGACCTACCACTTTCTGTAACCCACAACGACCCTGGGTCCATGCTCCCAGAGGGATAGAAAATTGGAAAGCTATTGGGGAGGAGATGGGATATGGAGATTGGGTGGCATGAATTTTGTGGTGTTGTACCCCCCCAATCTATGATTTTGTTAATATATCCTTTCTTAAATTAATTAATTAAAAATAAAAATAAAAATGTGCAAATATATATACATAAATGTCGTATGCTTTACATTGGCTTATTCTAGCCCTCCCCCTCCAAGAGAATTGGATGAGTCCTGTTAATTTCGCGGGCCTGCTTGGCCCCGCCCCAAGGGACCCTGGGAGAGGGTTCCGGAGTCCGAGAGTTCCTGAGTTCGAGAGAAAAGAGAGTTCCTGAGTTCCCCAGTGACAGAGTTCCTGAGTTCCGGAGTTCGAGAGTGCGAGGGTGCGAGAGTTTCTGAGTTCGAGAGTAAGGGAGAGGGTTCCTGAGTTCCAGAGTAAAAGAAAGAGTGCTTGCGCCGCCGCAAAGAGACAGCAGAGTTCTGTTTGGTGATTAGTTTGTCTTAGTTTATGAATAGTTCCTCCTGAATAAAGAAATACAGCTGCCCTGCCCAGCCGTTGTCTCCGCGTCTCTGTTACCAGCCGTGAAGCAAGCCAGCCCGGCTAGAGCCTCCGAAAATTTTAACAACAAATGGCGCCCACGTGGACCTGACCTGCGCATCTCTCAGATAAGTAAAGACAATTTGGCTACCTATGCACGATGGCCTTCTCTTCTGCTTGTGAAGAGATCTCCAAAGGCCTCTGCTCTTTCTTCACGAGACTGTTTTGCTGTTTCTGGAACATTTATCTCTGGACCACTCTGTGGTTTCCACTCGCTCGAGCGAGCTCAGAACAGCCAGCGGGAAGAGCCAGCGGGCGGGAGGCGAGGCGCGGAGCTGCTGTTTCCACCTGGTTAAACAGCCAGCCAGCCGGCTGCGCCCAGACAACCCCGCGCACCGCGCCAGCAACCCCGCAGCCCCGCAGCCCGCAGGAGGCCTACGCCACCATGCAAGAGCCCGATGCCAGCACGCTAGAGCCCGATGCCAACATGCTGGAGCCCGATGCCAACATGCTGGAGCCCGATGCCAACATGCTGGAGCCCGATGCCAACATGCTGGAGCCTGAGGCCAGCCCACAGGAGCCGGCTCTCCACCGCGTGGTGCAGGGCACTGGATGCGTGATCCCTCCACGCTGCTCGGCCACTGCGAACAGGGCAGCAGACATGGCAGGGCCATGGGGCAGGGCCGCGGCGTTCTATCATGGCCGCCACCCCTGGGCACCTAGGCTCACGCCTTCTACAAAGATGGCCTGCCTGCCCTCTTTCTATAAATTCTGGAACCATCCCGGGCCTCCCGGACTCCCGGGCTCCCTGCCAAAACTGGGCACACGAGATCTCCAGCCGCCGGTCCGGTCTGAAGACAGACAAGCTGGAGTACGCAGAGATTTGTGCAGAGATCGCAACCTGCAATTCCTAGAAGTGGAGCTGCGCGGGAAGCCACCTCCGGATCGTGAACCCCCCCCCCAACAACTAAGACAATATAGATTTAAATTCGTGTTTAAAATGACATGTCTTCGTAACAAAGGTTTCTCTCCTTGTGTATTAATGACCATGTTTATGTGTATGTTTAAAGTTCGGTAAACAGTAGCTTTAAGGCTAAATTCTTACTAGTCAAAGTTAAATAAAAAAGGTTTTCAATATAATTCTCATAAAGATAAAAATTAACTTACATTTAAAGTCTGAGGTAAAAATTAGTTAACAATCAATATATTTCAACTAAGTTGGTCTAAACAAAAGGTTAAATAGACTTGTTGATATGTAAAACACTACCTTCTCTATTAGAAATGGTAGATCGCACAATGGCTATGCTAATTATTCTCATGCCTGAGGTTTCCTCTCCGGCCCACACCTAGGGTGTGTCTCCATCTTGAATGGGTGTAACAAAAGGTTAAAAGACGTTGTTGATATGTAAAAGTCTCAAATTCCTTCTCTATTAGAAATGTTAGATCGTGCAGTAGATATGCTAATAACAAGTTTTGTTTCATAGTAAGTAAGTTGCAGCCAGCTGCCTTTGGGACCCTAGGCCGTTCCCCGCCCCCATGCAAATGCCCGTCGAGGCAAGTAGCCCCCCAGAGGCAAGAAATGTTTTTTTTTTCAGATATGGCCCCCTCAGGCCTTCCCTTGGCAACATGCTGGTTTTGGTTATATATGTTTCTGTTCACCCCACACCCTTGATACTATAGTCATTTAGTTAAAAAGAAAAGGGGGAATTGTCGTATGCTTTACATTGGCTTGTTCTAGCCCTCCCCCTCCAAGAGAATTGGATGAGTCCTGTTAATTTCGCGGGCCTGCTTGGCCCCGCCCCAAGGGACCCTGGGAGAGGGTTCCGGAGTCCGAGAGTTCCTGAGTTCGAGAGAAAAGAGAGTTCCTGAGTTCCCCAGTGACAGAGTTCCGGAGTTCGAGAGTGCGAGGGTGCGAGAGTTTCTGAGTTCGAGAGTAAGGGAGAGGGTTCCTGAGTTCCAGAGTAAAAGAAAGAGTGCTTGCGCCGCCGCAAAGAGACAGCAGAGTTCTGTTTGGTGATTAGTTTGTCTTAGTTTGTGAATCGTTGTTCCTGAATAAAGAAATACAGCTTCCCTGCCCAGCCGTTGTCTCCGCGTCTCTTTTCACCACCGTGAAGCTAGCCGGCCCGGCAAGAGCCCCGGAAATTTTAACAACACATAAATATATATATATATATATAGAGAGAGAGAGAGAGAGAGAGAGGGAGGGAGAGAGAGAGAGAGAGAGAGAGAGAGAGAGAGAGAGAGAGGGAATCATAGAAGTAATAGTCGGCGCATATCTGTGACCTTGGGAGAAGCACTGCAGTTTCCAATATAGGGGACACATCATTCTGGTGGTGGGAATGGTGTGAATTGTAACACTACAGTTTTTTAATTTTGTAAACCATATAAAATCATTAATAAAAAAGGAAAATGAGACAAATAACAATAAGTACTGGTTTTACAAGAAGGAAAAGATTCTCAATCTTGAAAACCTAAAAAGAATAGAAATTCAGGATGCAAGTTCAGCTGAGGTTGAGTTAAAAGTCATACAATTACATCACATCCATGTAGACAGAGCTTTTGAAATTTAGGAGTACATGTGATTACTCAGTAAGAGTGGTCTTAATAAGCAGTAGATCATGCCATGTCTGTTGAAGATATTGGCAGAAAGCAGTCTCTAGCAGCAACAGAAAACAATTTAGAGTGACAAAGGGGGGGTAATTTAAGAGAGGAGCAATCAACAAAAGATATAGCACACTGTAGAAATAGGATGAATCTTGAAAAAAGAACATAAAAATTGACATTTCAGAGAGGAAAACTAAAATCAGGATTAAATACATTTGGAGTAGGGCACCAAAGTAAAAATCCTGGGTTGAGGGTGAGGGTGGATGTTCAGCTTCACAGGGTGGATGAGCGGGGAACCTGGTATGGAATGGGACACAGCCTTTTGGTGGTGGGAATGGTGTTTATGTACATTCCTATTAATTTGTGGTCATATAAATCACTATTTAATATTAGAAGGGAAAATTCATTGAGTGTATCAAAGTTTTTAAAACGCAGACTGGATAATACATCATCTGAGTCTTTAATATGTTGACTGTCTTAAAAGCTTAGACCAGGGAGAACAGAAGCAACTGGTGGCATAGCTATGTACAAATAATGTCAAAGGACATAAATTGTGGTGATGATCTGTATGATACAGAAAATCCTAACAAAGAGATATTTCAAAATTAGCCCAATTTCCAAATAATGTGATTATAGCAATAACTATCTATTGCCTTCTTAAGCCCTAAGACAGTAAGAACCTTCCCTTGCTCTATAGCACCTATAGGGTGGAGCTCACTTTCCTGCATGCTTCTCTCAATTCATACCAAATGATTTTGCATCCACTGATCCCAGCCTAATCAACACAATGAGTACCACCTCTGCATGCTTCACTTCAGACTGTGTCCAGAGACTTCAGGCATGGAATGTAAACCCTTCAGGCTCAGTACTCAGGTGAGACCTTTCCTTTCATAGGATTCTCTAATTCTATTTCAAGTGGTCCATTTTCTAACAAAGTCCCAAAACCTGGATATAGACCAGGTCCCTTGCGATAGAGGATATGTTCAAACATATCCATAAACTAGGCCAAAATATATACCTGAAAGAAAAAGCACATGACAGTTTGCAGTGAATCAGTATAAAGTTCCTAATGAAATAGTATCTAATTAGACTTAGATACCCTCCTCACCTACTTTCTATTGCAGTTCTCTCATTCCAAAGCTAATCTTATCAAAGCAAGTACTGCAAAAGTTGAATAAAGGCAAGAGACTGGCATACTTTAACTATGACACTTTAGTCGCTATCAGGCATATTCAGGGAGTCCTGAGATTCCCAAAAAGACATGATGGGCCTCGACCTCAAATAAATCCCTCTCTCCATTGTTACCAGTCATCTCTACCAGAAACAACAAAATAGACCCCTTTGCAGGCCCCCATTGGACCTTGCCGTCAACATGGATCAACAAAGTTAGAGTACGTTCCATCCTCTGAAGGGAGGAAGGACAACACACTCTATGCTACACCTGAGGAAGATGGGTCGATATTGGGGCAGCTTGGAATGTTCCTACTCATGACCACAGTATGTGAGCTCAGATCTAGAGGGTTGCAGAGGTCACATAGGCTCCTAAGCTGAATATTGGCCCCAGATCACATGAAATTGATAAGAGTTTACAGTCAACAATATTTATACCCCTTTCCCATATTAGGGAGCAATTCTCTTCCCTGATCCAGCTTTCTGGTCCTTTTCCAGCTGTGACATCATCTCCATAGACAATAACTTGGGTCCACCTGCATATCAGATTTCAGACTCAGGTGAAAAAAGAAAAAGAAAAAAAAATCTAGTATAGCCACAGGCCCTTTGGAATATAACTAAAATATGCCTACCAGCTATCTACAAAATGGAGGACCCCCCAACTCTTCATCTACACATATCCAGCCCTTAGATCCATGATTGGTCAACAATTTGTTTGGCTTTGTATTAACTCTCATTTCAACCACCAGGTTCCAGATGCTGGTATGATGCCAACCAGACTTCTCTGGTCAGACAACCCCACTAATGTGTCCTGGAGCTCCGCTTCCACAGAGTCCTTCCCCAGTAGGAAAGAGAGAGACAGGCTGGGAGTATGGATCCACCTGTCAACGCCCATGTGCAGTGAGGAAGTAATTACAGAGGCCAGACCTTCCACCTTCTGAATCCCGCAATGACCTGGGTCCATACTACCAGAGGGTTAAGAATATGAAAGCTATCAGGGGAGGGAATGGGATACGGAGAGCTGGTGGTGGGAATTGTGTGGGGTTGTGCCCCTCTTGTCCTATGGTTTATTCAATGGTTCCTTTTTATAAAAAATGAAAACTGAGAAATATTATACATGTACCAACTACTATATTTCACGGTCAACTGTAAATCATTAATCCCCCCCAATAAAGAAAAAAATACTATTAGCATATTTTTACTGACATGGAACTTAAATCTCAGAGAGAGGGAGGGGAGGAGAGAGAGAGAGAGAGAGAAAGAGAGAGATTTAATAATGATTAACAAAATTATAAGATAACGGAGGTATATAATTCTGTACAGTTCCTACCACCAGAGTTATGTGTCCTACCCCTCCAATGTAAACTGCCCTATTTTTTTTATCCCTCTGGAAGTATGGATAAAAATTCTTTATGGGATGCAGAATTTGGGAGGTCTGGATTCCTTATTGCTTCTCCATTTGATAATGACTTTGGCATATTGATCCATACCCTCCAGCTTGTTTCTATCTTTCTCTAGTGTGTTAGGGCTCTGGAGAGGTTAGACTTCCAACACATTGGTGAGGTTGTCTACCCAGGGAACTCAGGATGGAAGCATAGTAACAACATCTGCAGATTAGTGGCTGAAAGGTATTAAGATAAAAAGCAGGATGATGGGGGTCGGTAGCACAGCAGGTTAATCGAACCTGGTAAGAAGCGCAAGGATAGGGTCTGGGTTCCAGCCCCCAACTCCCCACCTGCAGGGGATTCGCTTCACAGGCAGTGAGGCAGGTCTGCAGGTGTCTTTCTCTCCCCCTCTTTGTCTTCTCTTCCTCTCTCTATTTCTCTCTGTCCTATCCAACAATGACAAATAACAATAATAATAACTACTAAAACAATAAATATCAACAAGGGCAACAAAATAGAAAATAAATAAATATTAAAAAGCAGGATGAATTGTTTAATAATTAGGAACATAGAGGTAGGAATAGAACAGATTGAGTTAGGGAGTTTTGTATGGAGAAAGCTAGGAAGTATATTTTAGATATATTCCAAGGGGCCCATGACTGTAGTATTTTTTTCCTAAGCCTGATAGCTAAAATAAAGATGGACTAAAAACATTGTTAGGGAAGATAGTATAAGAGTTTAGAGTCAGGCCAGAAAGCTGGATTATGGTGTAGAATAGCTCCCAAACACGATGAAAGTATATAAATACCATAAACTGTTCACCCCATCAATCTGACCTAGGTCCCATATATATTCATTTTTATCACAGGATCTTGTGTAACATTTGAGTCCCTGTAAGTCTGAATTTATAGATTTTTAAATCTTTTCATAAGTAAATGTTAAAGCTAGTATTCAAATCCAGTTTTCTCTAATATCTGAATCTAGGTTAAGAATATGTTCTCAATATAATAAACAGTGCTATTCTGGCTCAACTACAGGTCTCCTTATGCAGAATTTATCATGGATTTATAGATCCATTGGATGGATATGTTCATGCTTCTCAAAGAACACACAGTCTAATCTAACATGGATTTCATAACTTATACATATGGAAATAAGTAACTATTGACTAATATACACCTTATTTAGGGATAATATCAAGCCTTTTTACTTTTTACTTTTTGTTGTTTACTTAGGCGATTAAAAGCACACACATTGGATTAACACTGTTTGTCTACAATTTCGAATTCCAATACTTTCTAGATGTACTGTATGACCTTGAGTGAGTCATTGTAACTCTCTATGCCTTAGTGTTCTGATCTGCTAAATGAAGATTTTGATAACATACACAATTTGTTGTGAGGATTAAAGGAATTAATACATATAAAATCACTTATATAGTGAATCCTTCCATAGCAGTTACATAGCAAGTGATAATGTTTAAAATATTATCTTTTACTTATTACATATGAGACAGTTTAAAATAAGGTAGACGGAAGTCAAGATAGACAAGCCAAAGCACCACTCTGTTGCATACAGTACTGGGGAAGAAAATAAGACTCTCAAACATGAAAATCTGATGCTCTACCAGTTAGGCTACTTGCATATCCATTTTGTGGAGTCTTGCTTTCCAGTTCCTTACAATGTGTCAGTAAGACCACTTTGGGGCCTCTTCCTCTGAGAAGAAATGAATATTTTCAGCTGTCATTTTATTTGTATTTTCATTAATTTTCTCAACAAATATACATTGAAAACCTATTTTATAACAGCCCCTGCAGTAGGCACTGCAAATATAAAAGTAAAATGACAAATAGAGCCTCTTTTTTTTACAGAGCACAATCTTGATAATGAGTAGATAAGTAAACATCTATACAGTAGGATCATTTTAGACTTGGATGGTGAAGAAAAACTTTCTGAGAGGGGTGACAACTAAGTAAAAATTTACCTCTAGGTAACCCTTCTCCACCAGCAGCAAAAAGGTTGTTTATGTCAGGTGTCATTGATTGGCCTTCTAGGACTAACTCCACGATTTTATGTTGTACTTCGTCCAGTTTTATTTTTAGTGATCATGTCCAGAGTAAATCTGTACTTCAAATAAAGAGTTCAGAGATTGACTGTGGGATTTTAGTCAGTTCTCTCTTGATCCTACCCTTCATTATGGGATGTTAAGAATTTTTTTTTTTTGTGAAAAGATCCCAAAGCCAGAAACATAATCCCTTAGTTCACATAACATGAAACAAGCCTAGGCAAAGAATAAAAATCCTTAACCTTGTCTTGAGGTAGACATCATCTAATATAATGGGCAAAAGAATCTCTTTTCACTCAGTTGTTAAAGAGTCCTTTGATGCTTTCTTGGCAAAAGTCTTATTAGCTTTTACACCCTGTCCGTTTGACATGCACACAGTGACCTAGAATATGGTACTATATTTCCTTTCTCTAGTTTGTAATATTTAAAAATTCCACCATCAGCCATAAGAACACCTGATGGGGTAAGATAAGGATTTGGATCATAAAGTAGTCTCTTACTATCAGACTAGGGAGAAGTCACTGATTTTCTCTGAGGTTCAGTTTCTCTGTTGTTATTTGTGGATGATAATGATCATTATGTTACTGTTTTGTTGTAGAATTACAAGGACATAGCCAGTTTATTCCTTAAACACCCCAATACTCAATAAATGACCACTTCTTTCTATTTACTTTCCTTTGCCCATGCTACTGCATAATCATGTACATGTCAGAGTATGACATCATTTTCAACCACAAACATATTCGGTCATAGTAGGTACTCAATTAGTATTTATTTTTTCTTACTAACCTTGCTGTAACTGACCACTTTTTGATATAAATAAAGTTGGAATATAAAAGATAATGGCAGTCTTATATACTCTGACCCTCCCATTCACTTTTTACCCCACAATATGTTGTCTGAAAAATGTTCAGTACTCAGTACCTATTTGTGGATTAATTGACCAGATGACTGAATGAATTTATGAATGGCATTGACTGAAAGATATACTATGATGAGACTGGATTGTGGGAAAGAACATGAAGTGGTGATTAGTCATGGTGTGGAAATACTTACAGGAGAGTCATCAAATCTCTTGGAGCTGCAAGAGTGGAAGAAGGGGTAGAACTAACCAAAGATGAATGGAATGTGCTATGGCATTTTTTTCTGATATTGTCTGATCCAGGTCCCAAAGTAAACCTCAGCTACTTAAGCTGATTGATTTAGGATCACATTTATTTTTAACTATATTATAGAAACTGAACTAACACATGATGTTCAGGTAGCAAAGCAATGACCTTCAGAGGAAAAATATGCTTTTTAAAAAAATATGCAACGGAAACCCACTCATACTGCCAGTAGATATTCAGATAGACAATCTCTATGGATAACATTTTTTTCATTATCTAGTAAAGTTGGAGATGTGCATACAGGCATGCTTCCATTCAGAAATTCTGTCCTATATCTTAGAGAAGTTCCAGACATGAGTGTCAGGAACCATAGCCATAGCAGTATTATTTATGATAGCAACAAGACAAAAACAATTTCACTGTGCTTTTATAGAGAGAAGATTACATTGTGAAGTATAGGAACATAATGGAACACACAGAGAAGTACAAATGATTCAATTAGAATTATTCACATCAACAAAGATAGATTTTGAAAACCACAGTGAAAGAATAAAAACAGAATTCATAGAAAATTTAGTGTGATGCTGTAAAAGACAACAATATGAATTGTTGCTTGTGGCTATATATGTTAAAAGGACAGCATGAAACATCCAAAGAGACAGCAAACACCAAATTTACAATAGTGTTTACTTCTGGAGAGGGAGAGAAAAAGAGAAGAGAAAATGTGAACTTCACATTTGGCTTCATTTATATCTATGATATTTTATTTCATCAACTCAGTGGTGGATGGGAGCATATTTGAATTATTTTCTATGCCTTTTGTAGCTCTTAAATAAAGAGACATACATTTGAAATTTGCATACTCAGGGCATTCTCTAGCAATATGAAAACTGAACACAGCCTATTTTTCACTGTGGTCCATATTTAAAATACCAAGCACAAGTGGGAGTTCCTACTGACCCTAGAATATTGTACAGTGCAGAATCAGGTGTGGTTTTGATGTGACATAAAATAGAAAAATACCTTCACTCTTGAGCAAGATTGTTTTGGACATTAAGGCCACTTGATCATCCAGCCCAATTTTAAATGACCTTTGCTTGGTTCTAAGTACATTTCTGTTGCATTTGATTCATAGTTATATGGAAATTGCCCCATTTTGTTTTTTCTCACTGATGGCCACTGTGAGAATGAATGATTTGTTAAATTAAATTTTCATCTAACTTTTTTCCATCAAGTCTGACACCTCGTATAGCAAGATAAACTGATTTCTGAGAAAAAATATAAAGATAACTTGGGATAATCCATCATTGTGATAGCACCCTGATTCTTCTGAGAATTACGTGTGTTTTTGGAAATATCTCTGACTCCCATTACTGAGGATCTAGCAGTCTGTGCATTTCTTTCTCTTTTTTAAAGTTTTTATTTATAAAATGGAAACAAAAAACAAATACTGGTGGACTTGTCTGTCCAGAGAAGGGAAATCTGGTTGGCATAATGTTACCTTCTGGAACTTGGTTAAAAAAGAGTTAACATATAGATCCTAACAAATACTTGACTAATCACGAACCTAAAGGCTGGAATAGTTCGTATGAAGAGTTGGGGGGATCTTTGTTTCATAGATAGTAGTCCTATTTTAATTATGTTCCGAAGAGCTATGACTACACTAGTTTTTTTTGTTGTTGTTTGTTTGTTTATTCCTGAGCCTGACAGACAGGTGGATCCAAGTTATTGAGAGAGAGACGGGCTGGGAGTATGGATCGACCTGCCAACACCCATGTTCAGCGGGGAAGCAATTACAGAAGCCAGACCTTCCACCTTCAGCACCCTATAATGATCCTGGGTCCATACTCCTAGAGGGGTAAGGAATAGGAAAGCTATCAGGGGAGGGGATGGGATACAGAGTTCTGGTGGTGGGAATTGTATGGAGTTGTAGTCCTCTGATCCTATGGTTTTATCAATGTTTCCTTTTTGCAAATAAAAATTAAAAAAATAGAAACACTGATAAGACAATAGCATGCAAGAAGTACAATTCCACACAGTTCCCTCCACCAGAACTCCATATCTCTTTCCCTCCTCTGAGAGCTTTCCTATTTTTAACCCTCTGGGAGCATGGACCCAGGGACATTCTGGGGAGCAGAAGGTAGAAGGTCTGGCTTCTGTAATTGCTTCCCTGCTGAACATGGGCGTTCACAGTCTGATCCATACTCCCAGCCTGTCTCTCTTTTTCCCTAGCAGAGTAGGGATCTGGGGAGTTGGGGGTCCAGGACACATTGATGGGACCATCTGCCCTGGTAAATCCTGTTGGCATCATGGTAGTATCTGGAATTTGGTGGCTTAAAAAGACTTAAGATAGAAAGCAGAACAAATTGTTGGGGGGTTCCTGGCTAGTGGCTTGAGCTCTGACCACATCTTCTGGAAATGGTAGGATTATCTGCCTTTAGTAGGCCAGTCAATAATGGGTCCTCGTGGTGACACCAAGGAGGTGAATATAACTTAATTTGGGTTAAGAAATAGAGTAGAAAAAAAAGGGGGAAATATTTTTTTTCCATTTAATTATAAAGCACACCTCCTCCCCCTCCCCACCCCCCATAACCAGTCCCTGGGGACCAGCTCCTAGCAGGCTCCCCAGCTGAGCCTCTTTCTTTCTTTACCAAATTCCTGTCCCACCAGGGAGTATCATTCATTATAAGTCTATACCCTTCTGAAACCTCTGGCCTTTTTTTTTCTTTCTAAGTTGTCAAACCCCACACCTCACCCTGCATAGCTAATTAAATAATTAAAAATAAATTTTAAAAAATCTTTCCTTTTACCGCTGTTTTATGACTGTGTCTTTTTCTTATCTTTCTTTTTTTTCCTATTTCTCATTCTTGTCATCCTTTCTTCCTTAATCCTACAGCTTCCAAAGCCACAGGCCCCAGCCCCCACACCACCAAACAGTGTGCTTTTTGAATTCACTGATACACATTTGGGAATTATTTTGGGGAAGAATTCTGACTCAGTGTGGACTCTTACTGTGAGTGTCTCTGCTCAACTTCCCTTCCTCCTTTAGCCACCGCTAGAACATACAGTGGATAGTAGATTTGCATAACTGTCTATTCTTGCTATCCCTTCTTTCTTTTCTCGTTCTTCTTCACTGGGATTTGGTTACTATTTTTTCACGGACTGGAGAAATTGTTTGGCTTACTGGTAGTAATTAAACTGCTTCAATACTTGCTTCAGTTGCTACTGTAATTCCTGAGATTGGTGAGTGCAATTGTCATAACAGTATTTAGTACAGTGTTGCTTGTGCTCAAGACACAACAACTGAGGAACAACAGAGCATAAAAAAAAGAAACACATAAATAAAAAAATGGGTAGATCAAAAACAAATAAAACTGCTATTCCAATGAATGAAGACAAGAGCCCAGAAGAAACTACAAATCAGCCAGAAGTAACCATAGATAAGAAAAGTATGCAAGCAATAATAAACTTATTAATCACAGAAATGAAAACAACATTGGAGGAAAGGAATGGCAGTATTAGGGAAACAACAGTTGAGACCCCCAAGTAAATTACTGATTATCTTGAGGCAATTAGAGAACTGAAAGCTGAAATAGCTGTAATGAAGAAAGAAGCTGAGGCAAGGGAAAGCAGACTAAAAGAAGCAGAAAACAGAATTAGTCAGGCAGAGGATGAGTTAGAGAAAACTAAGAAAGAGGTGAAAGAGCTTAAAAAGAGATTGAGAGACACTGAGAACAACAACAGAGACATATGGGATGATCTCAAAAGAAGTAACACTCGCATAATTGGCCTGCCAGAGGAAGAAAGAGAGGAAGGGGAAGCAAACATTCTAGAGGAAATAATACAAGAAAACATCCCAGACCTGAATAACAGAAAGGACATCAAGATTCAAGAGGCCCAGAGAGTACCAAACAGAATCAACCCAGACCTGAAGACACCAAGACACATCATAGTCACAATGAGAAGAAGTAAGGATAAAGAAAGGATCCTAAAGGCTGCCAGAGAGAAACAAAAAGTCACATACAAGGGAAAACCCATAAGATCATCTGAAGATTTCTCCACTCAAACTCTAAAAGCTAGAAGAGAATGACAAGATATCTATCGAGCCCTGAATGAAAAAGGGTTTCAACCAAGGATAATATATCCTGCTAGACTTTCATTCAAACTAGATGGAGGGATCAAAACCTTCTTAGAAAAACAACAGTTAAAGGAGGCAACAATCACCAAAGTTTCCCTGAAAAAGGTTCTAAAAGACCTCTTATAAACAAGGATATCACTATAATACAGGCAATATATCAGAGCAAACAAAAAAAATTTTTTGAACAATGGCACTACAATACATTAAATCCATAATATCAATAAATATCAGTGGATTAAACTCACCCATCAAAAGGCACAGAGTGGGGGGATGGATCAGGAAACATAACCCAACAATATGCTGCTTGCAAGAATCCCATGTGTCACAACAAGATAAACACAGACTTAAAGTGAAAGGATGGAAAACTATCATACAGGCTAACAGACCACAAAAAAGGGCAGGAACAACCATTCTCATCTGAGACACGATAGATTTTAAATTAAATAAAGTAATAAAAGATAGGCAAGGACATTACATAATGATTAGAGGATCAATCAGCCAAGAAGACTTAACAATCATTAACATCTATGCACCCAAAGAGGGACCATCCAAATACGTCAAGCACTTACTGAAAGAATTTCATAAATACATCAATAGTAATACAATAATAGTGGGAGACTTCAATACCCCACACTCACACTTAGACAGGTCAACAAAGCAGAGAACCAACAAAGATACAAGAAAATTGAATGAAGAGATGGACAGATTAGATCTCTTGGACATTTTCAGAGTCCTTCACCCCAAAAAACTGGAATACACCTTCTATTCAAATCCACATAATACATACTCAAGGATAGACCACATGTTAGGTCACAAAGACAACATCAATAAATTCAAGAACATAGAAATCATCCAAGTATCTTCTCAGACCACAGTGGAGTAAAACTAACATTTAACAACAAACAGACAATTATTAAAAGTCACAGAATTTGGAAACTAAACATCATACTCCTTAAGAACCACTGGGTCAGAGATTCACTCAAGCAGGAAGTTCAAATGTTCCTGGAAACAAGTGAAAATGAAGACACAACCTATCAAAATATTTGGGACACAGCTAAAGCAGTACTGAGAGGGAAACTTATAGACATACAATCACACATTAAACACCAAGAAGAAGCTCGAATGAACGACCTTACTGCACACCTCAAGGATTTAGAGGAAGAGGAACAAAGGAACCCTGAAGCATCCAGAAGGACAGAAATCACTAAAGTTAGAGCATAAATAAACAACATCGAAAATAAAAGAACCATACAAAAGATCAATGAAGCCAAATGCTGGTTCTTTGAAAGATTAAAAAAAAATTGAAAAACCCCTAGCCAGACTCACCAAACAAAAAGAGAGAAGACACAAATTAATAGAATTGTAAACAATGGAGGAGATATCACAACTGACACCACAGAAATCCAGAGAATCCTGCGAAACTTCTATAAAGAACTATACGCCACAAAGCTACAGAATCTGGAAGAAATGGAACAATTCCTAGAAACCTATGCACTTCCAAAACTGAACCAAGAAGAACTACAAAATCTAAATGCACCAATCACAGACAAAGAAATTGAAACTGTTATTAAGAACCTCCCCAACAACAAAAGTCCTGGACCAGATGGCTTCACAAGTGAATTCTACAAAACTTTCAGGAAACATTTAGGACCCATACTTCTTAAGCTTTTCCATAAGATTGAAAAACAGGAATACTCCCTTCCACCTTCTATGAAGCCAATAACACCCTGATAACAAATCTGATATGGTTAGAACAAAAAAGGAAAACTACAGATCAATATCTCTGATGAACATAGATGCCAAAATAGTAAACAAGATCTTTGCCAACCGGATACAGCAACATATCAAAAAGATTGTTCATCACGACCAAGTGGCATTCATCCCAGGAATGCAAGACTGGTTCAACATCCATAAGTCAATCAATGTCATTCACCACATCAATAAAAGCAAAGCCAAAAACCACATGATTATCTCAATAGATGCAGAGAAACCTTTGACAAAATCCAACACCAATTCATTCTCAAAACTGTACAAAAATGGGAATAGATGGGAAATTCCTCAAGATAGTGGAGTCTATATATAGCAAACCTACAGCCAACATCATAGTCAATGGACAGAAGCTGGAAACATTCCCCCTCAGATCGGGAACTAAACAGGGCTGTCCACTGTCACAGTTACTCTTCAACATAGTATTGGAAGTTCTTGCCATAGCAATCAGGCAAGAGAAAGGAATCAAAGGAATACAGATTGGAAGGGAAGAAGTCAAGCTATCACTATTTGCAGATGATATGATAGTATACATAGAAAAACGTAAAGAATCCAGCTGAAAACTACTGGAAGTTATTAGGCAATATAGCAAAGTATCAGCTTCAAAATCAATGTACAAAAATCAGTGGCATTTCTTAATGC
The DNA here is from genome assembly GCF_950295315.1 of Erinaceus europaeus. NCBI lineage: Eukaryota > Metazoa > Chordata > Mammalia > Eulipotyphla > Erinaceidae > Erinaceus > Erinaceus europaeus. Next base: position 38,376,082 of record NC_080185.1, read on the forward strand.
AAACACTAAATCTGAAGAAGAAGACATCCAGAAATTACTCCCATTTACTGTTTCAGCAAAATCAATCAAATACCTAGGAATAAAATTGACCAAAGAAGTGAAAGACTAGCGGGCGGGCTGCTCCAGACTTCCCAGGCGGCGGTGGGCAAGGCGGGTGAGCCGGGCATTGTCCTCCACCCGGGAAGGCGGCTCCTCCGCCACTTGCAGAGTGCTGCTGGGCGGCCAGCAGAGGACCCGGAGGGAGCACTATAGCTCGGGGGCTTTCACTTGGGAGTCTCCAGGGACCACCGCGACCCTGAGGGCGGATCCAAAGACTTCTTAAGTATAGCTCTCATTGGATCAAAGGACTTGGAGCTAGTTTTCATTTTCGAGAAATCCTTTAAAAAAGTCTGGAGGGGGGGTTTCCCGGAAGATGGTGGACCGAGAAGCTGCTAGCCACTGAGCTCTGAACACATCTCCTAGAAACAGTAGGATTTTCTGCCTTTAGTAGGCCAGCCAATAAGGGGTCATAGTGGTGACACCAAGGAGGTGACTATAACTTAATTTGGGTTAAGAATAAGAGTAGGGGAAAAAATTCTTTTTTCTTCCTTTTAATTTTCAAGCATACCTTCTTCCAACCCCCACCCCATAAGCAGTCCCTGGGGACCAGCTCCTAGCAGGATACCCTACAACACCAAACAGGGTGCTTTTTTGAATTCACTGATACACATTTGGGAAGTTCCTTGCACTGCTCTTTAATTACAACTCTTTTTCTTGTCTTCTCCCTTTTCTCTCTCTTGTCTCTCTCTCTCTCTCTTTTTTTTTAATCTTGTCATACACTTCTTCCTTCTTCTTTGCCTTTCTGAATTTATGAATTACTTTGGGGAATAAATCTGACTCAGAGTGGACTCTCTATGTGTGTATACCTGCTCTAGTTCCCTTTCCCCTCTTGTTAACCCTAGAATATACAGTGGATAGTAGATTTGCATAACTGTCTATTCTTGCTATCCTCTCTTTCTTCACTGGGATTTGGTTACTATTTTTTCACGGACTAGAGAAATTGTTTGGCTAACTGGTAACGATTAAACTACTTCAATACTTACTTCAGTTGCTACTGTAAATCCAGAGGTTGGTGAGTGCAATTGTCATAAAGATATTTAGTACAGTGTTACTTGGACTCAAGACACAACAACTGAGGAACAACAGAGCATAAATAAAGAAACACATGAATAAAAAAATAGGTAGATAAAAAACAAATAAAACTGCTACTCCAATGAATGAAGAAAACAGCCCAGAAGAAACTACAAATCAGCCAGATGTAACCATAGATAAGAAAAGTATGCAAGCAATAATAAACTTAATCACAGAAATGAAAACAACATTGGAGGAAAGGAATGGCAGTATTAGGGAAACAACAATTGACACCCACAGAAAATACTGATTATCTTGAGGCAATTAGAGAACTGAAAGCTGATAGGGACAGAACATAAAAGGAAAAGTACAGACCAATATCTCTGATGAACATAGATGCCAAAATATTAAACAAGACCTTGGCCAACTGGATACAGCAACACATCAGAAAGATTGTTCATCATGACCAAGTGGCATTCATCCCAGGAATGCAAGGCTGGTTCAACATCCATAAGTCAATCAATGTCATTCACCACATCAATAAAAGCAAAGCCAAAAACCACATGATTATCTCAATAGATGCAGAGAAAGCCTTTGACAAAATCCAACACCTGTTCATGCTCAAAACTTTACAAAAAATGGGAAGAGATGGGAAATTCCTCAAGATAGTGGAGTCTATATATAGCAAACCTACAGCCAACATCATACTCAATGGACAGAATCGGAAAGCATTCTCCCTCAGATCGGGAACTAAACAGGGCTGTCCACTGTCACCGTTACTCTTCAACATAGTATTGGAAGTTCTTGCCATAGCAATCAGGCAAGAGAAAGGAATCAAAGGAATACAGATTGGAAGGGAAGAAGTCAACCTCTCACTATTTGCAGATGATATGATAGAATACATAGAAAGACCTAAAGAATCCAGTAGAAAATTACTGGAAGTTATTAGGCAATGTAGCAAGGTATCAGGCTACAAAATCAATGTACAAAAATCAGTGGCATTTCTTTATGCAAATACTAAATCTGAAGAAGAAGACATCCAGAATTCACTCCCATTTACTGTTTCAGCAAAATCAATCAAATACCTAGGAATAAAGTTGACCAAAGAAGTGAAAGACTTGTATGATGCAAACTATGAGTCGCTACTCAAGGAAATAGAAACTGATACCAAGAAATGGAAAGATATACCATGCTTATGGATTGGAAGAATAAATATCATCAAAATGAATATTCTCCCCAGAGCCATATACAAATTTAATGCAATACCCATCAAAGTTCCACCAAGCTTAAGACAATAGAACAAACACTACAATCATTTATCTGGAACCTGAAAACACCTAGAATTGCCAAAACCATCTTAAGGAAAAGAAACAGAAATGGAAGCATCACACTCCCAGACCTTAAACTATATTATAAAGCCATCATCATCAAAACAGCATGGTACTAGAACAAAAATAGGCACACAGACCAGTGGAACAGAATTGAAAGCCCAGAAGTAAATCCCAACACCTATGGGCATCTAATCTTTGATAAGGGGTTCCAAAGGATTAAATGTAAAAAGGAGGCTCTTTTCAATAAATGGTGCTGGGAAAACTGGATTGAAACATGCAGAAGAATGAAATTGAACCACTTTATCTCACCAGAAACAAAAATCAACTCCAAATGGATCAAAGACCTAGATGTCAGACCAGAAACAATCAAATACTTATAGGAAAATATTGGTAAAACACTTTCCCACATATACCTCAAGGACATCTTTGATGAAATAAACCCAACTGCAAGAAAGACTGAAGCAGAAACAAACCAATGGGACTACATCAAATTGAAAAGCTTCTGCACATCCAAAGAAACTATTAAACAAACAGAGAGACACCTCACAGAATGGGAAAAGATCTTCACATGCCAGACATCAGACAAAAAACTAATCACCAAAATATATAAAGAGCTCAGCAAACTTAGCACCAAAAAAGCAAATGACCCCATCCAAAAATGGGCAGAGGATATGAACAAAACATTCACCTCAGAGGAGATCCAAAAGGCTAACAAACATATGAAAAACTGCTCTAGGTCACTGATTGTCAGAGAAATGCAAATTAAGACAACACTAAAATACCACCTCACTCCTGTAAGAATGGCATACATCAAAAAGGACAGCAGCAACAAATGCTGGAGAGGACGTGGGGACAGAGGAACACTTTTACTTTGCTGGTGGGAATGTAAATTGGTACAGCCTCTGTGGAGAGCAGTCTGGAAAACTCTCACAAGGCTAGACATGGACCTTCCATATGATCCAGTAATTCCTCTCCTGGGGTTATACCCCAAGGACTCCATAACACCCAACCAAAAAGGTGTATACTCCTATGTTCATAGCAGCACAATTCATAATAGCTAAAACCTGGAAGCAACCCAGGTGCCCAACAACATATGAGTGGCTGAGAAAGCTGTGGTATATATATACAATGGAATATTATGCAGCTTTCAAGAACAATGAACCCACCTTCTCTGACCCATCTTGGACAGAGCTATAAGGAATTATGTTAAGTGAACTAAGTCAGAAAGATAAAGATGAGTATGGGGTCATCCCACTCATCAACAGAAGTTGACTAAGAAGATCTGAAAGGGAAACTAAAAGCAGGACCTGATCAAATTGTAAGTAGGGCACCAAAGTAAAAACCCTGTGGTGAGGGGTAGACATGCAGCTTCCTGGGCCAGTGGGGGGGTGGGAGTGGGCGGGAGGGATGGGTCACAGTCCTTTGGTGGTGGGAATGTTGTTTATGTACACTCCCAGCAAAATATAGACATATAAATCAGTAGTTAATTAATATGAGAGGTCGAAAAATCAATTGTATGTCTCAAAGTTTCTCAAAACACAGACTGAATCTTTTTAATATATAGGCTGTGTATTTGATATGAGGACTCTCTCAAAAGCCTAGACCAAGTAGATTAGAATCATCCAATAGCACAGCTATATACAAGATACTGGATACTGTACAGCAAACCATAACAAAGGACTTTTCAAAGTTAACCCAATTACCAAATAATGTGATGATAACATTAACTATTGAATGTCTTTTTGAACCCTAAGACAGCAGGAACCTCACATCTCCACTATAGAAACTCTACTTCCCCCAGTCCTGGCCTTGTATAGGGCCCACTTTCCCGCATCTCCCAATCCAAACCAAATAATATTGCATCCGCTGATCACAACCTAACCAACGCAACCATTGCCACCTCAACATGCTTCACTTCAGACTGTGTCCAGAGACTTCACGTGTGGAATGACAACCCTTCAGTTTCATTACTCGGGTGAGACCTTTCCTTTCATAGTATACTCTAATTCCATCTCAGGTGGTTCACTTTCTAATAAAGTCCCATAACCTAGATATACACCAGTTTCTATGAGAGAGAGCTTATTTGCACACGTATCCATAAACTACTGCACAATATATACCTGAAAGCAGAAATACACTAGAGTTTGCAGTGAGTACCTCCCTAACACTTCCTCTCCACTATTCCAAGCTTTGGGTCCATGATTGCTCAACAATTTGTTTGGCTTCGTATGTTAACTCTCTTTTCAATCACCAGGTTCCAGATGCCACCAGGTTGCTGGCCAGGCTTCCCTGGATTGAAGACCCCACCAATGTGTCCTGGATCTCAGCTTCCCCAGAGACACACCTTACTAGGGAAAGAGAGAGACAGACTGGGAGTATGGACTGACCAGTCAACGCACATGTTCAGCGGGGAAGCAATTACAGAAGCCAGACCTTCCACCTTCTGCAACCCTCAATGACCCTAGGTCCATGCTCCCAGAGGGCTAGAGAATGGGAAAGCTATCATGGGAGGGGGTGGGTTATGGAGATTGGGTGGTGGGAATTGTGTGGAGTTGTACACCTCCTACCTTATGTTTTTGTTCTTTAATCCTTTCTTAAATAAAAAATTTATATAAAAAAAGAACAATGAACCCACCTTCGCTGACCTATCTTGGACAGAGCTAGAAGGAATTAAGTTAAGTGAGATAAGTCAGAAAGATAAAGATGAGTATGGGATGATCCCACTCATCAACAGAAGTTGAGTAAGAAGATCTGAATGGGAAACTAAAAGCAGGACCTGACCAAATTGTAAGTAGGGCACCAAAGTAAAAACCCTGTGGTGAGGAGTAGAGATGCTGCTTCCTGGGCCAGTGGAGGGTGGGAGTGGGTGGAAGGGATGGGTCACAGTCTTTTGGTGGTGGGAATGGTGTTTATGTACACTCCTAGTAAAATGTAGTCATATAAATCACTAGTTAATTAATACGAGAGGGGGAAAATTCATTGTATGTCTCGAAGTTTTTCAAAACACAAACTGAATCTTTTAAATATATAGGCTGTATAATTGATATGAGGACTCTCTCAAAAGCCTAGACCAAGTAGATCAGAAGCAACCAATAGCATAGCTATATACAAGATACTGGGTACTATACAGCAAATCCTAACAAAAGGACTTTTCAAAGTTAACCCAATTACCAAATAATGTGATGATAACATTAACTATTGATTGTCTTTTCGAACCCGAAGACAGCAGGAACCTTACATCTCCACTATGGAGCCTCTACTTCCCCCTGTCCTGGAACCATTGGATAGGGCCCACTTTCCCGTATGCCTCTCCCAATCCATATCAAATAATCTTGCATCTGCCGATCACAACCTAACCAACACAACGATTGCCACCTCAGCATGCTTCACTTCAGACTGTGTCCAGAGACTTCATATGTGGAATGATAACCCTTCAACTTCATTACTCGGGTGAGACCTTTCCTTTCATAGTATACTCTAATTTCATCTCAGGTGGTTCACTTTCTAACAAAGTCCCAAAACCTAGATATACACCAGTTTCTATGAGAGGGAGCATATGTTCACATGTATCTGAAAACTACTGCAAAATATATGCCTGAAAGCAGAAGTGCACTAGAGTTTGCAGTGAGTACCCCCTCAATACTTCCTCTCCACTCTTCCAACATTTGGGTCCATGATTGCTCAACAATTTTTTTTGGCTTCATATGTTAACTCTCTTTTCAGTCACCAGGTTCCAGATGTCATCAGGATGCCAGCCAGGCTTCCCTAGACTGAAGAACCCACCAATGTGTCCTGGAGCTCTGCTTCCCCAGAGACCCACCCTACTAGGGAAAGAGAGAGGCAGACTGGGAGTATGGATCGACCAGTCAACGCCCATGTTCAATGGGGAAGCAATTACAGAAGGCAGACCTTCTACCTTCTGCAACCCACAATTACCCTGGGTCCATGCTCCCAGAGGGATAGAGAATGGGATAGCTATCAGGGGAGGGAGTGGGAAATGGAGATTGCGTGGTGGGAATTGTGTGGAATTATATCCCTCCTACCCTATGGTTTTGTTAATTAATCCTTTCTTAAATAAAAAAAATAAAATAAAATAAAAATTCAATACTCAAAAAAAACAAAAACAAATTGTTGACTAATCATGAACCTAAAGGTAAGAATAATTTGCATAGAGATTTGTAGTCTCCATTTTAGAAAAAGCTACTAGGTCTATTTAGGTATATTCCAATGGTCCCATGACCCATCTAGTTTTTGCCTGAGTCTGATATCCAATATGCAGGTGACATAAGCTATTGTCTGGGGGAATGGTATCACAGTTGGAAAAAGGACTAGAAAGCTGAATCAGGGAAGAAAGTAGCTCTCAAATATGGGAAAAGTATATAAATATTGTTAAACCCTATCAGTCTGACCTGGTGCCCATAGTCAGCACACGAGCCTATGTAACCTCTGCATCTCTGTAGGTCTGAGCTCACATTCCGTGGTCAAGTCTAGGAACATTTCAGGCTGTGCCAATTTCAGGATCCATCATACTCGGGTGATAGGCAGAGTATGCTATCCAACCTCCCTTCCAAGATTGGAACATTCCCTACCATTGTTGATTTACATTGAGGGCCATGTCCAGTTGGGGCCCACAAAAGGGTCCATTATGTTGTTCCTGATATAGATGACCAGTGACAGTGGTGATAGGGATCTGTTAGAGGTCTAGGCCCATCATGTTTGTATGGGAATCCCAGGACTCACTGACTAGAGCCCCAGGCGATGGGTTAGCCTGGTAGTGACTAAAGAATCATATTAAAGTATGCCAGTCTCTTGCCCTTATTGTTTATGTTTTCAAAGAACCAATATTTGGCTTCATTGATCACTTTGAATGAATAACTAATATTTGAAACAGCCAGTAGTAATTTATTATTATTAGTTTCACCAAAGTGGCTCTCCGTCCTTAGAAATTACTGACACATGAATGTGGACTAAATAATATTTAAATTTCCCTCAGATTAAAATCCATATTTTACCTATTATGATTTTGGAAAGTACTTATATTTATTTATTTACACACTAAATCTTTAGTAAGATTCCTATATCACTGAAGTGGAACTTGGTCTTCAACTAGCTATTGACAATGAATAATGCACAGAAGAAGAAGCAATGGGGTTTCTTGTTCATGGCAGATTGTCCATTCTTGTTGTGAGCTCAATTATAGAGGACAGTTATGGATCGGAAGTTTAGTCTAAAATCACACTCATTTTTCTAATTTACAGAATATTGTCCAATATCTGGTTTGATGAATTCAATTAGCTAGATCAGGAGTTCTTTCATATTTAAATAAAACCAAGTCTGTTACTGCTTTAACACTTTGGAGCATAGTTTGTGCTGAAGTGAGAATGATTATTTTCTCTGAGTAGTGATAACATATTAGCTTGTTCCTGTGAGTCTGTGGGTGTGTGGATAGATGGGAGTTCATTAATTTCATTCCTCATATTTTCTTTTTAAAAAGTTTTTATTTATAAAATGGAAATGCTGATAAAACCATAGGATAAGGTGTTCAGTTCCCACCACCAGAACTCTGTATCCCATCCCCTCCCCTGATAGCTTTCCTGTTCTTTAACCCTCCAGGAGCATGGACCCAGGATGATTATGGGGTGCACAAGGTAGAAAGTGTGGCTTCTGTAATTGCTTCCCTACTGAACATGGGTGTAGACAGGTCAATCCATACTCCTATACACTCTTTCCTTAGTGGGGCAGAGCTCTGGGGAAGAGGAGCTCCAGGACACATTGGTGGGGTTGTCTACCCAGGGACGTCTGGTTGGCATCATGTTAGCATCTGAATCTTGTTAGCCAAAAATAGTTAACATATAAAGCCATCCAAATTGTTGACTAATAATGAACCTAAAGGATGGAATATTGTAGATGAAGTTTTGGAGTCTCCGTTTTGGAAGTAGCTAGTAGGTATATTTTAAGTGTATTCCACAGAGCCCATGACTTTATTAGCTTTTGCCTGAGCCTGACATATACAGTCAAAACAATATCAATAAAATATATAGGAATAAACCTTACCAAAGAAGTGAAAGACTTTATATACTGAAAACTATGAGTCCCTATTCAGAGAAATAGAAAATGATACCAAGAAATGGAAAGAAATTCCATGCTCGTGTATTGGAGGAATTAATATCATCAAAATGAATATTCTCCCCAGAAATATATATAAATTTAATTTGATACCCATCAAAGTTCCGCCAAGCTTCTTTAAGAGAATAGAACAAAAACTACAATTATTTATCTGGAACCAGAAAACACCTAGAATTGCCAAAACAATCTTGAGGAAAAGAAACAGAAATGGAGGCATCACGCTCCCAGATTTCAAACCATATTATAAGGCCAACGTCATCAAAACAGCCTGGTACTAGAACAAAAAAGGTACAAAGATCAGTGGAACAGAACTGAAAGTCAAGAACTAAACTGTCACACCTATGGATATATACTTTTTGATAAAAGGACCCAAAATATTAAATGGAGGACAGAGGCTCTCTCCAATAAATGGTGCTGGGAAAACTGGGTTGAAACATACAAAAGAATGAAACTGAGCCAGTTTATCTCACCAGAAATCAATGTCAATTCCAAATGAATCAAGGACCTGGATGTTAGACCAGAAACTATCAAATACTTAGAGTAGTACATTGGTGGAACACTTTCCCACCTAAACATCAAGGACATCTTTTTGTATAATCATTAAATTTTTATTCATAAAAAATGAAACAGTGACAAAAACTATAGGGTAAGAGGGGTACAACTCCACACGATTCCCACCACCAGGACTCCATATCCCATCCACTCCCCTGATAGCTTTCCTATTCCTTATCCCTCTGGGAGTATGGACCCAGGGTCATTATGGGGTACAGAAGGTGGAAGGTCTGGCTTCTGCAATTGCTTCCCCATTGAATATGGGAGTTGCAAGGACATCTTTGATGATACTAATCCAATTGCAAGAAAGATTAAAACAAAAACAAATCAATGGGACTACATAAAATTGAAGAGCTTCTGCACAGCAAAGGAAACCATCACCCAAAGAAAGAGACCCCTCATATTTTTGACAGAACAAAATTTCAGTCTTTGAAAGACAATTACTATGGATTTCACTAGATCATATATGTTTGCAATGATTTTTATAGAATGATAGAAAGAACATGAGAGGGTCTGAGAGCTTTATAGAAAGTTTCCTTGTTGCACCTCAACCATAAAGAAAGTAGCTAGTTGGAGTTATAGACTTATCTTATTTACATCTGTATTTCCTGTTCATGTACATGTAGGATCTGCACGATGAGTAAATGGTAAATAAATGAAGGGATTAAAAGAAATGACCAAATGAGCAGACTTAGATGTATTTAATAACAAAGACATGATAAGTGAGTAATAGATTTAAGATGTCAAGCCATAATGGTGAGGCTACCATAAGGTTAGAAATAACAGGAAGCTGCTTTCATTTTCAAAGCAATGGAAGGAAGTAGTACTACAATAAGTTCAAAATCAGGCTGTCTTGTATAATCAAAAACAAGGCAATAAGTGCTCAGTCTAAGAATATGGAGGGAGAGTTGTACACATGTGATACAGCTGATTACAGAGACGTTATAGGAGAGAGATTATGGGCCCAAAGGAACCCTCCTCCACTGCTGGTGGGAATGTAAATTGGTCCAGCCCCTGTGGAGAGCAGTCTGGTAAACTTTCACAAGCTTAGAATTGGACCTCCCTTATGATGCAGGAACTCCTTTCCTAGGGATCTATCCTAAAGAGTCAAGCACACCTATCCAAAAATGATATGTGTATACCTATATTCATAGTGTCACAATTTGTGGTAGCCAAATATAGAAACAACTCAGGTGTCAAACAACAGATGAGTGACTGAGAAAGTTGTACTATATATACATAATGGAACACTACTCAGCTATGAAGAATAACAAATCCACCTTCTTCAACCCATCTTGGGTGGAGCTTGAAGCAATTATTTTAAGTAATATAAGTCAGAAAAAGAAAGATGAATATGGTATCACACTCATAAATAGAGGTTGAGAAAGAAGAACAGAAAGGGAAATAGAAAACATAATTTAACTGTGTTTGGAGTATTGCAACAAAGTAAAAGACTCTAGGGGGTAGGGAAGGTAGATTTTCAGATCTATTGTAGTGGACAGGCATAGGGACAGAGACCTCTGGTTGCTGGAAAGGTGTTAATATATCATCTTATTAAATTATAGTCTTACAAATCACTATTCAATCACTATGAGAGGGAAAAATAGATTGAAAGTCTCGAGGTTTTAAATGCATAGATTTAAGTTCTGAGTATATATTCTTTTAATCTAAGCAGTTTAATGTTTCAAATTTGTAAACTTATTGAAATTAAATCATTTTGTTTAAATTAAAGAGTTTAAATTGTGAATGCATTTCTAATATTAACCTTTTAAAATATTAAATCACCTATAATCTTAGACCAGAGAGACCAGAAGGAATAAGTCTGTCAGTATCTAAGATACAGTTAATTGTAAATAGCATTAAATGAAATAAATCGTGGTAAGGTCTTTTATGGTATCGGACATCTTAACCATGGGATTTTTAAAAAATTTTATTGGGAAATTAATGTTTTACATTCAACACTAAATACACTAGTTTGTACAAGCATAACATTTCTCATTTTCCATATAACAATACAACCCCCACTAGGTACTCTGTTATTATTCTTGGACCTGTATTCTCCCCCTACCCACCCACCTATCCCAGAGTCTTTTACTTTGGTGCAATACGTCAATTCCAGTTCAGGTTCTACTTGTGTTTTCTCTTCAGATCTTGTTTTTCAACTTCTGCCTGAGAGTGATATCATCCCACATTCATCTTTCTGTTTCTGACTTATTTCACTTAACATGAATTTTTCAAGGTCCATCCAAGATCAGCTGAAAATGGTGAAGTCACCATTTTTTATAGCTGAGTAGTATTCCATTGTGTATATGTACCACAACTTGCTCAGCCACTCATCTGTTGTTGGAACCATGAGATTTTCAAAGTAAACAAAGATCCTAAATAACTTGGCTATAATAATAATCTAGATTGCCTTCTTAAACTTTAATGTAGCAAGAAACCGTCTTATTTTCTTTAAAAATCAGTATTTCTCCCTGTCCTGGAACCTCTGAGCCTTTGCTTATTTTCCTTCATGTTTCTCTTGATGCACACTATTTGATAATGCATCTGCTGACCTCAACCAAATGGATGCAACCTGTGCCACCTCGATATGTTTCATCTTAGATTTTGTCCAGAGATGCCAGACCTGAATTGGCAACCCAACAGTTCCAATACTCTGGTGAGACCTTTCCTAGCTCATAGGATTCTTTAGTCCCATTTCTGTTTGCACATCCCCTAACAAAGTTACAGAACCTAGATATAGACCAGGGTCCAAGGGATAGGGCACATGTGTGCATGTATTCATAAGTTATGGTAAAATACATACCTTAAAGTAAAAGTGTGCGGTAGTCTTCAGTGAGTAGACTTAGACTCAATAAGTGCAGAAAATGAATAGAAAAACCTAAAGAAATCATGAAGTACCTAATCAAATATTTTCTAATTATGCCTAAATATCCTCCTCTCCTACTTCCTATTTCACTTGCCTCAATCACTCTAAATTTAAGCTTGTTAGATAAAATGAGGACTATAAAAACTGAATAATGGCAAGAGAATGGCACACTTTAATGATGGTTATTTTGGTCACCACCAGGCCACCATATCATCTGGGGCCCCAGTTAAGGAATCCTTGGATTACCACTTAGATTTAATGGGCCTAGACCTCTAGGATATCCCTCTCTTCACCATCACTGGTGGGCTCCATCAGGAATAACATCATAGACCTTCTTGTGGACCTCTACAGGATTTACCCTCAATGTAAAACAACAGTGGTAGAAACTGCCCCTCTCATCATCTCCCCAGACAAAAACTAGAATCCACCTGCATATCAGATTTCAGGCTCAGGGAACAAAAAACCTAGTATAATCACAGGCCCTTTGGAATATAACTAAAATATGCCTACTAGCTATCTACAAAACAGAGACCTCCTGCCAACTCTTCATCTGCACTACTGTAAAAGTTAGGTTCATGACTAGTCAACAACTTGTTTGGATTTATGTGTTAACTTTTTTTTCAGCCACCAGATTCCAGATGCTAGCATGATGCTAACCAGACTTCCCTGGACAGAAAACCCCACCAATGTGTCCTGGAGCTATGATTCCCCAGATCCACACCGCACTAGGGAAAGAGGCAGGCTGGGAGTATGGATCAACCTGTCAACGCCCATGTTCAGTAGGGAAGCAATTACAGAAGCCAGACCTTCCACCTTCTGCATCCCACAATGACCTTGGTTCCATACTCTCAGAGGGTTAAAGAATAGGAAAGCTATCAAGGGAGGGGATGGGATATGGATTTCTCTTATCCTATGGTTTTGTCAGTGTTTCCTGTTGATAAATGAAAAAATAAAGTTAATAAGAGCAGAAAAATCACAAAAAAAGGAAAAGGAAGAAAGAAAAGAAAATGCCCCACTCTCTGAAGGGAGGTTGGAACAACCTACTCTGCCACTTGAGGAAGACTGGTCCTGAAGTGTGTGCAGACTAGAATGTTCCTTGCTGTGACCATGGACTGTTAGCTCAGACAGACAGGGATTCTGAGGTTACACAGGCTCCTGTGCTAAATATGACTAGATATAGGCCCTACATTAGATCTACGGGGTTTATAGTTATTGGAGTTTATATACTTTCCTCATATTTGGGAGGTACTCTCTGCCCTGATCCAGCTTTCTACTCCTACTATCAAGTCTGACACCATCTTCATAGACAATACTTAGCCCACCTGCATTTTAGCTATGGGGCTCAGGAAAAAATTAATAAAGTCATATGCCCATTTGTATATAACTAAAATGGGCTTCAAGGTTCTTTCCACATGAATATTCTTAGTTCCATATGCTCTGTTCTTAACTTTAGGTTCCTGACTATTAAATAGTTTGTCCTGCTTTTTACCTTACTGCTTTTCTGCTACCAAATTGCAGATATTCCTGTGACAACATCCTGACTTCTCTGGACAGAAGACCTCACCAATGAGTCCCAGAACCTCATCTCACAGGCTGGGGCAGGGTAGTGAATCAACCTGCCAATGTCCATGTTCATCAGTGAAGCAATTAAAGAAGCCACACCATCCACTTTCTGCATCTCATAAAGAATATTTGTTGATACTCCTAGAGGGATAAAGAATCCAGAAGTGTACATATATCTTTTTGGTTGAGTGCTATGGAGTCTTTGGGGTATATCCCTAGGACAGTAATTACTGGGTCATATGGAAGATCCCTGTCTAGCCTTGTGAGAGTTCTCCAGACTTCTCTCCACAGAGGTTGGACCCATCTAAATTCCCACCAGCAGTGCAGTAGGGTTCCTTTTTCCCCACAGCATATCTAGCATTTGTTGCTGCTGTCCTTTTTGATGTATGCCATTCTCACAGGGGTGAGGTGCTATCACAATGTTGTCTTTATTTGCATTTTTATGAAAATCAATGACCTGGAGCAATTTTTCATGTGTTTGTTAGCTTTTGGGACCTCTTCTGTAGTAAACGTTCTGGCCATATCCTCTGCCCTATTTGGATGGGGTCATTTCCTTTTTTATTGCTAAGTTTGCTGTGCTTTTTGTATATTTTGGTTTCTAAGGAAATCTTAACAAAGGGATATTTCAAAGTTAACCCAATTGCCAAATAATGTGATTATAGCAATAACTATTCACATCTTGAACCCTAAGACAGCAGGAACGTCCGGCTTCCTGTATAGAGCCTATAATTCCCCCAGTACTGGAACCTCTAGGGCAGGGCTCACTTTCCTGCATGCTTCTCTCAATTTATACCAAATGATATTGTATCCACCAATCCCAACCTAATCGATGCAACGAGTACCATATCAGCATGTTTCACTTCAGATTGTGTCCAGAGACTTCAGGCATGGAATGTAAACTCTTCAGGCTCAGTACTCTGGTGAGAGCTTTCCTTTCATAGTATTCTCTAATTCCATTCCAGGTGGTTCCCTTCTTAACTAAGTCCCAAAACCTAGATATAGACCAGGTCCCATGAGATAGGGCCTATGTTGACATGTATCCAGAAATTAGGGCAAAATATTTACCTGAAAGCAAAAATACACAATAGTCTGTAGTCAGTCAGTATCATGTTCCTAATGAAATAGTGTCTACTTAGACTTAGATAGCCTCCTCGCCTACTTCCTATTATACTTCCCTCACTCACTCCAAAAATAACCTTATCAAAGCAAGGAGTGCAAAAGCTGAATAAGGGCAAGAGACTAGCATATTTTAATGCTGACTGTTTAGTCACTATCAGGCCACACCATCAGCTGGGCCCCTAGTTGGGAAGACCTAAGATTCCAAAACAGACATGATGGGCCTAGACCTTGAATAAATCCCCCTCTCTATTGTTACCGGTGATCTCTATAAGTAACAACAAAATAGACCCTATTGTTGGTCCCCATAGTAACTTGCCCTAAACTTGGATCAACAATGGTAGAAAATGTTCCATCCTCCTAAGGGAGGCTGGACAACATAGTCTATGCTACATCTGAGGAAGATGGTTCCTGATATTGAGGCAGCTTGGAACGTTCCTACTCATGACCACAGAATGTGAGCTCAGATCTACAAGGATGCAGAGGTCAAATGGGCTCCTAAACTGAATATGGGCCCCAAATCACATCAAATTGATGGAGTTTACAGTCAACAATATTAATACCCCTTTCCCATATTAGGGAGCTACTCTCTTCCCCTGATTATTTTTCTGGTCCTTTCTCCAGCCATGATATCATCTTGCCAGACAATTACTTGGATCTATATGCATATCAGATTTTAGGCTCAGGGAAAAAATAGTGTATCCACATGCCTTTGGAATATAACTAAAATATGGCTACTAGCTATTTACAAAACAGAGACCTCCTGCCAACTCTTAATCTGCACTATTCCAGTCTTTAGGTTAATGATTGGTCAAGAATTTGTTTGGTTTTGTATGTTAAATCTCTTTTCACCCACCAGGTTCTAGATGCTTGCATTATGCTAACAAGATTTCCCTGGAGAGAAAACCTCACCAAATGTGCTCTGGAGCTCTGATTCCCCAGAATCCTGCCCCACTAGGGAAAGAGAGAGGCAGGCTGGGAGTATGGATCAACCTGTCAATGCCCATGTTCAGTGGGGAAGCAATTACAGAAGTCAGACCTTCCACCTTCTGCATCCCACAATGACTTTGGGTCCATACTCCCAGAGGGTTAAAGAAAAGAAAGCTATCAAGTAAGAGGATGGGATATGGAGTTTTGATGGTGTGGAGTTGTACCTCTCTTATCCTATGGTTTTGGTCAGTGTTTCCTTTATATATACATATATATATAATATATATGTATATATATAAAAACATATATATGTATATATACAAATATATACATATATATGTGTACATATACATACACATATATATACATATATATGTATATATATATATATATATATATATATATATATATATATATATATATATATAAACAATCAGGAAGTTTCCAATGATGGGGCTGTGATACAAACTCTGGTAGTGGGAAATGTATGCAATTTTCTTATCCTATAATTTTGTAAATCATTAATAAAAAAGAAGTGAGGAAAGAAAGGGAGGGTATGTATGGGAAGGGGAGAAGAGAAGGATGAAGAGGAGGAGGAAGAGGGAGTAGTGTATGAAGAGGAGGTAGAGGAGGGAGACTTTTTCCCCAGAACATCTGTTCATAATTTTATTTCTGCCTCTATCTCCCATTGATCAGACATATGTTGAAAACAGGTCAGGGAAGCCTTGGAATGTAGTTGCTGGTGAGGAAAAGCAGAGAAGTATAAAGAGGAGTAGAGGGTGAATTCCATGCATCTAATGGCTGCAAAAATCAAGTGCTATCATTTATTCCCTGTGACTATGAATAATTAGTCCTATGCCTTGCTTACAGTATCTGTAAGGTGGAAATACCAAAATATTACCTCCCCATAGAATATTTTTGATAATTAAATGAATAGATAGAATAAATTTTGAATAATGTTTGTTAAATAGTAAATCATTAATAATTATCATAGTAAGATGATACAACAATGTATTAGTAATAACTGTCATAATTTTATTCAATATCAGATACAATATTCCAGTTCATTGATTTTACTATAGTCCTCAAAGTCAAGGAAAATTATAGGTAAACTATCTCAGCAAACAGTAACTGTGAATGAATGAGGAAATCAATGCCTTCCTTCCGTAGAAGGTATTTTAATAAACTTAGATCATACTTGAGCTAGAGTTTATAAAAGTTCATGATTACTTGAGAAATGCAGTCCTTGCCAACATGTTCATCACAAAACACTCAAAGTAACCCACTGTGCTAAATTAGATTGATTCCTTCAAATCAACAATAAAGAAAAACAAGAAAACATTATTTTGAACTTATCCTCAGAAACAAGTGCCTTGACATTTTTGACAGATTTACACATTATTCTTTTCATTCCCATTTAAATTTGACATCATCAAACTTCTAGAATCCAAAGTGAAAACTGGTAGTAAAAGGAAGAGTGCAAATAAGGAAGGAAAAAATGCAATTCTTAGATTGAGATAGAATTCAGTTGATATACATATATATATATATATATATATATATATATATATATATATATATATATTCTAGAAGATCACGTAAGTATAAAAAAAGACAAACTGTTTACTCAATGAAGGCTATTATTGGATAAACGAGTCTTTCTATATGAAGATGGAGAAACATATCAGGTGGCATATGAATGACAAGAAGAAGGAAGGAAGCTCCAGAGAGCAGCATAGTGTTGAATGTTTTAGTGCCATGAGAGACCCAGTGCTTCTGTTGATTTTTTTTTTTTTTGGCACTGGCTGGGAGACATATTGGTATTAGTCTAGCAGGTATTTTATATATCTTAATCATTATGGAGAGAGAGCCCATTGCATTTCTAAGTTTGAAATTCTAGTATCATTGAAATAATTGTTCTCCAGAAAGTGGGAGGTACATTTCTTAAATAAATTTTAAAGTATGCGTTGTTTACAGTGAGGGAAGACAGATAAATGGTGGAATTTTTGAAGATATTGGATAATTTTCTGTATCTTGATAGTTCTGTGACAATAGTAACACTTTGCTGACAATGCAAGCAGGAGTGTTGGGGCTTTGGCTCTAAACGTTTCTTCCTGATTCAGGTATATCAGACTGAAACATTTTGGGGCATAGAAATATAGGTAGATATCCTGTATTTTATGCCATTTTGTATGCCCACATTTGTCTTGTATGTCTATTACATGGTCACTGTCATAAATAATTTACTAGATTGTGAGCATTATGAAGGCAGGGGTTGTTCTCACATTTTGATGGTTATATATCTGATGTTCATGAAGTGCATAGTAAGTGTTAAATTCTCTGTGAGTATATTCTGCTTGATTGAATCAACATTTTTAGTCATGAACAGATATTTCTGAAGGTACTATACAAAAGCATGATGAGCTAGAGGAAACATAAAAAAACTTGGACTGTTTTTGCTGTATTGCAACAATGTAAATAATTCAGTGGATGAAGGGCACAGAGGGGTGTATTATGGTGTATGATGGTGGAAGTGAAGCTATGGGGGGTATAAGTGTTTTACAGACACCTATTATGGTGAGATGAGAAATTTTACCTATGTGTAAACTGCTGTGCACAGTAAACCATAAACCTTCCTCACAAGTAAGATGATAAAAAAATAAAGCAACATGAATATTGCCATCTCAAAGGAAAGTATCTGTAAAGAACCTTAATTATAGCATATTTGTTATGTGACAAGTGTATTAAGTGCTACTTTGCCCATATGTGATTATATTTGTAGCAGGTTCCTTATGCTATAATTTTTATTTAATTAGTAACTTAATATAGATTTGATAAATTATAAGACAGCATGGCATAATTCTACACTGTTCACACCACAAGAGTTCTCTATCCCCACACAGTTCCCACCACTGTATTCCTATTCCTCCACTGTAAGCTACAGTAGTTCTCCCAAGATTGCAGAAATGGGTTGACTATTATTTCTCTCTCTCTCTCTCTCTCTCTCTCTCTCTCCATATATATATATATATATATATACATATACATATACATATACATATACATATACATATACATATACATATACATATACATATACATATCCCTTTTTCTATGTTCCTGCTTTATCTTCCTTTCTAAGTCATATTTTCACCTATTATTATTTCTGAATGTCCTTTCTTTTTTCTTGTTTTCTTTCAGGGTTCTGAATTAGAGTTCAGAGCCCTCTGGTCATCTTCACTTAACATATCCCCCCCAATGAGAGTATGGACCAAACATTTTTTGGGGGGTGAAGAAGGTGGACATTATGGCTTCTGTAATTGCTTCTATACTGGGTATGGGCATTGGCAAGTCAACCTATACCCCAACCTGTTTTTATTTTTGCCTAGTTGTGTAGAGTCCTGGAAGGTGAAGTTCAAGGACACATTGGCAAGATCATTTGTCTGGGGAATTATGATGACATCTGCAATTTGTTGGCTGAAACGTGGTAAGATATAAAGCAGGACAAAATAATTAATGAACAAGAAGCAAAAAAGTAGGAAGAGAACAGGTAAGAAGAATGATCTTAGAGTGGAAAGAAATGAAGAAGTACAATTTAGATGTATTTCTAGAGGCCCATGACTTTCATAGTTTTTGCATGAGTTTGATAGCTAACAAGGAAGTAAACAAAACTATTATCTGGGAAGATGGTGTCAGACTTGAGAATAGGGTTAGAAAGTTCAATTAGGGTAGTAATTACCAAATCTGAAGAAAATCTATGGATTAAATTAACTGTTTATAAGACATGATCAACCAAGACTTCAAATAAATCCCTCTCTCTATTATTACTGGTCATTTCTATCAGGAACAACACAATAGACCCCTTTGTGGGCCCCCATAGGACCTTGCCCTCAACTTGGATCAACAATGGTAGAGAATGTTTCATCCTCCAAAGGGAAGATGGACAACATACTCTATGCTATACCTGAGGAAGATAGGTCGATATTGGGGCAGTCTGGAATGTTCCTCCTCATGACCACAGAATGTGAGCTCAGATCTAGAGGGATACAGAGGTCATATAGGCACCTAAGCTGAATATGGGCCCCAGATTACATCAAATCATTGGAGTTTACATTCATCAATTTTTATACCCTTATCCCTTATTAGGGAGCTATTCTCTTCCCTGATCCAGCTTTCTGGTCCTTTTTCCAGCCATGACATCATCTCCCCAGACAATAACTTGGATCCACATGCATATCAGATTTCAGGCTCAGGGGGGAAAAAGAAAAAGAAAAAAAAAAAAAACTAGTATAACCACATGCCCTTTGGAATTTAACTAAAATATGTCTACTGGCTATCTACAAATTGGAGGACCCACCAACACTTCATCTGCACTATTCCAGCCTTTAGGTTCATGATTCATCAAGAATTTGTTTGGCTTTGTATGTTAACTCTCTTTACAGCCACCAGATTCCAGATGCTTGCATGACGTTAACAAGACTTCCCTGGACAGACAACCCCATCAATGTGCCTTGGAACTCTGCTTTCCCAGAACCCTGCCCCACTAGGGAAAGAGAGAGGCAGTCTGGGAGTATGGATCTACCTGTCAACACCCAGGTTCAGTGGGGAAGCAATTACATAAGCCAAACCTTCAACCTTCTGCATCCCACAATGACCTTGCGTCCATACTCCCAGAGGGTTAAAGAACAGGAAAGCTACTAGGGAAGGCTATGGGATATGGAAATCTGGTGGTGGGAATTGTGTGAAGTTGTACCTCTCTTATCCTATGGTTTTGTCAATGTTTCCTTTTTATAAATAAAAAAATAATAAAAATTAAAATGACACTTAAAAAATTGAAACACCGACAAGATGATAGGATAAGAGAGGTACAATTCCACACAATTCTCAACACTAGCACTCCATATCCCATCCACTCCCCTGATAGCTTTCCTATTCTTTAACCCTCTGGGAGTATGGACCCAGAGTTGTTATGGGGTATAGGAAAGGAAGGTCTGGCTTCTGTAATTGCTTCCCCGTTGAACATGGGCAATGGCAGGTCAATCCATACTCCCAGCCTGCTTCTCTCTTTCCCTAGTGGGGCAGAGCTCTGGAGAAGCAGGGCCCCAGGACATATTGTTGGAGTCATCTTCCCAGGGATGTCTGGTTGGCATCATGGTAGCATCTGGAACCTGGTGGCTGAAAAGAGAGTAGACATACAAAGCCAAACAAATTTTTGACTAATCATGAACCTAAAGGCTGGAGTATTGCAGATGAAGACTTGGGGTTTCTGTTTTGAAGATAGCTAGTAGGTCTATTTTAGGTATATTCCAAAAGGCCCATGACTATACAAGATTTTTCCTGAGCCTGACATGTGATATGCAGGTGGATCCAAATTATTGTCTGGGGGGATGATGTCATGGCTGGAAAAAGGACCTGAAAGCTGGATCAGGGAAGAGAGTAGCTCCCAAATACGGGAAAGTTGTATAAATATTGTAGACTGTAAATCCCTCTGATTTGATCATATCTGGGGTCCATATTCAGCACAGGAGCTTATGTAACCTAGGCATCCCTGTAGATCTGAAATCCCATTGTGTGGTTATGAGTAAGATGTTTCAAGTTGCCCCAATTTTAGGACCGATTTCCTCAGGTTGTAGATGAAGTATGTTATCCAACCACGCTTCAGAGGATGGAACATTCTCTACCACTGTTTATCCACATTGAGGGCAAGGTCCTATGGGTGCCCCCAAAGGGGTCCATTGTGTTGTTCCTTATGGAGATGACCGGTGACAATGGAGAGAGAAACTTATTCAAGGTCTAGGCCCATCATGTCTGTTTGGCAATCTCAGGACTTCCAGACTTAGGTCCTAGCTGACAGGGTGTTCTGATAGTGACTAAAGGGCCATCATTAAAGTATGCCATTCTCTTTTTTTGTTTGTTTTTATTTATTTATTTATATATTTTTTTTTACTTAAGAAAGGATAAATTAACAAAACCATAAAGTAGGAGGGGTACAATTCCACACAATTCCCACCACCCAATCTCCATATCCCATCCCCTCCCCTGATACCTTTCCCACTCTTATCCCTCTGGGAGCATGGACCCAGGGTCATTGTGGGTTGCAGAAGGTAGAAGGTCTGGCTTCTGTAATTGCTTCCCCGCTGAACATGGACATTGAGTGTTCAGTCCATACTCCCAGTCTGCCTCTCTCTTTCCCTAGTAGGGTGGGTCTCTGGGGAAGCGGAGCTCCAGGACACCTTAATGGGGTCTTCAGTCCAGGGAAGCCTGGCTGGCATCCTGATGACATCTGGAACCTGGTGACTGAAAAGAGAGTTAACATACGAAGCCAAACAAATTTTTGTGCAATCATAGACCCAAAGCTTGGAATAGTAGAGAGGAAGTGTTAGGGGGGTACTCACTGAAAACTCTAGTGTACTTCTGCTTTCAGGTATGTATTTTGGAGTAGTTTATGGATACGTGTGAACATATGCTCTCTCTCACAGAAACTGGTGTATATCTAGGTTTTGGGACTTTGTTAGAAAATGATCCGCCTGGGATGGAATTAGAGAATACTGTGAAAGGAAAGGTCTCACCGGAGTAATGAACCTGAAGGGTTGTCATTCCACACCTGAAGTCTCTGGACACAGTCTGAGCTGAAGCATGTTGAGGTGGCAAAGTATGCCATTCTCTTGCCCTTATTCAGCTTTTTCAGTTCTTACTTTGATAAGGTCAGCTTTGGAGTGAGTGAGGGAAGTGTAATAGGAATTAGGTGAGGAGGGTATCCAGGTCTAAGTGGAAAATATTTAATTAGGAACTTTATGGTGTCCTTTTAGGTCTTTCTGCTTGCTTCATGTCCTTGAGGTTTAGGTGGGAAATTGTTCCACCAATGTTTTTCTCTAGGTATTTGATAGCTTCTGATCTAACGTCTAGGTCCTTGATCCATTTGGAGTTGACTTCTTTCTGGTGAGATAAAGTGGTGCAGTTTCATTCTTCTGCATGTTTCAACCCAATTTCCCCAGCACCATGTATTAAAAAGAGCCTATTCCCTCCACTTAATAATTTAGGCCCACTTATCAAAGATTAGATGTCCATAGGTCTGGGGGTTTAGTTCTAGGCTTTCAATTCTGTTACACTGGTCTTTGTACCTATTTTTGTTTCACTACCAGGCCGTTCTGATGATGATGATGCCTTATGCTCTGAGATCTGGGAGTGTGATGCCTCCATTTCTGTTTCTTTTCCTCAAGATTATTTTGGTGATTACAGGTGTTTTCTGGTTCCAGATAAGTGACTGTAATTTTTGTTCTATTCTCTTCAAGAGGCTTGGTGGAACTTTGATGGATATCACATTAAATTTATATATGGCTCTGGGGAGAATATTCATTGTGATGATATTAATTCTTCCAACCCATGAGCATGGGATGTCTTTCCATTTCTTGGTGTCATTTTCTATTTCTTTGAGTAGTTACACATAGTTATCAGTATACAAATCTTTCACCTTGTCAGCTTTATACCTATATATTTTATTGATTTTGCTGCAACAGTGAATGGAAGTGAATTCTGGATATCCTCTTCTTCAGATTTAGTGTTTTCATAAAGAAATGCCACTGATTTTTTTGTACATTGAGTTTGTAGCCTGACACCTTGCTGTATTGCCTAATGACTTCCAGTAGCTTTTTGTTGGATTCTTTAGTTTTTTCTATGTATACTATCATACCATCTACAAATAGTGAGAGTTTCTTCCCTTCCCTTCTCTTTTCCTTTGATTCCTTTCACCTGCCTGATTGTTATGGCAAGAACTTCCAATACTGTGTTGATGAGTAATGGTGATAGTGGACAGCCTTGTCTAGTTCCTGATCTGAGGGGGAATGCTTTCAGCTTCTGTCTGTTGAGTACGATGTTGGCTGTAGGTTTGCTGTATATGGACTCCACTATCTTGAGGAATTTCCTATTTATTCCCATTCTTTGTAGAGTTTTGAGCATGGATGGGTGTTGGGTTTTGTCAAAGGCTTTCTCTGCATCTATTGAGGTAGTCATGTTTTTTGGTTTTGCTTTTACTGATGTGATGAATGACATTGATTGACTTAATGTATATTGAACCAGCCTTGCATTCCTGGGATAAACCCCACTAGATCGTGATGAACAATTTTTTTAGATATACTGCTGTATCTGGTTGACTAGGATCTTGTTCAATATTTTGGCATCCATGAATGGATTTTCATGTATCTCTTGATATCTTGTATCTCTTCTTTCCTAAAGATTCTGTTTCTTCCCTCTTCTCATTTTTTGTCAGTTTTTATTATTATTATTATTGCTAGGATTAGATAATTTTTTATGTATTTTGGCTATAGTGCCTTTGTCAAATGTATGGTGCAGAAAGTTCTTCTCCCATTCTGTATGTTGTCTTTCTGTTTTGATGGTGGTTCCCTTTGATGTACAGAAGCTTTTCAGTTTGCTGTAGTTTCATTTCTATATTTTATTTTCCTTGCTGCTTGACTTGAGTCTCTGGAGATATTTCAGAAGCATAGGTCATGCATAATTTTTTCAATGTTTTCTTCTATATAGTTAGCAGTTTTTAGTCAAATACCCATGCCTATAATCCATTTGGAATTGCTGCTGGTACATGATGAAATATAGTAGTCCAGTTTCATTTGCCCACATGTTTCACTTAGTTTTTCCAACACCATCTGTTGAAGAAACTCTCTTCATATTCAGGGTGCCTGTTCAAAAATGAATTTTTATAAGTGCAGGGGTTTATTTCTGGAATTTAAATTTTATTCCACTGGTCTGTGTGTCTATTTTGGTTCCACACCTGGCCATTTTGATTACAATAGCACTGTCATCACAGTAATTTGAGGCCAGGAAATATGCTTCCATTTTGTTCTTTTTTCTCATGATTATTTTGGTAATACTGGACAATTTTTATTCCAAATAATTTTTGTAGATTATTTTCTATTCCCTTGAAGAAATTTGGTGGCACCTTGATAGGAAATGTGTTAAATCAATATGTCCTTGTGCAGGATGGTGACTTTTGAGAATGCTAATACTTCCATTCTGTGAACACAATATATTTTTCCATGTCTTTCCATTTCTCTGAATAGTGACTCAGAATCTCTAGTCTTTCTCCTTTGTTATTTTTATTCCCAGATAATTTATTGTTTTTGCTGATATAGTAAACAAGATCAAATTCTGGATTTCATCTTCTAGCCTAATGTTTGCCTAAAGGAATCCCAGTCATTTCTATATATTGATTTTTGTAGCTGTCACTTTAATATATTGTTTAATAATTACCAGTTTTCTATTGAAATCACTAGGATTTTCTATATATTCTATTATATCATCTGAAAACAGTGAGATTTACTTTTTCTCTTCCAATCAGCATCTCTTTCATTTGTTTTTCTTGCCTAATTCTTCTTCTAGCATTTGCCCTTCTTTCGTAGCCAGTCAACAGCGTCAGGTTGAGCCTGATGTAAAGTTTTGAGACCTCCTTTGAATCTGGAGAGGTGGCAGTCGTTGACTATGTGGGTCATAGTCTGTCTGTAGCTGCAGGGGCAATTCGGGTCGTCTCTGGCTCCCCAGCGATGGAACATAGCGGCACACCGGCCATGGCCTGTTCTATAGCGATTGAGGAGGGCCCAATCATAACGTGCTAGGTCAAGGCCGGGTTGACGCTTGCAGGGGTCTGTGATGAGGTGTTTGTTCTTTACCTCAGCTGACTGACAACTCTGTTTCCAAGAGTCTGAAACAGAGAAGTTCAGTGTAGGCGTAGGGGACCAGATTGGGTGACGAGACGTCAAGTGTTGGACAGGGTGGGCGAAGATATCCGCGTATATTGGCAGGTCCGGTCGAGCGTAGACGTGGGAAATGAACTTAGATGATGCCGCATCCCAAAGAATATCTGGCGGGGCGATGTTGCTAAGAACTGGCAGCCATGGAACCGGGGTGGAACGGATGGTTCCAGAAATTATCCACATGGAGGAATATAATTTGGAATCGACCAAGTGGACATGGGGGCTACGGAATCATACTGGGGCACAGTATTCTGCAGTGGAATAGCATAATGCCAGAGATGATGATCGTAGTGTGGGAGCGCTCGCGCCCCATGAGGAGCTGGCCAGTCTTGCAATGATGTTATTCCTTGCGCCCACCTTTGCTGCAGTTTTTATGAGATGTTCGTGAAATGACAGAGTGCGATCGAGAGTAATGCCAAGATAGACTGGCTGGGCTTCATGCCAGATTCTTGTATCGCCAAGCTGCACATTAAGCTCACGCGAGGCCGAGGCATGGTGTAGATGGAAAACAGATGATACCGCTTTTGCAGTGCTAGGGATTAGTCGCCATTTTTTACAGGAATCAGATATCAGAGACATGTCTTTCGTGAGTGTTTCCTCGAGGATGTCGAACTTGGATGCCTGAGTTGCACAGCAGATGTCATCGGCGTAGATGAACTTCCTTGAAGAAGTTTCTGGGAGGTCATTGATGTACATATTAAATAGCATAGGAGCCAGAACAGAGCCCTGGGGGAGGCCACTTGAGACAAGTCTCCATCTGCTAGACTTGTCACCCAGATGTACCCGGAATCTTCTGTTTTGGAGAAGAAACGATATAGTGTTGGCTACCCATGGAGGCAGGCATCTTGAGATCTTGACTAGGAGACCACGGTGCCAGACCATGTCATAGGCTGCTGTGAGATCAACAAAGACAGCACCCATCTTTAAATTCTTATGGAATCCATTTTCAATGTAAGTTGAGAGGGCCAGGGCTTGTTCGCAGGTAGATCTTCCTAGGCGGAAACCAGCTTGTGCGGGTGATAGGAATTTCTCTGTAAGAGGAGAAATACGTGACAGAAGCAGCCTCTCAAGGAGTTTGTAACACATGGAGAGGAGATAGCTGGCGGCCAGTGTTGGGTCTTTCTTTGGTTTCAAAACTGCTATTATCTTCGCACGACGCCAAATTTTGGGCATAGATTCAGATTCCAAGATGTGGGACAGGAATGAAGTGAGCCACTTCTTTGCCGTGGGGCCCAAGTTAAGAATGAGTTCTGGGGTGATGTTATTATAGCCAGCAGCCGTTCCCGGTTTAACCCTCTTCAAAGCGTCTTCCAGTTCAGACAGTGTAAAGGGAGAGAGTTTTGGAGATGGACAAGATAAACGGAAGTGGGATGACCACTCATGGGAAATTTCTCTTTTCCAGACTGTGTCGATCTTAGCACATCCAACTTGAGTTAGGTGACTGGCCACTGAGTTTGGAGATACGGGAGGACGGGAGATGGGAGGGGGTTGGCTACCAGCACCCAGACTATGAAGAAGCTTCCAGGCCTTCCTACTTGAGTGGGTGAAATTCAGACTTTCCGTGAGTTATTGCCAGCGGGCTTGGCGTGCTGCATCCAGGGAGGCAATGAGATGGTCAGCCACATCTGGGTCGCCCGACTCATCATACTGCTTTAGTAGTTGCTCGCATTCAGCATCAAGACAAGGCGTATAGTTAGCACGTCTCCCACGAGGAAGCTTGGGAAGCTGCTTTGAAGATGGCT
Organism: Erinaceus europaeus; assembly: GCF_950295315.1. NCBI lineage: Eukaryota > Metazoa > Chordata > Mammalia > Eulipotyphla > Erinaceidae > Erinaceus > Erinaceus europaeus. The sequence goes on from NC_080185.1 coordinate 38,403,185, forward strand.
TGGCTATCATTTCTAAGATTATACTGAGGAGTAATATTGACAGTGGACAGCCCTATACTTTACCTGAACTAAGAGGGGCCACTTTCAGTTTCTTACCATTTAGTATAATGCTGACTATAGGTTTGCTTGACATAAACTCAACAATACGAAAGAATTGCCCATCCATCCCCAATTTTAGAAAGTTTCATTCATGAGAGAATGTTGAATCCTGCCAAGGGATTTCTATGCCTCTACTGAAGAAACCATGGGATTTTTTTCATCATCCATTTGTTGATGCAGTGGATCACATTTACTGATTTGCATGTGTTGCACTAGCCTTGTATATCTGTGGTAAATACTCTTTGCTCATGATATATTATATATATATATATATATATATATATATATATATATATGTGTCAGTATGCAGTATGCTAGAATTTTGTTCAATATCTTAGTATTCACATTCATCAGGAATGTGTGTGTGTATGTGTGTGTGTGTATGTGTGTTTGTGTGTGAGTGAAGTTTTCTTTATTTTAGTTGTGCCACACCTAATTTTGGTATCAGATTGATATTAGCTTCATATAAAGTGTTGGGTAGCATTCCTCTATCTTTGATATTTCAGTGGGGAATAGAAGTATATGTAGGAACTCCTCCTTAAAGGTTCTGTGGAATTGATTTGGGTCTGAAACAGATTGTTTATTGGATTTGTTCTTGTTTATTGACATGCTTCTGCATGCATATGAATTTCCCTCTTAGTTCTGCTTCAGTTGCCTCTCAAATATTTTGATAGTTCGTGTCTTTATTTTAATTTTTTGGGAAATTTTTATTTCCTATTTTATTTGTTCTTTGATACAGGAATTATTAAATAAAGTACTATTGAGTTTCCATATTTTGGATTTTCTCCAACTTTCTGTATTTTTTGAATGTTAGTTTAATTATTTAGTGGTGAGAAAAGATACTTAGAATTATTCCAATGCTCCTCAATTTATTGATGCTATCTTTGTTGCTTAGCATATTTCCTGTCTGTGAGATTGTTTTATGTGCACTTGATAAAAATGTATATTCTGCTTTCTTGTAGTGGTGAAGGGCTCTAGAGATATTCAGTAGATTAATCTTACCTGTTTCATCCATTTAATAATATTGTTTCCTTATAGATTTTCTACTAGGTTGTTCTATCTGATTGAGAGAGTAGAGAGATAAAATATCCTACTGTTATTGTACTGATACCTATGCACCGTCCCTATTGTCTCAGTAACTGCTTTACATATTTTGCTGCCCCTTCATTTGAAGCACAGTTATTAATTCTTGTGAGTTCATCTCAGTTGTCTGATTCTCTAAGCATTGTGTAGTGTTCATCCATATCCCACATTTTGAAGTTAATTCTATTTGATGTATGACTGTCCCTGCTTTTTTTTTTTTTTAGTTTCGTTATCATATAAGATGGTATTCTATTTTTTCACTTTGAGTTTGTTTTGCTCCAGATAAAGACCAGATCAACTAAGTCTCCAGCAGTATATGGCTGGGTCATATTTGTTGATTTACATTCCTATTCAGTACCTTTTGATGAATGAATTCAGACACTGACATCAGTGAAATTACAGATTTAAGATTTTTCAATTCCATTGTCTTGAAACTTGTTTATTTTTAAGTCTATGATAAAAACTATTCCCATTTTCCTACATTCTCATTCCATTTTACATTTACAGGGAAATTAGTAGGACAGTAAAATTTTGACCTACCCATCATAATAATAGTTTTTCTCTGTATCTCCAACATAATAGCAATATGACATGGGTGCTAATCTCCTAGACCTCATTTCTCTCATTCTTAACAGGAGATCATAGCATATGTCCTCAGAGATAAGACAAAGTTTTGTTTTATCATACTTAAAAATTTTTGAAATAATAATCCTATGATCCAATTAATATGACATTATTTTTCCTGGAAAACAATAATTAAATTAATAATTCATCATATAATTTATGGCATATTTGCGAAAAATAAAGATGGTACATCTTCTTTACGAACTCCTCAGGATTATAGTTAAGTCAAATGAGTAAATTAATAGGAAAGTATTGTACACAAATCCATAATAACATATTATTTTTTTAGCCTTGATTTTCCAACTAAAGTTCGAAGGACAAGCTACTATGTCTGTTGATTTCATTTCCAAAGATAGTCAAAAGCATCACAAATCCAAATAATATAAATGATTTATATCCCCTCTAACTTGGTTGTTTACCTTGACTGAAATGATAGTCGATTACAAAACAAAAATAAAGCAAATTTTAATGTGACGTAATGATTTCTGGCAAAACAATGTGGAAATTTGACATAACTTTATTTCTTTTCTTATTTTTATTTTTTAACTTTATTTAAGAAAGGAGACATTAACAAAACCATAGAAAAAGAGGGGTACATTTCTGCACAATTCTCATAACCCGATCTCCACATCCCACCCCCTCCACTAATAGCCTTCCCATTCTCTATCTCTTTGAGAGTATGGATCCAGGGTTGTTGTGGGTTGCAGAGTGTGGAAGGTCTGGCTTCTGTAATTGCTTCCCCGCTGAACATGGGCGTTGACTGTTCGGTCCATACTCCCAGTCTGTCTCTCTCTTTCCCTAGTAGGGTGGGGCTCTGAGGAAGTGGCGCTCCAGTACACATTGATGGGGTCGTCTGTCCAGGGAAGTTTGGTCAGCATCCGGAACCTGGTGACTAAAAAGAGAGTTAACATACAAAGCCAAACAAATTGTTGGACAATCATGGACCTAAAGACTGGAATAGTGCAGATGAAGTGTTGGGGATATTCCCTGCATGCTCTTGTGTACTTCTGCTTTCAGGTATATATTATTACCCTAGTTTACGGGCATGGGTGAACCTATGCTCTATCTCAGGGGACCTGGACTATATCTAGGTTTGGGGACTTTATTGGGGAGTGGGACACCTGGAATGGAATTAGAGAATACTATGAAAAGAAAGGTCTCACTCAAGTGATGAAGCTGAAGGGTTGTCATTCCACACCTGAAGTCTCTGGTCACAGTCTGAAGTGAAGCATGCTGGGCTGGTACTCGTTGTGTTGATTAGGTTGCAATTCGCGGATGCAATATTATTTGATTTGAATTGAGAGCAGCATGCAGAAAAGTGGGCCTCACCCCAAGGTTCCAGGACTGGGTAAAATATAGGCTCTATAGTGGAAATGTGAGGTTCCTGTTGTCTTAGGGTTCAAGAAGACAATGGATAGTTACTGTTATCATCACATTATTTGGTGATGGGTTTAACTTTGGAAAGTCTCTTTGATAGGGTTTGGGGTATAGTACCCAGCATCTTGTATATAGCTGTGCTGTCGGTTGGTTCTGTTCTCCCTGGTCTAGGCTTTTGGGAAAGAACATATCAAAGACAGCCTATGTATTAAAAAGACTTAGTCTGGAAGTCGGGCTGTAGCGCAGTGGGTTAAGCACAGGTGGCGCAAAGCACAAGGACCGGCATAAGGATCCCAGTTCGAACCCCAGCTCCCCACCTGCAGGAGAGTCGCTTCACAGGCTGTGAAGCAGGTTTGCAGGTGTCTATCTTTCTCTCCTCCTCTCTGTCTTCCCCTCCTCTCTCCATTTCTCTCTGTCCTATCCAACAACAACGACAACAACAATAATAACTACAACAATAAAACAACAAGGGCAACAAAAGGGAATAAATAAATTAAATAAAATATTAAAAAAAGACTTAGTCTGTGTTTTAAGAAGTTCTAGACATATGATCATTTTTTGCCTCTCATATTAATTAAATAGTGGTTTATATGTTTACACTTTAATAGGATTATACATAAACACCACTCCGACCACCAAAAGACTATGTCCCATCCCCCCACGCACACCCGACCCCGCACCCTCCACCATGCCGGGAAGCCCTATGGCCACTTTCCCCTTCACCACAGTGTTTTTACATTGGTGCCCTGCTCTTGATTTAATCAGATCCTGCTTTTAGTTTCCCTTTCTGTTCTTCTTTCTCAACTTCTGTTGATGAGTGGGGACATCCCATACTCATCTTTATCTTTCTGACTTAGCTCACTTAACATAATTCCTTCTAGCTCTGTCCAAGATGGGTCAGATAAGGTGGGCTCATTGTTCTTAATAGCTGCATAGTATTCAATTGTGTATATGTACCACAGCTTTCTCAGCCACTCATCTGCTGTTGGGCACCTGGGTTCCTTCCAGGTTTTGGCTATTATGAACTGTGCTGCTATGAACATAGATGTACACACATCTTTTTGGTTGGGCATTATGGAATCCTTGGGGTATATCCACAGGAGAGGAATTACTGGGTCATATCGAAGGTCTATGTCTACCCTTGTAAGAATTCTCCAGACTGCTGTCCAGAGAGGCTGTACCAATTTACATTCCCACCAGCAGTGTAGAAGGGTTGCTCTGTCCCCACAGCCTCTCCAACATTTGTTGCTGCTGTCCTTTTTCATGTATGTCATTGTCACAGGAGTGAGGTGGTATCACAATGTTGTCTTTATTTGCATCTCTCTGACGATCAGCGACCTGGAACAGTTTTTCATATGTTTGTTAGCCTTTTGGATCTCCTCTGAAGTGAATGTCTTGTTCATATCCTCTGCCCATTTTTGGATGGGGTCATTTGCTTTTTTGATGCTAAGTTTGCTGAGTGACTCATAGTTTTCAGTATACAAGTCTTTCACTTCTTTGGTCAGCTTTATTCCTAGGTATTTTATTGATTTTTTTGCAACAGTGAATGGGAGTGATTTCTGGATGTCTTCTTCTTCAATTTTAGTGTTTGCATAGAGAAATGCCACTGATTTTTGTACACTGATTTTGTAGCCTGATACCTTGCTATATTGCCTTATAACTTCCAGTAGTTTTCTACTGGATTCTTTAGGTTTTTCTATGTATACTATCATGTCATCTGCAAATAGTGAGAGTTTTACTTCTTCCCTTCCAATCTGTATTCCTTTGATTTCTTTCTCTTACCTGATTGCTATGGCAAGTACTTCCAATACTCTGTTGAAGAGTAATGGTGATTGTGGGCAGACCTGTCTAGTCCCTGATCTGAGGGGAAATGCTTTCAACTTCTGTCCATTGAGTATGATGTTGGCTGTTGGTGTGCTATATATGGATTCCACTATCTTTAGGAATTCCCCACCTATTCCCATTTTTTGTAGAGTTTTGATCATGAATTGGTGTTGGATTTTGCCAAAGGCTTTCTCTGCATCTATTGGGATAATCATGTGGTTTTTGGCTTTGCTTTTATTGATGTGGTGAATGTCATTGATTGACTTTCAGATGTTGAACCAGCCTTGCATTCCTGGGATGAATCCCACTTGGTCGTGATGAACAATCTTTTTGATGTGCTGTTGTATCTGGTTGGCCAAAATCTTGTTTAATATTTTGGCATGTATGTTCATCAGAGATATTGGTCTGTAGTTTTTCAATTTTGTTGTGTCTCTATCTTCTTTTGGTATCAGGGTGATGTTGGCTCCACAGAAGGTGGAAGGGAGTGTTCCTTTTTTTTCAATCTTATGGAAAAGGTTTAGGAGTATGGGTATTAACTGTTTCCTTAAGGTTTTGTAGAATTCGTTTGTGAAGCCATCTGGTCCAGGACTTTTGTTTTTGGGAGATTCTTAATAACTGTTTCGATTTCTTTGACTGTGATTGGTCCATTTAGGTTTTGTAGTTCTTCTTGTTTCAGTTTTCGAAGGGCATATACTTCTAGGAATTCTTCCATTTCTTCTAGATATTCTAGCTTGGTGGTGTGTAGTTCTTCATAGAAGTCTCGCATGATTTTTTGGATTTCTGTGGTGTCAGTTGTGATATCTCCTCTATTGTTTACAATTCTATGAATTTGAATCTTCTCCTTTTTTTGCTTAATGAGTCTGGCTAGGGGTTTGTCAATCTTGTTTAATTTTTCAAAGAAGCAACATTTGGCTTCATTGATCTTCTGTGTGGTTCTCTTATTTTCAACGTTGTATATTTCTACTCTAATTTTAGTGATTTGTGTCCTTCTGGTTGTTTTAGGGTTCCTTTGTTCCTCTTCCTCTAAGTCCTTAAGGTGTGCAGTAAGGTTGTTTATTTGGGTTTTTTTCTTGTTTAATATGTGATTGTATGCCTATGAGTTTCCCTCTCAGTACTGCTTTAGCTGTGTCCCCACAACTTTATTTCTATTGAGATGAATTTAGAATGAATCTTGGAACCCATAAGGGGAATTAATATTTTACTAATTTTTTTACCATTCCTACATTAAGAGCTTGGCACTATATTGTTAATAAGAACTAGTAGATATTTTTAGAATGACCTTTGGTTAGACTTTGTGATAGGAACTAACTATAACATATTTTAGTGAAGGAAAATCACTAGCTCATAAACTGAAGAATGCAGACCATTAACCAAGTAAGTACCATTATATAAACTTTTATAAAACAATATTAAAGAACCTAAGAAATGACTGATGAACATTGTGTGCCTCTCTCTCTCTCCCCCTCTCTCTTTCCACCCTCTTTTTGCCTCTTTCTATCTGACTCTATTAAAAATCGAATAAGTGTGGTTTGGGAGGTGGTTCAGTGATAAAGCTTTGGACTCTCAAGCATGAGGTCCTGAGTTCGATCCCTGGCAGCACATGTGCCAGAGTGATGTCTGGTTCTTTCTCTCTCATATCTTTCTCATTAATAAATAAATAAATAAAATCTTTTAAAAAATCAAATAAAAATGGCCACCAGGAACAGTTAATTTGTCACACAGGCATCAAGCCCCATCATTGACCCCAGTGGAAAAGGGGAAAAATATTTCAACAGAAATTTTAATCTGCTCACTGTAGGACCTTTGTATATACAAGTGTAACTTAATTTATAGCAATGCTAATGGGATATATTTATTTTAGAAAGGTATTAATGATGACTTATCATGCAAAATAAATCAAGCATTTATACTATTAGGTGTTGATTGTTTTGAGGTCTGTGAATTTGTGTGTACCATTGTATAAGAGACAAGATAAACCTGTACATTATTCAGTCATTCTTTTTGTCTTATGTCAGTCAAGATAGATAAGGGAAACTAAAATAAGATTGAAAATTCTCCATCTTTGAGCTAAAATACTATATCTCTATAAATTAAGTGTTGAGGGGGTCAGGAGGTAGTGCAGCGGATTAAGCGCACATGGTACAAAGCACAAGGACAGGCATAAGGATCCCTGTTCTAATCCTTGGCTCCCCACCTGCAGGGTGGTCACTTCATAAATAGTGAAGCAGATCTGCATGTGTCTATCTTCTCTTCCCCTCTCTACCTTCTCTTCCTCTCTTGATTTCTCTCTATCCAATCCAGCAACAGCAATGGCAAAAATAAAATTAACAACAACAAGAGGAACAAAAATGGGGAAAATGACCTTCAGATGCAGTTGATTAGTGGATTCATAGTGCAGGCACCAAGCCCCAGCAATAACTCTGGAGGCAAAAAAAAGTTAAGTGTTGAAATATCAGTAGTCTTTGAATAAGGTATTAAAGGACCTCACTTTGTCCATTAAAATGAAGTCTACAGGAGCCCCAGATTTGCTTGACTTTATTCAAGGGTAAGATCTAAGGCATGGACCAGAAAATCAGAACCTTTGTTTTCTTTTTTTTCCCTTTTTTTGGACAAAGACAGAAACTGAAAGGGAAGTGTGAGATGGAGGGAGAGAGGGAGAGAGAGACAGAGACACCTGCAGCCCTGTTTTACCACTTGTGAAGATTACCTGCACCACTGAGGGACTAGTGGCTTAAACCTGGGTCCTCATGAATGGGAATGCATGCACACAACTGATTGTGCTACCTGCTAGCCAATAAGAGTTTCTTTTTCTTTTTTTTCTATTGAACATTTAATCCAGTAAGCTTTTAAATTTTTATTCACCTCAGGCTGTATCCAGAGACTTCACGTGTGGAATGACAACCCTTCAGCTTCATTACTTGGGTGAGACCTTTCCTTTTATAGTACACTCTAATTTCATCTCAGGTAGTTCACTTTCTAACAAAGTCCCATAATCTAGATATACACCAGTTTCTGTGAGAGAGAGCTTATTTGCACACGTATCCATAAACTACTGCAAAATATATACCTGAAAGCAGAAGAACACTAGAGTTTGCAGTGAGTACCTCCTTAACACTTCCTCTCCACTATTCCAAGTTTGGGATCCATGATTGTTCAACAAATTGTTTGACTTCATATGTTAACTCTCTTTTCAATCACCAGGTTCCAGATGCCACCAGGATGCTGGCTAGGCTTCCCTGGATTGAAGACCCCACCAATGTGTCCTGGAGCTCAGCTTCCCCAGAGACACACCTTACTAGGGAAAGAGAGAGGCAGACTGGGAGTATGGACCGACCAGTCAACTCCCATGTTCAGCGGGGAAGCAATTACAGAAGCCAGACCTTCTACCTTCTGCAACCCTCAATGACCCTGGGTCCATGCTCCCAGAGGGCTAGAGAATGGGAAAGCTATCATGGGAGGGGGTGGGTTATGGAGATTGGGTGGTGGGAATTGTGTGGAGTTGTACCCCTCCTACCTTATGTTTTTGTTCACTAATCCTTTCTTAAATAAAAAAATAAAATAAAATAAAAGAAATTAATGGTTTACAGTAAACAGTAAAAATAGTTGTTGGCACAGGTGTAAAATTTCTGTTTTCTGCAAAGAACTCTAACTCTCTACTTAGGGGCTCTCTTCCACCATTGTGCAAGAGTATCTGAAAGGATCCTCACCCAGAGTCCTTTACTTTGATGCAATAAATCAAACCCAGTCCAACTTCTGCTTTGTGTTCACCATTCTCTTCTTATTTTTCAACTTCTGTCTGTGAGTGGGATCATCCCATATTCACCCTTCTCTTTCTGGCTTATCTCATTTAATATGATTCCTTCAAACTCCATCCACTATGAGGTAACAAGGTGAATTCATCATTTCAATAGTCAATTAGTATGGAAGAATTGACATCATCAAAATTAATATTCTACCCAGAGCCATGTACAAATTTAATGGAATCTCCAACTAGGTCTCACTATTTCTTAAGTAGAATAGAACAAAAACTAATAAAGTTTGTATGGAACTATAATATACCTAGAATCACCAAAACAATCTTTAAAAAGCACAGAACTGGAAGCACCACACTCCCAGATCTTAAAGTATATTATAGGGCCATCATAAGCAAAACTACCTTGTACTGGAACAAACATAGATGCTGACCAGTGGAATAGAATTGTGAGCCTAGGAATAAGCCCCCACAACTAGGGAGATATTTTTGAGTGTATGTTTTGAAAGTACTGGGCATATTAGAGGTAGTAGGTGAAGTTCAAACTTGTGCTCTGAATAACTAAAAAAGGTGACACCAATAACTCCCAAGGAAGTAGCAGAAATGAGGATGAAAGACGATATTATCTTATTTAAATCCACAGTCTCACTTTGTTGCCTCTACTTAGGTAGAAACAGAATTTGTGAGCATCCAAATGGTGTTTCTTTAGCTTTGGACACTTTCTTCCTGAAATCACTGATATATGTATCCTGAACAATGAGGCAGAGGGTTATGGATGAATATCCAGTAGCCTCAGCACATTGCCTAAAGTGTTCTCTGCACATCTATAGCTGTGATTTTCTGTCTAACCTCAGATACACAAAAGAGTACTTTCTCAAGCTGGAAACTACTGGTTGATTAATTCTTTTGATGAATTATTTCACTTCTATAGAACTGCAAAACACTGTGATACAATGAAATGGGTTTTGGAAACAGATACATTTTATCAAATTATTAAACTAACTCTCTCTCATTCTCTCTCTCTCTGTCTCTCTCTCTCCTCAAGTTTCAGTTTTCTTAAGTGTAAAATGAAGATAATAGTGCATGTCCTACTTTACTGCAGCATTGTAAGATTTCACCATGATAACATATGCAAAACGCCAATAGAGTTGCCGGTGCTTAGGAAGAGCTAGGAAATATTGGTTCCACTCTTCCCCATTGGTAGGAGAGGTATGTTGTGAGTAGAGAAGAAGATACTAAAATGTGAAGCAACAGAAACCACAGCTCATGAAAAGTAATCGCAATTGCATAATGCAATTCTGTAGACAAAGATAATAGAACCTCTACAAAATGGTTTGTGTTCAGTGCCTCAGGGAGCAAACACACTGTTGTGCCTGTAAGAAAGAGATAGCCAACAAAAGATGATGGCAGCAGAGAATACCAAATCTAGATGCATTGTGACTCTAGTCACTTTCAAGAAGCACTTCAGCACACTCTATATCGGAGTAATCCTGCAATACCGAAAAAGTGACTGCTCACTTGAGGGACATTTTTAATGTTGGTTAGTAGCAATCAAGAAAGTGTTCAATTCAAATACCAAAATATTATTATATTTATTCAAAAAGACTAAAGGAAAACAATCATTTTTGGTGGAGAGAATGTGGTAGAAGTGCACTGATATACACTGTTGATGGGAATGAATGTAGGTACAACTCATTGGACAATGGTTTGATGCTGGTGCTAACATGGGTGACCTCACAACCAAGGTAGCTGCTGGCTTCCCTGTTGCAAATTCAAGAGATTGCACAAAACAGAAGGGAACTCCAGGGGAAAATTCAGGTATGAACAATCTGATTTATTCAGAAAAAGACAGGGCGTATATAGCAGAGTGGAACAAAGAACATTTTTCACATATGTCAGTAATCATGGGTTTCCAAAAGGTCAGTACCCCTATGGTGGGAGAGCCAGGAATGATGAGAATTGATAGGAGTAGGAAAAGGATGATTGCTTACCATGAGGCAAAGATGTTAATTAACTAAGGGTATTAAGAAAAACATAGTGGTTAGACCAGCAGAGTGAGATAAAGCAGAGAAGAACAGAATATTGATGTAATACATAGTGATCAAAGAACAAGGAAATAAAGTGTTGGAGTCTTACTGTTAAGTTACTGACAAGGCAGGGTGATAGAGTATAGTTTGTATGTGATCAAAGATGTTGAACTATAAATGAACTTTCAAGAAGGCAACCATTTGGTTTGTAGCAGGGGAATGAGTTAAGTGTTAGAGATTGCAGGCCTTGTGAAGCCTGGGAGACTGACAAGGGGGAACTGAGTCAAGGAAGCTTTACCCTCCAAGCTCTATCCTTGAAAGGGAGAGACTGACAGGTGGGGTGTCTTTTCAGAACTCCATCTTTATGATGGGAGTTCCCCTATGCTCTACCATGCTTTCACATTGTCCCACAGTTGGATAGTTTTCATAAAATATTAAAACAGGCCTTTATATCAGCCTCCTTCCACCTTCTGCATCCCACGATGACCTTGGGTCCATACTCTTAGAGGGTTAAAGAATAGAATAACTATCAGGTGAGGGGATGGGATACAGAGTTTTGGTGGTAGGAACTGTGTGGAGTTGTACCCCTCTTAACCTATGGTTTTGTCAATATTTCCTTTTTATAAATAAATTAAAATAAAAAAAGAAAGAAAGAGAAGGCAGGGCCACAGACAAAGAAGCATATATACTTAGATAGATTGTTATAGAAAAAATAGTCAACCCATACTTGTGACCTTGGCAGAACTAACTCAATTTCCAAAGGAGAGAACGGGGACACAAAGTTCTAGTGGTGGGAATGGTGTGTAATCATACCACTGTTATTTTATAATATTGTAAAACAATATTATATCATGAGAAAAAAGATATATGGCTGCTGGGAGCCATGGGGTCATGCAGGCACCAATCCCCAGTACTAATCCTTTTTCGTTGTAATTTTTTAATTTATTTATTACTGTTTAGAGACAGAAAGGCTGGGGGCAATAGAGAGGGAAAGTGACAGATACCTGCAGCCCTGTTTCACACCACTTGTGAAGCTTTCCCCCTACAGATGGGGTGCAGCAATCCTTGTAGAAAAAACTACAGAGTGAATACTGCAGAAAGCAGCTAGGGTGAAAAAGCTGTTCATTGTGGGTGTAAAGACTGTGACCAGTGCTTAGAGTTGAACCCACAGCTCACCATCTCACCAGAATCTTCTGTTGCCAAGAATCTGCTTAGTGTGATAATTTGTAGGAGTACTTTAACAGCTTGTGATTCAAGAATAAAACAAAGCACATGTAAGTGTATGATGAATAAAACCGATATATATTTGTAAAGCACTGAACAAAGATTTATAAACACACAAATGCATAAATATATAATTTTTTCTTGCATATACGTTATGTACTAGATTTGTGCTTGGAGAAACTCATCAGCTCTGAATCCAATAGTAGCAGTTAAATTGCTTTTGTTGGCTTATATTGCAATGAAATCATCTGCAGACTAGGTCAGGAGAATCGCTATAGCATTCTGTGTCTCAGCTGACTTTCATTAATATAGACTAACTCCAATCTAAGGTTTTGAAGCACCACAGCTGGATGTTTCCTCTTCATATTTTACAGATGAAGAATCTGAACCCCCAAGAATTGAATTAAACTTGATTAAGGACATCCTGATATTTCAGTGGCCAAGGCACGGCACATATGACAGAGAACACTACTTCCCTTCATTTGAAGCAAAACAGGTGACCTGGCTAAAGAATTCATTTTTTCAGGGGGTCATGCAGTAGTGCAGAGGCTTAAGTGCACATGGCACAAAGCACAAGGATTGGCACAAAGCACAAGGATTGGCACAAGTATCCCGGTTCTAGCCCCTGGATCCCCCCCTGCAGGGAGTCTCCTCACAGGTCTGCAGGTGTCTATATTTCGCTCTCCCTCTCTGTCTTCCCCTCCTCTCTCCATTTCTCTCTGTCCTATCCAACAACAACTACATCAATAACAACAATAATAATAACCACAACAAGGAGTCGGGCGGTGGAGCAGCGGGTTAAGCACACATGGCGCAAAGCGCAAGGACCGGCATAAGGATCCCAGTTCTAGCCCATGGTTCCCCACATGCAGAGGAATTGCTTCACAAGTGGTGAAGCAGGTATGCAGGTGTCTATCTTTCTCTCCCTCTCTCTGTCTTACCCTCCTCTCTTCATTTCTTTCTGTCCTACCCAACAACAATGACATCAATAACAACAATAATAACTAATAACTACAACAACAATTAAAACAAGGGCAACAAAAAGGAAATAAATAAATATAGTAATAATAATAACCACAACAAAGATAAAACAACAAGGGCAATGAAAGGGTAAAAATAGCCTCCAGGAGCAGTGGAGTGAATTTGTGGTGCGGGCACTGAGCCCCAGCAATAACCCTTGAGGCAAAAAAAAGCATTTTTTTCTTTGTGATTTCAGTGAAAGATTTAGTAGGTTTTGTATATTATTTATTTTATCCCCTTCTTATTTTTTTCTCTCTACCCCCCAACCACACCTAATGAAAAAAAAAACTTTACATCTTGAGGGTTTCATTTATTTATTTATTTATTTTTCTGTGTGGATTATTACTTATTTTCCATTGAAAGTATTGGTATTTAGTCAGCTCGTGTTCTACCTGAATAGTGGTAGGGAGAAGGAAAAGTATTTGATTTACCAAAACACGATTTTTCAAAAGGTATCATTATCATGGTCAGGGGAGGAATGACAAGACTCCTGATAGAATCATTGAGAATGGACAGGGCCGGGCGGTAGCTCAGCAAGTTAAGCACACATGGCACAAAGCACAAGGACTGACTCAGTTACCCCAATTCGAGTCCCGGCTCCCCACCTGTAGGGGGGTCACTTCACAGGTGGTGAAGCAGCTCTGCAGGTGTGTGTCTTTCATTCCCCCACTCTGTCTCTCCCTCCTTTCTCCATTTCTCTCTGTCCTATCCAACAACAATGACATTAATAATAACAACAATAACTACAACAACGATGATAAACAACAAGGGCAACAAAAGGGGGGAAATGGTCTTTAGGAGCAGTGGATTCGTAGTGCAGGCACAAAGCCCCAGCAATAACCCTGGAGATTAAAAAAAAAAGAAAAAGAATCTTTAGAATGAGTTCTAGTTTTCAGCAATGGCATTTCACGTGCTTGCTTGGAGGACAATGATTTAGTACCTCTGGGACATGATCAATTACATAGGGCCAGGGTTAGGGTTACGTAATAGGCTTGCCTGCAGGGGAAAAAAAACAACTTATAAAACAGAGGGTGTAGAAAAAATGTTCTGTTCAACTGCATAATAGTCTTGTGACAAACAATATGCTTTACTCATTTTAATAAAGACACTGTGAAAATGATGAGTCAGGTCTTCACTCTGTCTAATCAATTGTGGGTCTTCATGATGAAAGCAAAACTGCTTTTTCTTTACTAATGAGCATAAAATCAGTCTTCAGATGTAGCATATTTCATTGCACCTATTTTTGGCTTCTCAAATTGCCAATTTATAAATGGTTATCTATTTTTTTTACATGAATTGGGTGGACATGAGGTAGAAAAGAGCAGATCAGCACTCATAGGTGTCTATAGTTTTTAGATCTGTGTGTCATGCCTCTGTTTTCAAAGGTGTTTCCCCACTAAATAGTAACATTACTTGATTTGAGAGTTAACTCTGGGGTTCTGTTATGTTCACAAACGTTCATGAAATGCTATGGTAGAAAATTATGACACATGAAAAAAATGACTAAATCCATGCTTATCTATAGTCCCAACCAAGGCCATAATTTGTCCACTCTCTTCGGGGGATATTTCTTTTTTCAGATTATTTCATTGGGAAATTAATGGTTTTAGTACAGTTATTCTCACATGGGTACAATTTTTCATCTCCCCACAACAGTTTTCTATAAAACACTTATACCCCAAAGAACTTAGATCCTTTCTTACCATCATAGACCAAAACCCCAAAGCCTCCTCCTTGCAATGCCTCTTTCCCCAGAATCCTTTCCTTTGATGCAATATACCAACTTCATACTAGCCCAAACAAAAATCTGGCGCTTAAACAACCTTCTCCAGAAGCAGAGTCCAGGATATTTCATTGTACCTATTCTTGGCTTCTCAAATTGCCAATTTATAAATGGTTATCTATTTTTTACATGAATTGGGTGAACATGAGGTAGAAAAGAGCAGATCAGCACTCATAAGTGTCTATAGTTTTTAGATCTGTGTGCCACGCCTCTGTTTTCAAAGGTGTTTCCCATACCTGTCTCAACTGATACAAATATTCATTTGCTAAGTAAAGAGGCAGGTAGTTCTAGGCCACTATATGATAATGTGATTAAATAGTTTTGCTTTGGTAGAAACTCTATTAGTTAAGGTAATGTTAAAGAATGAAGGCTTTCCTAAAATTTAGAATTCCATGGCTAATGAACAGAAGAGAATGGAGTTTTTCTCTCTTTCTCTCTGTCTGTGTTTGTAGTGAGAGAAAGAGAGATACAGAGATAGAAATGAGAACTACTTACAACAATATATCAAAAAGATTGTTCATCATGACCAAGTGGGATTCATCCCAGGAATGCAAAGCTGGTTCAACAACCATAAGTCAATCAATGTCATTCACCACATCAATAAAAGCAAAGCCAAAAACCACATGATTATCTCAATAGATGCAGAGAAAGCCTTTGACAAAATCCAACACCCATTAATGCTCAAAACTCTACAAAAAATGGGAATAGATGGGAAATTCCTCAAGATAGTGGAGTCTATATATAGCAAACCTACAGCCAACATCATACTCAATGGACAGAAGCTGAAAGCATTCCCCCTCAGATCGGGAACTAGACAGGGCTGTCCACTGTCACAGTTACTCCTCAACATAGTATTGGAAGTTCTTGCCATAGCAATCAGGCAAGAGAAAGAAATCAAAGGAATACAGATTGGAAGGGAAGAAGTCAAGCTCTCACTATTTGCAGATGATATGATAGTATACATAGAAAGACCTAAAGAATCCAGTAGAAAATTACTTGAAGTTATTAGGCAATATAGCAAGGTATCAGCCTACAAAATCAATGTACAAAAATCAGTGGCATTTCTTTATGCAAACACTAAATCTGAAGAAGACATCCAGAAATCACTCCCATTCACTGTTGGAGCAAAATCAATCAAATAAGTAGGAATAAAGTTGACCAAAGAAGGGAAAGACTTGTATACTGAAAACTATGAGTCGCTACTCAAGGAGATAGAAACTGATACCAAGAAATGGAAAGATATCCCATGCTCATGGATTAGAAGAATAAATATCATCAAAATGCATATTCTCCCCAGAGCCATATACAAATTTAATGCAATACCCATCAAAGTTCCACCAAGCTTCTTTAAGAGAATAGAACAAACACTACAATCATTTATCTGGAACCTGAAAACACCTAGAATTGCCAAAACCATCTTAAGGAAAAGAAACAGAAATGGAGGCATCACACTCCCAGACCTTAAACTATATTATAAAGCCATCATCATCAAAACACCATGGTACTGGAACAAAAATGGGCACACAGACCAGTGGAACAGAATTGAAAGCCCAGAAATAAATCCCAACACCTATGGGCATCTAATCTTTGATAAGGGGGCCCAAAGGATTAAATGGAAAGTAAACTGTTTTTATATCACTTTGAAAATGTTGTAATGGGGGGCTGGGTGGTAGCACAGCGAGTAATGTAGTGGGTTAAGCTCACATGGCTTGAAGCTCTAGGACAGGCATAAGGATCCTGGCTTGAGCCCCCGGCTCTCCACCTGCAGGGGGTTGCTTCACAGGACTTGAAGCGGGTAAGCAAGTATTGTTCCTTCCCCCTTTCTGTCCTCCCCTCCCCTCTCTATTTCTCTCTGTCTTATCCATCAACAACAGCAATAATAGCAACAAGAGCAACAAAATAGGAAAAAACTGGCCTCCAGGAGCAGTGGATTCATAGTGCAGGCACTGAACCCCAGCTATAACACTATATATATATATATATATATATATATATATGGTTATATAATATATATAATATATATATATATATAATATATATATATAACATATATATATATATATATATATATATATATATATATATATAGTAATGGAGCTCATAGAAATTAGTAGATTTGCCTACAGTTAGGAAGTGGTAGAGTCAGGATTCAAATACAGGTATGTTTTATTTTGTAGTCCATGAAATCACTAGCTTCCCTACTCTGTTGCATTGCTAAGTTTACTTGCTCCATTCTTGGCCACAGTATAAACCTAAGCCCTAGGTGTCTTAGTCTCTGGTAGCTACATCAGGAAAAATTCATCTCCACTATTACAAGAAACATTAAGCATTAGCATATGCCCAGTATCCTATAAAATGTCTGTACCTCCTCTATAGTGCACACTCACTTGGACTTTGTTGATGCTGCCAGAGAATTAGGCTGTAGCCTCCTCATTTTATAGTTATCTATAAGCATAAAAGGAAGAAAATATCTTGAAAAGTTCAACAATAACTATAAGAAAATATGCTCTATCACTGGGAAATTATCAAATTTCTTAAGTACCTATAAATCTGAAATCACTCCACTTCAAGGAAATAAGAGAAAAATTCCAGTATTTCTAACTCTTCAAATGATATTCACTGAGATAAACAGAATCTTTGAGTTTACATATGGATAACTGAGGACTATAAATATCTGGTCAATCCAGATGTAACAAGACCACATTTGCAAATTTCCTATTGGCACTCATTTGAATAGGTATGATTACACATTTTCAGAGATATTAGAATGTCAAATCTGAAGATGAAGTGATATTAATCTAATTGCTTTGTTTAATTGATGTCTTATACATTTTTATGTTTTCTTAGGGATGTAATGGTTTACAAGATAGCTGTTGTCACATGGGTACAATTTCTTATGTTTTCAGTGCCCCTCTGCTCTTTAAGTACCCCACTTCCAGTTCTGTAATACTCCAATTAGATATATCATACCATGTGTTTCAAATTATAATCATATACAGTTTTTATAATAACTATGTTCCAGGTTTTTAAGTTACATAATTGCTTTATTCTTTCCAGATAGTAATTTTGTTGAGAGTAGGAAAGCAAAAGGGAAAAGGAAAGGGAGAGAAGTTAAAAGAAAGGGGAATGGAAGGAATAGAAGAGATTTTCAAAGTTCTCACACCTAAAAACTCTTTTCCCTGTTTTCCAAATCTGTTATTTTAAATTCTTTTCCTTTTGATATGTTTTTTTAGCCTTCCAAGTACTAAACAACTTTAAGAGTTACTTATTCCCCTGTTCTTTGAATGTTACCTAATCTTGGGCCTAGGGAACTAGCACAGTGGTTTATGTAACATTCTTTCCTGCCTGAGGCACCAGATAACCCAGGTTCAATTTCTTGTAGCAGTATAAACTAGAGCTCAGCGGTGCTCTGGTGGGGAAAAAAAAGTACCTTGGCCTATTGATTATTTGATTCAATTTTATACTTTTAGAAATGTTTATTTATCTACACTCAGTAGAATACTATGTGTGAGTACCAGAGTTCAAGCAACTGGTCCCTATCTTCAAAGGGGAAGCTTCATTAGCAGTGAATGCAAGTGTCTCTCTTTCCTCTGTATCCCCCCTTTCCCTATCAACTCATCTGCCTTTATAAAAAAAGTAAGAAAGGAAAAAATGGCCCCTCGGAGCAGTGCATTCACTGTGCAGGCACCAGCCCCCAGCCATAGCCCCAATAGTGATAAAACAACAATAAAAGAAAATGTATTTATTTTTATGACATGAAGAGAGAAGTGAGAGCACCTCAAGCTTTTAGATATGTTCTTACCTCCATATTTTGCTTACGTAGAACTTATTAAAATGCCTTTCTCGATAATATCCAGGTAGATATAAATCTTCATGTAAATGCTAGTTTAAGATCTAAACCCTCTATAGAAACGATGGCTCTACCCCATCCCTCATATATCTCTGGTATCTCCACTGTATTTCAGTCTCCAAACAGCACATACAATCTCCCACTGCCTTTTGTTTGTGCACAAAAATCACAGTTTCAGTGTTTGTTGGACAATAATTCTCTTGATACTGGTATTCTTTTTTATCTTTTTTATTTTTTATTTTTTTATTTAAGAAAGGATAAATTAACAAAACCATAGGGTAGGAGGGGTACAACTCCACACAATTCCCACCACCCAATCTCCATATCCCACCCCCTCCCCTGATAGCTTTCCCATTCTCTCTCCCTCTGGGAGCATGGACCCAGGGTCATTGTGGGTTGTAGAAGGTGGAAGGTCTGGCTTCTGTAATTGCTTCCCCGCTGAATATGGGCATTTACTGGTCAGTCCATACTCCCAGTCTGCCTCTCTCTTTCCCTAGTAGGGTGGGTCTCTGGGGAAGCAGAGCTCCAGGACACATTGGTGGGGTATTCAGTCCAGGGAAGCCTGGCCGGCATCCTGATGACATCTGGAACCTGGTGACTGAAAAGAGAGTTAACATACAAAGCCAAACAAATTGTTGAGCAATCATGGACCCAAAGCTTGGAATAGTGGAGAGGAAGTGTTAGGGGGATACTCACTGCAAACTCTAGTGTACTTCTGCTTTCAGGTATATATTTTGCAGTAGTTTATGGATACATGTGAACATATGCTCTCTCTCTCTCACAGAAACTGGTGTCTATCTAGGTTTTGGGACTTTGTTAGAAAGTGAACCACCTGAGATGGAATTAGAGTATACTATGAAAGGAAAGGTCTCACCGGAGTAATGAAGCTGAAGGGTTGTCATTCTACACATGAAATCTCTGGACACAGTCTGAAGTGAATCATGTTGTGGTGGCAATCATTGTGTTGGTTAGGTTGTGATCGGCAGACGCAATATTATTTGATATGGATTGGGAGAGGCATACGGGAAAGTGGTCCTTATCCAAGGGTTCCAGGACTGGGGGAAGTAGAGGCTCTATACTGGAGATGTGAGGTTCCTGCTGTCTTAGGGTTCAAAAAGACAATCGATAGTTAATGTTATCATCACATTATTTGGTAATTGGGTTAACTTTGAAAAGTCCTTTTCTTAGGGTTTGCTGTACAGTACCCAGTATCTTGTATATAGCTGTGCTATTGGATTCTTCTAATCTACTTGGTCTAAGCTTTTGAGAGAGTCCGCATATCAAATACACAGCCTATATATTAAAAAGACTCAGTCTGTGTTTTAAAAAACTCTGAGACATACAATTAATTTTCCCCCTCTCATATTAATTAACTAGTGATTCATATGACTACATTTTACTATTGAGTGTACATAAACACCATTCCCACCACCAAAAGACTGTGACCTATCCCTCCCACCCACTCCCAGCCCCCACTGGCCCAGGAAGCTGCATGTCTACCCCTCAACACAGGGTTTTTTACTTTGGTGCCATACTTACAATTTGGTCAGGTCCTGTTTTTAGTTTCCCTTTCAGATCTTCTTACACAACTTCTGTTGATGAGTGGGATCATCCCATACTCATCTTTATCTTTCTGACTTAACATAATTTCTGACTTAACATAATTCCTTCTAGCTCTGTCCAAGATGGGTCAGAGAAGGTGGGTTCATTGTTCTTGATAGCTGCATAGTATTCCATTGTGTATATATACTACAACTTTCTCAGCCATTCATCTGTTGTTGGGCACCTGGGTTGCTTCCAGGTTTTAGCTATTATGAATTGTGCTGCTATGAACATAGGAGTACACACCTCTTTTTGGTTGGTGTTATGGAGTCCTTGGGGGTATAATCCCAGAAGAGGAATTACTGGATCATATTGAAGGTCTGTGTCTAGCCTGTGATACTGGTATTCTAACTTACGTCTCTTAACACTAACTCTATTGTTTAATTAGCTCGAACGTTTCTTAGGATTATAATAATGAATAAGTCATATCAGAGTGATTTATAGAAAAAAAACTCTATAGAATCTCTCATTTCACACCATGTAAGGAGGGCCCTTCAGACATCTTACATAGAAGCTCAAGATGAAAAAAAAATTGGGGGATAAAAATTAAGCCAGATATACTATCCTAAATGATTATAGGGGTAAGAGGCAATTACTGGAGGTAAGCCAATAAACCTTTAAACAGTGTTTGACAACGTGTTGGATACCATTATTTTAATAAAAATTCTAATAAATAAGAAAAAGACAAGCACTTGCATATGAAGGTCAATATACATATGCAAATATGTTTTATATTATTAGAAATCCAAGAAAACGTGTATATACTGCTATGAATACGCCTGTGTTTGGGGGAAGCATCCCTTCTGCAGGTGGGGAGCCCTGAACTCAGGTCCTTGCACAGGTCCTTGCTCTTAACTTAGTGTGTCCCCCAAAGTTCATTTTGTATTTTACCTTTCTGTCTTCATTTTTTAAAAGTTCTTCCTATGAATAATATTATTCCTTTTCTTTTTGGCTTATCTCACTTAACGTAATTCCTTCAAGCTCCATTCAAGGTGAGGTAAAGGAGATGACTCCATAGTTTTTAACACCTGAGTAGTATTTTGTTGTGTATACAATTTCACAGCTTTCTTAGCCAGTCATCTGTTGATAGGCATCTGGGTTGGTTCCAGATTTGTGCTACTATTAATATAGGTGTACACAGGTCTTATTGTATAGGTGTTTTTCTGTTTAATCATGAAGCAATGGTATTTCTACTACAGCATAGCCCTTCTATGATCACTCAGAAATTATCTCAGTGAGGCTGGTCTTCTTCAAAAGATGCAGTTTAGATGAGGACTCAGAATCCTCATATCTATTTGAGTTTTTTAAAAAATCTTCATCCTCATTTCAATGTGTTGTGAGATGCACAGAGTATCAGGAAGCATAGATGCACACTACCATCTGTAGATTCTCAACCCTATTCAATGTTTTCTCCCAGTACAAAAAGGATTCACCTTATGCCTTTCTGCTTCTGGGAAACTGCTTCTATGTCATGACAATTGTTCCTCATCTGATGGTTCATGTTATAAACCATAGGATCTCTTGTCTTTATTTTTTACATTAAAATGAAAAGATTTAGAATTCCAAAATACAGTCTTGCGGGTGTCCCACTCCAGCAGATCAGGTTTTTTTTTTTCCTAATTAGTGATTTAATAATGATTAAGAAGTTTGTGGGATAAATGGGTACAATTCCATAGGATTCCTTCCACCACAGTTAGACGTCCTATCCTGTCCATTGGACAGCTTCCCTATTCTTTACCCCTTTGGGAGTATGGACCAAAATTCCTTATGGGGTGTAGAAGATGAAGGTCTGACTTCTGTAATTGCTTCTCTGCTGAACATGAAGGTTAGCAGGTAGATCCATACTCCCCAGTCTGTCTCTATCTTTTCCTAGTGGGGTAGGGCTCTGCAGAGGTGAGGATTCAGGACACATTGGTGGGGTGGCCTGCCCAGGGGGTTAGGATGGCATCATGGTGGCATCTGCAACTTAGTGGCAGGAAAGAAGTAAAATATAAAGCAGGACAATTTGTTTAATAATCAGGAACCTAAAGGTAAGTCTAAAACAGTGGGAACTAAGGGTCTTGGTATGGAATAAGCTAGGCAGTTCATTTTATGTATTTTCCAAGGGGTCCATTTACTTTTAGATCCTTCTCCTAGCTAAGGATTTCAGCTTTATTTTGAAACTTTCTTGTAAAAATTCAACTCTTGTTATACTGGGATAAATTCTGTCCTTTCTTCCTTGAACAAAATAGCTCCAGTAGTGGTCTAATTTTAATTGTTAAGTGTACTATAAAAGAAAAATGAATTACCAAGTAGAAAAAAAATCAATATTTTAAAACATTGTACTGCACGTGGAACTAAAATTATCCATTCCAGCAAAACTTTCATGGTATTTTAGTATGTTTTCTTTTTGTTTAAGTATATTTACATATTGGATACAGACATCTAGAAATTGAGAGTGAAGGTGAAGATAGAGAGGAGAGAGACAGACACCTGCAGCATTGTTTCACCACTCACAAAGATTTCCTCCTGCAGGTGGGGACCGGGGGCTCAAACTAGGATCTTTGTGCATTGTAGCATATGAGCTCGATCAGATGCACTACCATCCTGTTGCTTAATAAGCCTTTTTCATTTTTTTCCTATACATATACGTCCAAAAATGCATGATGTTCTTACGTATATAGGTGTTTTATGGTAGGGACCATTTGCATATATGAGATCTTTATGGATATTCTCTGAAGAGGATTGAGGTCAAGGACAAAACTTATGGCTGAATTATTTCCTCTTTAGTATAACTTTTTCTCATGTAGATGTGGAATTAAATACCCTTCTCCTGATATCAGTTTTTACCTTGTGACTCTCAAAACTGACACTCACAGATGTTTGGAAGAATAAAGTGCTATTTAGTAAAGGTCCCTGATGATTAATAACAGTAGTGCTTAACATGTTACAGTGATTAGTGATTTTTCTCTTATCTTTCACACTTACTGAGGATGCATTGACTCAACTTTCAAGTTATTCAAGGAGGTCTTTTTTGTTGTTGTTGTTGTTCTTTATGGATGAGAAATAAGTTAAAAATTATTATGAGAACTGGAAAAATAGCTCACCTGGCTAGTGTGCTTGCTTTTCCATGAGTGCAGTGCAAGTTCAAGCCTACTGTACTTACATTGGAGAATGTAATGTCTTTTCTTTTCTTGCTCTCTCTCTCTGTATATATGGAAAAAAATGAACCAGAGCAGTGATGCACAAGTGATGATAAAAATTATTATGACTATAAATTTAAAATAATACAAAATTTTTGATAAAAAATACTGAAGAGTTCTAAAACAGATGATGAGTCATTTCTCTCTTTTGCCTGCTTAAAGATCAAAACTTTCTTCACGTTTATCTATAGTTTTATTATAAACACTTTCAAACTCTCACTATCATTTAGTATTGCTATCCCAAAAGACCAGTCCTTTTAAAATCTCATCATCTGTTGGTAAAAGTGATGACTTTTCTGCATACTCATCAACCTCAAGTATTTCTGTTTATTAACATTGCTCAAAAGTTGATGAAAGAATTTACTTTGAGTGTACTCTTTCATGATAATAATATTGATTGTAATAGTTATAATTACACATACTTATTACATATATTTTTCTAATTTACAATTAAAATTTTGAAGCATTTTATAATATATATATAAATAAAACAAATACATATTACCATTTACTGAAATTATATTTATCAGCCTTGATTTAACATTTTATTGGGGGGAGCAATTAATGGTTTACAGTATAGTTGTTAACAAATGAGTGCCTTTCCTCATGTCCTCATAATAGTTGTCTGCAAAATATTCTCACCTCAACTTAAGTGTTTTTCTACCATCATGCACCAGGACTCCAAAGCCTCCTCCCCCACCCTACCTCTATAGTCCATTCCCTTCTCTCTTTTCCCAGAGTCCTCTGTATGGTAGAATTTATCAAACCCACTGTCTTCCCTTTCTGTCCTTGTTTCTTAATTGGCATTATGAGATCATCTGGTATTCAACCTTTTCTTTTTGTCTTATCTCACTTAGCATGACACATTCAAGCTCCATCCAATATGAAGCAATGAAGGTGAATTCGTCATTTTTTAAAAGCTGAGTAGTAACCCATTGTGAATATATATACTACAACTTTCTCAGGCACTCATCTTTTATTGGAAATCTGTGTTTATTCCAAATTTGGGCTATGAACATAGATATATTCACATGGGAGTGTTTTTTATTTTTCCCCTTTGGATGCATAACCAGGAGTGGAACTGACAAAGATAAGTGCATTTTTAGTACCCTGACAACTCTCCAGACTGTTTTCCACACTCCTTGAAGAAAGTTGCATTTCTACCAGTGTCCTCACTCCCAAGAAAATGAAATGATTCACTTATATTTTCTTATAATTACTTGTTTTAATATTTTACATATAAAAAATGAAATATTGACAAAACCATAGGATAAGAGGGGTATAGCTTCGCAGAATTCCCACCACCAGACCTCCATATACCAACCACTCCACTGATAGCTTTCTTACTCTTTAACCCTCTAGGAGTATGGACCCAAGATCCTTGTGGGATGCAGAAGGTTGAAGATCTGGCTTCTGTAATTGCTTTCTTGCTGAACATTGGCGTTGACAAGTCGATCCATACTCCCAGCCTGTCTCTCTCTTTCCTTAGTGGGGAAGGGCTCTGGGGAATCAGAACTCCACATTGATGGGGTTGTCTGTCCAGGGAAGTCTAGTCGCATCCAGCTAGCATCTAGAACCTGGTGGCTGAAAAGAGAGTTAATATACAAAGCCAAACAAAATTTTGAACAATCATGGACCTAAAGGCTGGGATAGTGCAGATGAAGTGTTGTGGGGTCCTCCATTTTGTAGATAGCTAGTAGGCATATTTTAGTTATATTTCAAAGGGCCTGTATGTAGCTATACTAGTTTGTTTTTTTTTTTTTGTCTGAGCCTGAAATCTGATATGCAGGTGAATACTAATTATTGTCTGGGGAGGTGATGTCATGGCTCGGAAAAGGACCAGAAAGCTGGATCAGGGAAGAGAGTAGCTCCCTAATAAAGGAAAGGGCTATAAATATTGTTGACTGTAAACCCCATCAGTTTGATGTGATCTGGGGCCCATAATTACCTTAGGAGCCTGTGTGACCTCCACATCCCTGTAAATCTGAGCTCACATTCTGCAGTCATGAGTAGGAACATTCCATGCTGCCCCAGTATCGACCCATCTTCCCCAGGTGTAGCATAGAGTATGTTGTCCATCTTCCCTTAGGAGGATGAAACATTCTCTACCATTGTTGATCCAGGTTGAGAGCAAGGTCCTATGGGGGCCCAGAAAGGGGTCTATTTTGTTTTTCCTGATAGAGATGACCAGAAACAATAGATAGAGATTTATTTGAGGTCTAAGCCCATCAAGTCTGTTTGGGAGTCTCAGGTTTCCCCGATTGGGGCTCCAGCTGGTGGAATGGCCTGGTAGTGACTTAAGAGTCATTGTTAAAGTATGTCAGTCTCTTGCTCTTATTCATCTTTTGTAGTCCTTGCTTTGCTAAGGTTAGCTATGGAGTGAGTGAGAGAACTGTAATAGGAAGTAGGTATCTAAGGAGGGTATCTAAGTCTAAGTGGACACTATTTCATTATGAACTTGATATTTACTCATTAAAGACTATTGTGTATTTTTGCTTTCAGGTATATATTTTGCCCTAATTTATGGATACATGTAAACATATGGTCTATCTAAGGGGGCCTGACCTATATCTAGGTTTTGGGACTTTGTTAGGAAGTGAACCTCGTCTATGGCCATACCACCCTGAACACGCCCAATCTAGTCTGATCTCGGAAGCTAAGCAGGGTCGTGCCTGGTTAGTACTTGGATGGGATGAAGTGAATCTCCTGGAATGGAATTAGAGAATACCATGAAAGGAAACGTCCACAGGAGTAATGAGGGTGAAGGGTAGGCAATCCATGCATCATGTCCCTGTACACAGTCTTAGAAGCATGCTGAGATGGTACTCGTTGCATTTATTAGGCTGGAATGAGCAGATGAAATATCATTTGGCCTGATTGAGAGAAGCATGCAGGGAAGTGAGCCCCACCCCAGAGGTTCCAGGACTGGGAGAAACATAGACTCTACAGACGAAGCGGGCAATTTCTGTTGCCTTAGGGTTTAAGAAGACAATAGATAGTTACTGCAATAATGACTTGTTTGGCAATTGTGTTAACTTTGAAAAATCCCTTTGTTAGGATTTTCTGTATCATACACACCCTCATCATATTTTATGTCCTTTGACATTACTTGCATATAGCTTTGATATGTTGACGCTCTTAAAACCTTAGTCCAGCTTTGTTCTCCCTGGACTAAGGTTTTAAGACAGTCAACATATCAAAGAGTCAGCCTATGTATTAAATAGACTCAGTCTGTGTTTTAAAAAGTTGAGGAGATCTTCACATGCCATACATCAGACAAGAAACTAATCACCAAAATATATAAAGAGCTCAGCAAACTTAGCAACAAAAAACAAATGACCCCATCCAAAAATGGGCAGAGGATATGAACAAAACATTCACCTCAGAGGAGATCCAAAAGGCTAACAAACATATGAAAAACTGCTCTAGGTCACTGATTGTCAGAGAAATGCAAATTAAGACAACACTAAGATACCACCTCACTCCTGTAAGAATGGCATACATCAAAAAGGACAGCAGCAAAAAATGCTGGAAAGGTTGTGGGGACAGAGGAACCCTTCTACATTGCTGGTGGGAATGTAAATTGGTACAGCCTCTGTGGAGAGCAGTCTGGAAAACCCTCACAAGGCTAGACATGGACCTTCAATATGATCCAGTAATTCCTCTCCTGGGCTTATACCCCAAGGACTCCATAACACCCAACCAAAAAGAGGTGTGTACTTCTATGTTCATAGCAGCACAATTCATAATAGCTAAAACCTGGAAGCAACCCAGGTGCCCAACAACAGATGAATGGCTGAGAAAGTTGTAGTATATATACACAATGGAATACTATGAAGCTATCAAGAACAATGAACCCACACTCTCTGACCCATCTGGGACAGAGCTAGAAGGAATTATTTTAAGTGAGCTAAGTCAGAAAGATAAAGATGAGTATGGGATGATCCCACTCATCAACAGAAGTTGAGTAAGAAGATCTGAAAGGGAAACTAAAAGCAGGATATGACCAAATTGTAAGTAGGGCATCAAAGTAAAAGCCCAGTGGTGAGGGGTAGACATACAGCTTCCTGGGCCAGTGGGGGGTGGGAGTGGGTGGGAGGGATGGGTCACAGTCTTTTGGTGGTGGGAATGGTGTTTATGTACACTTCTAGTAAAATGTAGTCATATAAATCACTAGTTAATTAATTTGAGAGGGGGAAAATTAATTGTATGTCTTGAAGTTTTTCAAAACACAAACTGAATCTTTTTAATATATAGGCTGTGTAATTGATATACAGACTCTCTCAAAAGCCTAGACTAAGTAGATCAGAAGCAACCAATAGCACAGCTATATACAAGATACTGGGTACTGTACAGAAAACCCTAAGAAAAGGACTTTTCAAAGTTAACCCAATTACCAAATAATGTGATGATAACGTTAACTATTGATTGTCTTTTTGAACCCTAAGACAGCAGGAACCTCACATCTCCACTATGGAGCCTCTACTTCCCCTAGTCCTGGAACCCTTGGATAGGGCCCACTTTCCCATATGCCTCTCCCAATCCATATCAGATAATATTGCATCTGCTGATCACAACCTAACCAACACAACGATTGCCACCTCAACATGATTCACTTCAGACTGTGTCCAGAGACTTCATGTGTAGAATGACAACCCTTCAGCTTCATTACTCGGGTGAGACCTTTCCTTTCATAGTATACTCTAATTCCATCTCAGGTGGTTCACTTTCTAACAAAGTCCCAAAACCTAGATATACACCAGTTTCTGTGAGAGAGAGAGCATATGTTCACACGTATCCATAAACTACTGCAAAATATATACCTGAAAGCAGAAGTACACTAGAGTTTGCAGTGAGTATCCCCCTAACACTTCCTCTCCACTATTCCAAGCTTTGGGTCCATGATTGCTCAACAATTTGTTTGGCTTCATATGTTAACTCTCTTTTCAGTCACCAGGTTCCAGATGTCATCAGGATGCCGGCCAGGCTTCCCTGGACTGAAGACCCCACCAATGTGTCCTGGAGCTCTGCTTCCCCAGAGACCCATCCTACTAGGGAAAGAGAGAGGCAGACTGGGAGTATGGACCGACCAGTCAACGCCCATGTTCACCGGGGAAGCAATTACAGAAGCCAGACCTTCTACAACCCACAATGACCCTGGGTCCATACTCCCAGAGGGATAGAGAATGGGAAAGGTATCAGGGGAGGGGGTGGGAAATGGAAATTGGGTGGTGGGAATTGTGTGGAATTGTACCCCTCCTACCCTATGGTTTTGTTAATTAATCCTTTCTTAAATAAAAAATAAAAAAATTTTTTAAAAAAAAGTTTGAGACATTCAGTCAATTTTCCCCTCTCATTTTAATTAAATAGTGATTTATAAACTACAAGTTGATAGGAGTGTATATAAACACCATTCCCACCACCTGAAGACTGTGTCCCATCCCATCCCCCCACCCCACCCAACCCCCCAACCCGCCCCATGAAGCTGAGCATCCACCTTCACTCTCCACCCAGGGTTTTTACTTTGGTGCCCTACTCCAAATTCAGTCAACTCCTGCTTTGAATTTCCCGTTCTGTTCTTCTTTCTCAACTTCTGTTTGTGAGTGGGATCATCGCATACTCATCTTTATCTTTCTGACTTATCTCAATTAACATAATTTCTTCTAGCTCCATCCACAATGGGTCAGAGAAGATGGGTTCTCTGTTCTGCATAGGGTTCCATTGTGTATATATACCACAGCTTTCTCTGCCACTCATCTGTTTTGGGGCACCTGGGTTGCTTCTAGGTCTTAGCTATTATGAATTGTGCTGCTATGAATATAGCTGTACACATTTCTTTTTGGTTGGGTGTTAGGGAATCCTTGGGGTATATCCCCAGGAGCAGAATTACTGGGTAATATGGAAGGTCCATGTCTAGCCTTGTGAGAGTTCTCCAGACTGCTCTCCACAGAGGCTGGGCCAATTTACATTCCCACCATCAGTGCAGAAGGGTTCCTCTGTCCTCAGAGCCTCTCCATCATTTGTTGCTGCTGTCCTTTTTGATGTATGCCATTCTCACAGGAATGAGGTGGTATCTCAGTATTTGCTTAATTTGCATTTATCTGACAATCAGCTACCTGGAGCAATTGTTCTTGTGTTTGTTATCATTTTGGATCTCTTCTGCACTGAATGTTTTGTTCATATCTTCTGCCCATTTATGGATGGGGTCATTTGCTTTATTATTGCTAAAGTTTACTGAGCTCTTTGTATATTATGGTTATTAGACTCTTGTCTGATGTATGACATGTGAAGATCTTCTCCCATTCTGTGAGGGGTCTCTTTGTGTAATAGTTTCTATGGCTGTGCAGACGCTTTTCAATTTGATATAGTCCCATTGGCTTGTTTCTGCATTAGTCTTCCTTGCAATTGGGCTTGTTAGGTCTAAGATGTCCTTGAGGTTTAGGTGGAAATGTATTCCAACAATTTTTTCCTCTAAGTATTTCATACTTTCTGGTCTAACATTCAGGTCCTTGATCCATTTGGAGTTGATTTTTGTTTCTGGTGAGATAAGATGATTCAGTTTCATTCTTCTGCATGTTTCAACCCAGTTTTCCCCACACCATTTATTGAAGAGAGCCTCCTTACTCCAGTTAATACTTTGGGCCCCCTTATCAAAGATTAGATGTCCATAGTTGTGGGGATTTATTTCTGGGCTTTCAATTCTGTTCCACTGGTCTGTGTGCCTATTTTTGGTCCAGTACCAGGCTGTATTGATGATGATGGCTTTATAATATAGTTTGAGATATGGGAGTGTGTTGCCTCCATTACTGTTTCTTTTCCTCAAGATGGTTTTGGCAATTCTAGGTGTTTTCTGGTTCCAGATAAATGATTGTAGTTTTTGTTCTATTCTCTGAAAGAACCTTGGTGGAACTTTGATGAGTATTGCATAAAATTTGTATATGGCTCTGAAGATAATATTCATTTTGATTATATTTATTCTGCAATCCATGAACATGGGGTGTCTTTTTATTTCTTGGTATCAGGTTCTATTTCCTTGAACAGTGACTCATAGTATACATGTATGAGTATGAGTATACTCATACAAGTTTTCACTTCTTTGGTCAGCTTTATTCCTAGGTATTTTATTGATTTTGCTGCAATAGTGAATGGGAGTGATTTCTGGATGTCTTCTTCCTTACATTTAGTGTTTGCATAAAGAAATGCCACTGATTTTTGTACATTGATTTTTGTAGCCTGACACCTTGTTGTATTGCCTAATACTTCCAGTAGTTTTCTGCTGGATTTTTTATGTATACTGTCATATCATCTGAAAACAGTGAGAGCTTGACTTCTTCCGTTATGATCTGTATTCTTTGATATATTTCTCTTGCATGATTGCTATGGCAAGAACTTCCAATACTATGTTGATGGGTAATGGTGATAGTGGACAACCCTGTCTTGTGCCCAATCTGAGGGGGAATGCTTTCAACTTCTGTCTATTGAGTATGATGTTGGCTGTAGGTTTGCTATATATGGACTCAATTATCTTGAGGAATTTCCCATCTATTCCCATTTTTGTAGTGTTTTGAGCATGAATGGGTATTAGATTTTGTCAAAGGCTTTCTCTACATCTACTGAGATAATCATGTGGTTTTTAGTTTTGCTTTTATTGATGTGGTGAATGACATTGACTGACTAACATATGTTAAACCAGCCTTGCATTCCTGGGATAAAACCCACTAGGTCTTGATGAACAATCTTTTTGATATACTGCTGTATCAGGTTGGCCAGGATCTTGTTTAATATTTTGGCATCTGTGTTCATCAGAGATATTGGTCTGTAGTTTTCCTTTTAGTTGTGTCCCTATCTGCTTTTAGTATCAGGGTGATGTTGGCTTCATAAAAGGTGGAAGGGAGTGTTCCTGAATCTTTTATCTTGTGGAAACGCTTTAGAATTATGGGTACTAACTGTTTACTGGAGGTTTTGTAGAATTCATTTGTGAAGCCATCTGGTTCAGGTCTTTTGTTGTTGGGGAGATTCTTAATAATGGTTTCGATTTCTTTGTCTGTGATTGGTGCATTTAGGTTTTGTAGTTCTTGGTTCAGCTTTGGAAGGGCATCTGTTTCTAGGAATTCTTCCATTTCTTCCAGATTCTCTAGGTTGGTGGCGTATAGTTCTTCTTAGAAGTTTTGCATAATTTTATGTATTTCTGTGGTGTCAGTTGTGATATCTCCTCCATTGGTTACAATTCTATTAATTTGATCTTACTTCCTATTTTTAGTGAGTCTGGCTAGGGATTTGCCAATCTTGTTTAATTTTTCAAAGAACCAACATTTGACTTCATTAATCTTTTGTATGGTTCTCTTATTTTCGATGTTGTTTATTTCTGCTCTAATTTTAGTGATTTCTGTTATTCTGGTTGCGTTACGGTTCCCTTGTTCCTATTCCTCTAAGTGTTTAGGAGTGCTGAAAGGTAGTTTATTTGAGCTTTTTCTTGTTGATTAATATGTGATTGTATGGCTATGAGTTTCCCTCTCAATTCTGCTTTAGCTGTGTCCCAAATATTCTGAAAGCTTGTGTGTTCGTTTTCATTTGTTTCCAGGAACATTCGAATTTCTTGCTTGAGTGTCTCTCTGACCAAGCGTTCTTAAGCAGTATGAGGTTGAGTTTCCAAATTCTGTGACTTTTAGTAATTTTCAGTTTCTTGTTAAATGTTAGCTTTACTCCACTGTGGTTGGAAAAGATACTTCAGATGATTCAATGCTCTTGAATTTATTGATACTGTCTTTTTGGCCTAACATTTGGTCTATCTTTGAGTATGTGCTCTATTTGAAAAGAATGTGTATTCCAGTTTTTTTGTGGTGAAGGACTCTGAAAATGTCCAGGAGGTCTAGTCTGTCCATCTCTTTATTTAATTCTCTTGTTTGTTTGTTGATTCTCTGCTTCTTGATCTGTCTTAAGTGTGAGAGTGGGGTGTTGTAGTCTCCCACTATTGTTGTATTATTATTGATGTATTTTTGTAGTTCTTTCAGTAGGTGTTTGATGTAATTAGGTGGTCCCTCATTGGGTGCATAGATGTTAATAATTGTTAAAACTTCTTGGTTGATTGATCCTCTAATATTTATGTAATGGCCTTGATTATCTTTTATTACTTTATTTAATTTTAAAATCTATTGTGCCAGAGATGAGAATGGCTGTTCCTGCCCTTTTTTGTGGTCCGTTAGGCTGTATGATAGTTTTCCATCCTTTCACTTTAAGTCTGCGCTTGTCTTGTTGGGTTAGATGGGATTCATGCAAGCAGCATATGGTTGGGTTATGTTTTCTGATCCATCCTCCCACTCCGTGCTTTTTAATCGGTGAGATTAAGCCGTTGGCATTTATTGATACTATGGATTTAATGTATTGTAGTGCCATTATTCAACATTTTTTTAAATATTTTCTCTGATATATGATAAGTATTATGGTGACGTTCTTATAAGAAGTTTTTTAGAACCTCTTTCAGGGCAGGCTTGGTTATGGTTGCATCCTTTAACTGTTGCTTGTCTGAGAAGGTTTGGTGACTCCATCTAGTTTGAATGAAAGTCTAGCAGGATATAGAGTCCTTGGTTGAAACCCTTTTTCATTCAGGGCTCAATAGATATCTAGCCATTCTCTTCTGGCTTTTAGAGTTTGCATGGAGAAGTCTGCTGATAATCTTATGGGTTTTCCCCTGTATGTGACTTTTTGTTTTTCTCTTGAAGCCTTTAGGATCCTTTCATTTTCCTTACTTCTTTTTATTGTAACTATGATGTGTTTTGATGTCCTCAGGTCTGGGTTGATTTTGTTTGGAACTCTCTGGGCCTCTTGAATCTTAATGTCCTTTCTGTTGTTTAGGTCTGGGAAGTTTTTTTTTTTTAATTATTTCCTCTAGAATGTTTCCTTCCCCTTCCTCTCTTTCTTCCTCTGACAGGAAGTGTTACTTCTTTTGAGATCGTCTCATATGTCTCTGTGGTTGCTTTAAGTGTCTCTCAATCTATTTTTGTGCTTTTTTACATCTTTCTTAGTTTTCTCTAGATCATCCTCTGTTTGGCTAATTCTGTTTTCTGCTTCTGTTAGCCTGCTTTCCCTTCCCTCAGCTTCTTTCTTCAGTTCAGTTATAGTATTAGCTTTTTCTGCTAATTAACCTTTTAGTTCAGGTATTTCAGCTTTCAGTTCTCTAATTACCTGGAGGTAGCTAGTATTTTCCTTGAGTGTCTCATCTGTTGTTTCTCTAATTCTGATAGCTCTTTCCTCCATAGTTGTCTTCATTTCTTTGATTATTAGGTTTACTATTGCTTGCAAATTTTTCATATCTATGGTTATTTCTAACTTATTTGGAGTTTCTTCTGGTATCCTGTCTTAAATCATTGTGGTTGCAATTTTATTTGCCTTTGATTTAACCACTTTTTATTGATGTGTTTTTTAATTTTTCTGTTCTGTTGTTCTTCAATTGTTGTGTTTTAAGTACAAACCACATTATGCTAAATACCTTTATGACATATGCAGTCACCAACCTCAGAAATTACAACTATAGTCACTGAAGCAAGAATTAATGCAGTTTAGTCAATACCAGTTAGCTAAACAAAACCTCCAGTCCAAGAAAAAATAGAACCAAATCCAAATGAATGAGAAAGAGAAAGGAAAAAACGGAAGGTATGAATAGACAATTATGCAAATCTATTTTTCACTGTAAATTCTAGGGATAGCAAGAGGAGAAAGGGAAGTAGAGAAGAGAGACACATAGAGAGAGTCCACTTGGAGCCAGATTTCTTCCCCAAAATAATTACCAAGCTAGTGTCAGTGAATTCAGAAAGCAGAAGAAGGAGGAGGGAAGAAAAGAAGACAAGTACAAGAAAAAAAAAGCAGTGAATGGAAAGATTTTTTTTAATTAGCTAGGAGGAGGGGAAAAGGGGAGTGTGGATGTAAGAGGTAGAATGAAACAAGTTCCTCTCACAATGTATAAGACAGCCAGTCACCTAGCAATGGCAAAAACAATAACAGTTAATTTTGGTCAACCTGAAGAAGAAGGGGGAAAAGGGACACACCTATATATAATACTATTAATAAAATAGTATAGAGCAAAAAGCCCTAACTGTCAGTCTGAAGCTTGGCAGGCTCAGGATCAGCTCAGGCAGCCTTAGCAAAGACAGCAGATTGTTAATACTAGCAAACAAACAAACAAAGAAACAAAAATCTCCAGGTAGTCTTTCCTACCTACAGGCAGGGGTGAGGCTCTGATTTGTCAGATATTTTGTCACTCAACTAGAGCTCCTTCTACTTAGGAGAGAGTGAGAGAGAGAGAGAGAGAGAGAGAGAGAGAGAGAGAGAGAGAGAGGAGAAGAAGAGAGAGGGAAAGAAAGAAAGAAATCAAATAGGGAAAGAATTGGAATGACACCCCTGTTGAGCCAAGATCTTGGTAAAGAAAAAACTCAGTGGGGAACCTGCTAGTAGCAGCTGTCCAGCCCCTGGGGTCAGGTTATGGGGTTGGGGGGGTGTGCTTCAGAAATAACAAAAGATTTCCTTTCTTTTTCCTCTGTTTTATAACCCAAGATTGAGGTATAATCACCTCCTTGGTGTCATACTTAGGACCCCTAATTCACCATCCCCCTGACAATCGAATATCCTACCCTATCTGGTTACTGTTGTTGGAGCTCATGCCAGCAGCTGCCTCCAAGTCATCATCTTCTATTTTTGTATAATTATTTAAGCTTGTACTTTAAGCTGTAATTTAAATTATGTATTTCAAGCATAAGAAAGGTTATAAATTTATGGGAGTCAGGTGGTAGTACAGAAGGTTAAGCACAAGTGGCGCAAAGCACAAGGACTGGCATAAGGATCCCAGATTGAGCCCCCAGCTCTCCACCTGTAGGGGAGTCCCTTCACAGGCGGTGAAGCAGGTCTGTAGGTGTATATCTTTATCTCCCCCTCTCTGTCTTCCCCCCTCCATTTCTCTCTGTCCTATACAACAATGCTGACAACAATAACAACAATAATAATTACAACAATAAAACAAGTGCAAGAAAAGTGAATAAATAAATAAATAAATATTAAAATTAAAAAAGGTTATAAATTTAGCATAGGAAGCACTCATGAGCCAACTACTCAGACTCAACAGATGTTAATATTTAGCCATATTTACTTTTATTTTGGTAAAGTAATATAATTTTAGCAAATGACTTACTTCCATCACTTTCTCCTGCTCCCCTATTCTAAAACTTGTGTATTCAATTTGACTGCATGTTTTTGTATTTTCTACATATTTTTACACCATATCCACTATGAAGATTTGTTTTGAAGAACTTTCTGCCTAAATAAAATCCTTTCAAATTGACATTTGTATATTGTATTTTAAGAAGTAATTAAAGTCTATATATTTTCACTGCTTTGCTATAGATATTTATATAAATTTGGGGTTCTCTGCCTGGTTATATTACATTTGCTCATTAGTATGTTTTAACCTTTATAGAATTATGAGAGACTCCTTATAAACTGTTGACTTATTTTTTGTTTGTTTTATATGTACAGTGGATTTTCGTTCCTAATCTGTGACTTATCTTTTAACTTTATGACATTTTATGGTATAGGCAAGTTTACCATAACATATTTATCAGCTGTTGCCTGGATGACTTATTATTTTACATTTCTTAAAAAAATAACTGAGTGGTCCAGGAGGTGGCGTGGTGGATAAAACATCAGACTCTGAAGCATGAGGTCCTGAGTTCAATCCCTGGCAGCACATGTACCAGAGTAATGTCTGGTTCTTTCTCTCTCTCTCTCTCTCTCCTTCTCTCTTCATGAATAAATAAATAAAATCTTTAAAAAAAAATAACTGAGTGAATTTGAATGAAATTATTTTTGTGTGATAAAGAGTAGAGTTTCCATTGTCTTTTTTCCCCAAAATATCAAGTTGTACAGCATGATTTATTGAATAATACATACTGCCCACACTGATTACTAATGCTGTCTCTGTCATATATCAAATTTTCCTATAAATGTCAGTTTTTTTTCTGGACTTTCTCTTCTGTTCCTGTGGGTTTTTTTTAACTGCTGATACAGCCACCACTGTGTTAATTGCATAGCCTAATGATGAATCATGATATCTGATAGAGCATGTTATCCTTTTTTATATCATCATTATTTGACATTTCCCTGATTATTTTTAGACATTTTGTTGTCTCAAAATGAATCCTAGGGTCATCTTGTCTCTTTCTGTGAAATGCCTTTTTGGATCTTAAAATGGAATTCCCTTGAAACTAATGATTAAGTTGAGAGCAATTGTACCTTCTAAAATATGTTCTCTGTATTAACTAGCATGGTACATCCTGTCCTTTATAGCTTTGCCATCTGTTAATAATAGCAATTGTGGTTCTTTATGTTCAGTCTGTAAACTTTTGTTTTCCTTTCATTTTGCACCAGTGAGGATCTCAACTGTAATTTCAGTAGAAGCTGAAATAATGTCATTATTCTCATTGCTGAACCTTAAAAGATTTAAGGTATTTCAAATATTTTCCTTGTAAGTTACATGACTGCTGTTGGTTGGGGTTGACACTTTTTATATGGTGAAGAAAGAGCTGATATATTTTCAGTTTGCTGAAAGTTATTTCACTCTTGAATGGGATTTGTTTTAAAATAACATCTCTATCCACATATATCATTTTCTTTTAATCTATAAAGTGATTATTTATAGGAGTAGATTTTTCTAATAGTAAAATAATTTTGAGGGGCCAGATGGTGGTACTCCTGGTTAAGTGCACACATTACATTGCTCAGTGCCCTAAGTTCAAGCCCCTGGTCTCCATTTGTAGGGGTTAGTTTCACAAGTGAAGCAGGGCAACAGGCGTCTCTCTTTCTCTCTCCCTCCCTATTTCCTCCTCCTCTCTCATTTTCTCTCTGTCTCTATCCTATAATAAAACTATAAAAACATTTTTTTTTACAAAAGTAAAAGAATCTTGCACTCCTGAATTAGGCCATTGTTATCATTGTATTTTTATCCATGTCAGATATGGTTAAATAATATCTTTATTAGAATTTTTGCCTATATATTATAAATGACACTGACTAGGAACTTGTTTCTTGTACTATCCAAATTATAATTTTGTCGTGTTTGTATTTTGCACAACCGTCTGCACTGAATCAGTGTAAAGTTCATAATAAATTAGTGTCTACTTAGACTTAGATACCCACCTCACCTATTTCCTTTTATACTTCCCTCAGTCACTCCAAAGCTAATCTTATCAAAGCAAGGACTAAAAAGCTGAATAAGGGCAAGATACTGGCATACTTTAAAGGTGAATCGTTAGTTGAATATTTGCCCCAGTTCACAGCCAGTGGATGGGGTTTGCAGTCAACAGTATTTGTACACATTTCCCATATTTGGGAGTTACTCTTTTCCCTGATCCAGCTTTTGGTCTTTTTACTAGCCATGGTGTCATCTCTCCAGACAATAACTTGGATCTACCTGCATATCAGATTTCACACTCAGGGGAAAAAAAAGAAAGAAAAAAAACTAGTATAGCCAGAGGCCATTAGGAAAATCACCAAAATATGCCTACTAGCTACCTGCAAAATGCAGACCCCCAACTCTTCATCTGCACTATTCCAGCCTTTAGGTTCATGATTAGTCAACAATTAGTTTGGCTTTATATGTTCTCTTTTCACCCATCTGGTTCCAGATGCTAGCACGATGCCAACCAGTCTTCCCTGAACAGACAACCCCACCAATATATCCTGGAGCTCTGATTCCCCAGAATCCTGCCCCACTATGGAAAAAGAGACAGGATTGGAGTATAGATTGACCTGTGAATGCTCATGTTCAATGAGGAAGCTACTATGAAGCTAGACCTTGCACTTTCTGAATCTCACAATGACGTAGGGTTCATACTCCTAGAGGGTTAAAGAATAGGAAAGCTATCATTGGAGGGGAGGGGGTGCTGAGTCCTAGCGGTGGGAATTGGGTAGAGTTGTACCCTTTGTATCCTATGTTTCATCAGTGTTTCCTTTTTATAAATAAAATATAAATAAATAAATAAATCCCAGTAAACTTCCAATGGTTGGCAAGGATTTAGCAGTCAATGTTCATCACCCCAAGGTACTGAGTTCAAACTATAGCTGTGAGTTACTTCACTTAGCAACAAGTGGTCATAAGTGAGGAAGAAGCACTCAAACTTTAAAAACCCTGCTCAGTAACCACACTGGTACTTATACAACAGATCATGTGGTCTGAGGAAAGAAGTCAGGGAATTCGGGCCATAGGCTATGAACCCAGGGATGTCATGATGTTGAATTGCCCACAAGGACCACCAGGATGTATAGCACAAATTGGAATGAAACTGTAAGGCGACACAGGCTTTGGCAGTCAGCTAGAGAAATAAATCTTTTTTTTTTCTTTTAACATTAGGGAGAAAGGATTTCTTCAAGGTTGTAACTCCCCAGAGACTAGAAAAATATCAGGGAGACCCTATATTGACATCAAAAACACAAATCCAGTTTGGTAACACAGGATAAAAAATCTCACCTCACACAAGTACATATATACACAGGAAAATCCAACATTTTAGCTTCAGCACCATCTGTTAAGACAACAGAAAAAAAGCCACAATAAATGTGAGAACTGAGAAATGAATAAAAAATGACAGAAACTCCAAATAACAGAGATAAAGTTGGAAAACTCATTATTAAATCAAATCAAGATATAAACTGTACAAACACAGATTCAAGAACTCAGAGATAATTTTACCAAAGAATTGCAAAGTACATAAAAAAACAACAACTACAAACCTCCAAACACAGCTGCAGGGCATGAAGGACACTTTGAATGCAGTTCAGGCTGAGATAAGAGACCTAGGAAGTAGACCACATACAGTTAAAGAGAGAATATCAATGCTAGAAAACATAACCAATGCACTCTGAATTTAAAACTCTTGGAGAGGAAAGAATTATGGAAAAATAAGCACTTCTCTGTAGTTAGAAGACTTCATCAGAAAGAAGAACACCAGAGTTATTTGGATCCTTGAGGAAGAAGAGAGGGAAATAAAGCAGAGAACATATTTCAAGATATAGCAGAATTTTTTCCATACCTGAGCAATGTTCAAAATAGAAATACGGGAGTCAGGTGGTAGTGCACGTGGCATGAAGCCCAAGTAGTGGCTTAAGGATCCCAATTAGAGCTCTTGGCTCCCCACCTGCAGGGGACTCGCTTCACAGACAATGAATCAGGTCTGCAGGTGTCTATCTTTCTCTCCCTCTCTCCATTTCTCTTTGTCCTAAGAACGACAAAATCAATAATAACAACAATAATAACTACACCAACAATAAAAAACAACATGGGCAACAAAAGGGGAAATAAATAAATAAATATATTTTTTAAAAAAGAAATACAACAAGCTGAACATATACCTAAATATCTGATTCCAAAATGACGCACATCAAGATACATCATAATAAAACTATCCAAATCCAAGTACAAGGAAAAAATATGTCAGGATGCTAGGGGAAAGAAGAACGTCATGTACAAAGGCAGAAACATGATGCTTTCATAAGATTTCTCATCACAAACCCTAGAAGGAAGCAGGGAATGAAAAGACATATTCAAAGTATTAAAATATAAGAATTGTCAGCCATGAATACTGTATCCTACTAAATTAGCCTTCAAATATAAGGAAGGATTATAGATATTTTCAAACATTCAAAAATTGAAGGAATTTGCCACTACCAATCCTGCCTTGATAGAATTACTAAGAGCAGTCCCACTTGAAAAGAAGAACTAAAGGGATTTGAAATGTTAATGAAATTATCACTAAGTAGAACAGAACCATGGACACAGTTACAACAGAGATAAACAGAAACAGCAAAGGAAAGAGCAAGGTAGACAAAGCAATATATTCCAGTGTTGGTGAACCAAGGCAACTTAAAAAAGACTTTTGCATATATTGTAAGTTAGACACAGTAATCATGATAACTACAAAACAAAATATAACATAAAGAAAAACAGGAACAATTTCTACAGTAGAAAATAATCCATATAAAGTAACAGTCAGAAACAAACAGGAAAAAGAGTCAATAAGAGCATAAAACAACCTCAACACAAAAACCAGAAAGGCAAATGTAGCAAATTACATTTATCAATAACCACTCTATATGTTAATGATCTTACCAGTCAAGACCTAATGAGATGTATCTTTGAGAGTCAGCTACGGTTCAACATTTGCAAGTCAAAGGATGCAATTTATCTTTCTCAACAGAAAGAAAGATAAAAATCAAATGGTCATCTTAATTAATGGCAAAAATCATTTGGCAAGATCCTATACCCATTTCTGATAAAGGACCTCCACAAATGTGAATAGAAATACAATTTCTCAACCTAAATAATTTCTCATTTAGGAGGTTGGGTGGTAGCGCACTGGGTTAAGCGCACATGGCACAAAGTATAAGGACCCATGTAAGGATCCCGGTTCCAGCCCCAGGCTCCCCACCTGCAGGGGGATCTCTTCACAAGCAGTGAAGCATGTCTGCAGGTGTCTATCTTTCTCTTCTGCTCTGCTTTTCCCTCCTCTTTCCAATGCTTTCTGTCCTATCCAACAACAACTACATCAATAACAATAGTAATAATAACTACAACAATTGTAAAACAACAAGGGCAACAAAAAGGGGGGGAAATAACCTCCAGGAGCCGTGGATTTGTGGTGCAGGCACTGAGCCCCAGAAATAACCCTGGAGGCAATAAATAAATGAATAAATACCATTTATGACAAACCTATAGTTAACATCACTTTTTCACTTTAATATTATTTTTAATTTTATGTGGTGTACACACAGAAATTGAGAATAGTAGAGGGGGTTGAGAGGGAGAAAGTAAGACAGATAGCTGTAGCACTACTTCCCCACTCATGATACTTTCCCCCTGAAGGTGTAATCTGGAGATTTGAATCCAGATCCTTATACAAGAGAATGCATATGCTCAACTGGGTGTGCCATCACCCATGCCCTGGAATTTCTTTCTCAGAAGAAATTGGCTCCTAGTACTGGAAATAACACAGAAGGTAGAACTCTAATCTGTGAGCACAAGGTCCTTAGTTCAATCTCTAGTATGAACTATTCCAGAGTGGTAACATTACTTTCAATGGGGAAAATCTGAAAGCTTTCCCTCTAAAATCAGGAACCAGACAAAGTATGCCCACTATCTCCATGGTTATTCAACAGAGCCCTTGAGGTTCTTGTCCCTGCAATCATACAAGAAAGAGGTATCAAAGGTATACAGATTGGAAAGGAATAAATCAAACTATCACTATTTTCTGATGACATTATGATACATCTAGGGAACTCCAATGGCTTCACAAAAAAAAAAAACTGCTGGATATGATTAATAAATTCAGTAATGTAACAAGATACAAAGTTAATATGCATACATCTGTGCCATTTCTGTATACAAACAAGGATTCAGAGGAGTAGGAAATAAAAGACTATCCCACTTTCAATTAAACCCCAAAAGATAAAATAACTTGGGGTGAATTTCAAAAAGGAGGTGAAAGACCTTTACAATGAAAACTACAGGGCATTGTTAAAAGAAATAGAGAAGGACACATGGAAATGGAAGAACATTCCTTGTTCCTAAACTGGAAAAATAATCATTATTAAAATGGCCATAAGGGGCCAGGTGGTGGTGCACCTGGTTGAGCGACATGTTACAGTTCAAAAGGACCCAGGTTCAAGCCCCTGGCCCCCACCTGCAGGGGGAAAGCTTTGCGAGTGGTGAAGCAGGGCTGCAGGTGTCTCTCTCTGTCTCCTCCTTCCCTCTAAATTTCTGGCTGTTTATATCCAATAAATAAGGATAATAAAAAAATTTAAAAAATAAAATGGCCATAATACCAAAGGCAATCTACAATTTCAGTGCAATCTCTGTCAAGATCTCAGTGGCATTTTTCAAGCAATTTGAATAACTTGTTCAACAATTTGTGTGAAACCACAAAAAAACAACAAATAGCCATAGCCCTTTTGAGAGCAAATGGAAAAAAAAAATAGAGGTTTCACATTATCCAACTTCAGTTTATATTACAAAGCAATAATAATTAAAACAGCATGGTACTAGAATAAAAATAGACACCTGGATCAGTGAAGCAGAATCAAAATCTCAGAAATAAGCCCACAAATATACAACCACCTAATATGTGACAAAGGATCCAAAACCACTCAATGGGGTAAAGAAGTTCTCTTCAACAGATGGTGCTGGGAAAGTTGGACAATAACATGTAAAAATGTCAATCTACACCACCATCTGAGATCAGACACCAGTGTCAAAACAAAATCAATCAAAGAGCTGGATATTAGTCCAGAAATTCTAAAATTTATAAAGGAAAATGTAAGTGAAGCTTTGTAGGACCTTCTCATCAGAGATGTACTTTTATTCATTTTCTTGAAAATCATATAAGTATATTATTTTATATTATTTATCTTAAATAAGTTTTGGTAAATATTCTTCAGAAAAGTTATTTTTATGGGTTTTTTAAATTATTTGCAAAAAAGTGTCCCAGTTTTTGCCCATGAATTTTATTCTTTTAAAAAAATTTTAGTCTTTATTTATTTATTGGATAAAGACATCCAGAAATTGAGAGGAAAGGGAAGATAGAGAGGGAAAGAGACAGAGAGACACCTGCAGCACTGCTTTAGCACTCGCAAAGTTTTCCCTCTGCAGGTGGGGAATGGGGGCTCGAACCTGGGTCCTTGTACATTGCAATATGTGCGCTCAACCAGGTGCGCCACCACCCAGCCCCTATTTTATTCTCCACTGTAACTTTAATCCTTTGTTTTCGTTCTTTTTCTCTTTTTTTTGTGATTGTAATTGACATGCAGTTTGTATTTTGTAGAAGTTCTCCCAAAAGATTAGTCATTAGTTTGCTGATCTTTTCAAATGTTTAATATTAAATTTATTTTTGTTTGTTTTATTAGTGATTTAATATTTATTTACAAAATGGTGAGATAACAGGGATTTAATTCCACACTGTTTTCACCACCAGAGTTTTGTAATTCCATTCCCTTCATTGGAAACTATAGTAGCTCTCCCAAGGTAACAGGTGTGGATTGAGTATTATTTACATTACTAACTGTATATATTTATATACATTTGTCCATATTTTCTTTTTCTTTGATGCCTCCAGTCTGTTTTTTATTAGTGATTGAATGTTGATCAACAAGATTGTAAGATAATAGGGGTATAGTTCCATACTTGACCATTATTTCTATGGTCCTGCCTTCTCTTCCTCTCTAAGTCACATCCATAACTATTGCTACTTTTGAATATCGTTCCATTTTCCCTCTTCTCTCTCTAGGTCTTGATGGAATGGGAGTTCAGAGCCCTCTGGTTATCTCCCCAATAACATTTATCCCCCTCTCAGGGTGTATGGACCAGATTTATTTTCAAGGTACAGAAAGTAGGAGTTCTGGCTTCTGTGATTGATTCTCTGCTGAACATGGATGTTGGCAGGTAGATCCATGCCCCCATGTGTTAGGAACTGTCTCTCAAGATTATTAGAGTTGGCAAAATTGACATCTAAGGCTTGGCATTTCTGGATACAATACAAACTGAAAAAGAGATGCAGCATAATGTGGCATGGGGGCCTGGTTGCATTGATTTATTTAAGGTCAGAAGAGACAGTATAACAGGGTCAAGGGATCAAAAGAAAGGGCATAAAAAAATACAAGCAAAGTACCACAGGTTCCGGGACTGTGAGAAATAAGGATCTGAAGGAATGCAGAGAAATCTCCTTTTAATCTTAGATTTTGAGACTGCAAGAGATAATTATTAATATAATCAAGTTATATGGGAGTTTGGTTTACGTTGAAAATCACATGGTTAGCACTGACTGAATTATACTTGACCTCACCATGATGTAATTGCATTAATGTTATCTACTAATAATTATATTTTAGATAATGAAAGGACCAGATGAGTTTTATTTCCTTAATTTTCTTTTTGTAT
Organism: Erinaceus europaeus; assembly: GCF_950295315.1. Taxonomy (NCBI): domain Eukaryota; kingdom Metazoa; phylum Chordata; class Mammalia; order Eulipotyphla; family Erinaceidae; genus Erinaceus; species Erinaceus europaeus. The sequence continues at coordinate 38,447,599 of NC_080185.1, forward strand.
TACTATTAATTAAATTGTATGTATTAAATATGTATTAAATTTTTGTATGTATTAAATTTTTTGTATGTATTAAATTTTCTTTTTGTATTACTATTTTAATATTACTATTTTAACTTTTTGTATTACTATTTTAATCTTTCAAACTTACTTAGGTTTACTGTTCTTATTCTAAGAACAGTAAAGATTATAAATACACAGTTGATTGATGATTCAGAATCAGTAAAGATTATAAATACATAGTTATTTTCTACTGCCTACATCAGGCTATAAATTATTACCTTTGTACTGTTGAGTTAAGATTCATAGTGAACTCATTGTTTCTTAATTTTTAGTACTTAATTACTTCAAATTTTCATTGTATATTCAAATCATACATAGGAGTTGTAACTTTTAAATGTTTCTATTGGTATTTGTATTACATTGTAGTCATAGAGCCTATTCTGTTTGATATCTGTGTAGGTTGTTTGTGTTTTACATAATCACCATGTACTACCCAAATAAACTTGAAAAGTCATAATATTTTCCAATTGAATTGTGTTGGGTACTATATACATATATCATGGCACTCAAGTGGGTGGCCTCACAACCGAGATAGCCGTTGGCTTCCCCTTGATCAATGCAAGAGATGTGAGTGATGCAGAAGGACCAGCCAGGAGAAATTCAGATATGAACTTCCAATTTTATTCAGAAAAAGACAAAGCTTATATAGCAAAGTGGAACAAAGAACATTTTTCACATATGTCAGTAATCATAGGTTTCCAAAAGGTCAGTACCCCTATGGTGGGAAGGGTTAAGGAATGACAGGAATTGATGAGATACTAAAAGGTCAAAGCAGTTAGTTTCCATGAAGAAAGAGATATTAATTATCTAAAGGTATTAAGAAAAACATGGTGGTTAAACAAGCAGAGTGAGATAAAACAGAGAAGGGCAGAGTATTGATGTAAAGTATGATGATCAAAGAACGGAGGAATAGGGTAGTGGTCTCATTGTTAAGTAACTGGCAAGGCAGTGTGATGGAGTATACTTTGTATGTAAAAGATGGTGAACTTATAGTGAACTTTAAGTGAATTTTCAAGCAGGCAACCATTTGGTTTGCAAGAGGGGAATTAGTTAAGTGTGAGAATTTAAAATCCTCTGTGAAGCCTGGGAGACTAACAAGGAGGAACTGACTCAGGAAAGCATTTCCCTCCAAGCTCTATCCTCAAAAGGGAGAAACTGACAGGTGGGGTGTCTTTTCAGACCTCCATCCAAAGGATGGGGGAGTTCCCCTATGCTCTACCATGCTTTCACATAATCCTACACATATATATGCATATATAGTCAGTTAAACTACATTTGTATTTTGTAGCATCATTGTTTAGTGTCCACTTGCTGAAATAAATATAATATATATTTATGAACTTGTCACAGTCTTTTTAAAATTTTATTGATTTGTTTTCCCTTTTGTTGCCCTTGTAGTCTTTTTATTGTTGTTGTAGTTATTAATGTTGTCGTTGTTAGACAGGGCAGAGAGAAATGGAGAGAAGAGGGGAAGACAAAGAAGGTGAGAGAAAGATAAACACCTGCACACCTGTTTCACTGCCTGTGGAGTGATTCCCCTGCAAGTGGGGAGCCAGGGGATTGAACCGGATCCTTATGCCAGTCCTTGTGCTTTGTGCTACATAAGCTTAACCCGATGCGCTGCCGCCTGGCTCCCAGTCAGTTTTTATAATATCATTTGTTCTTAATATATTTTAGGTTCTTGTTATTTAATGATTACTTTTATCTGCTACTTGTTCATTTTATTATTTTGTAAACTTCTTTATACCTAAAATTCTTTTTATTTAAGTTATTTTTATGTACACTAACTGACCCAGATTTGATTTTGTGAGTTACAATTTTTATTTGTTCTTTGTTATTCACTCATTATATTTTCAAATGCTCTAAACAATTCTCTTGTAAATAAGATGTAGTGGGATTATTATTATTATTATTATTATTTATTATTATTATTATCAGTAATGGAAAACATAAGGTGAAACTTGGACTCAGTATGGAGTACTGCATCAAAGTAAATGAGTGGGGAAGATGGGAAGGAGATTCATTGAAGAGACGTTGGGGTCCTGGTGTATGGTGGTGGAGGAGGTCCTAGGATGGGAAAATTAGTACCTCCAAGAAACTTAGACACCTGTCATAGGGAGATGAGGGGTTGTCCTATGTGTCATCAGCTGCTTTGTTAACTATTCACACACCCCAAAATCTTCTTGTGGGGGCATGGAACTTTAGTGGTGGGAGTAGTGTGGATCTATAACCCTGTGTTCTTATAATATTGTAATCCATACTAAATCCCTAATAAAAAAAAACACTTTTTTTTGGTCTGCAGGGTTACTATTGGGGCTCAGTGCCTGAAGTACAAATCCACTGCTACTGGTGGCTATCTTTTCCCCTTTTATTGTTTACCATAGTTGTTATTGTTGTCATCATTGTTGGATAGGGCAGAGAGAAATGGAGAGAGGAGGGGAAGACAGAGAGGGAGAGAAGATAGACAGCTGCAGACCTGCTTCACTGCCTGTGAAGCGACCCTTCTGCAGGTGGGAAGCTGGGGCTCGAACTGGGATCCTTACGCCTGTCCTTGCACTTTGTGCCATGTGCGCTTAAACCACTGCATTACCACCTGGTTCCCCCCACCCCCAAATAATACACTTTTTAAATACAAGTTTCAGAAAAGATTTACTTTTCAAAGAAAAACTGTCTTGAAAATTAGATGAATACAATCAAGTTATATCTATGTATACATTCAGTCTATTCTTGGTCAATCAGAGGCAGTGGTCAGCAGGAAATCTTTTAGTTCCAAGTGTTTTGTTTGGAAATGTGGTGGGAGAGAATGTGGGCTGTATACTGGACAAACATATAGACGCTAAAGCAAAGATAAAAGATAACTAAAAGTAAATGTAAAACATCTCTTACTATAAGTTTCTTTCAACCTGATAGCTTAGAAAAATTATGTTTGTTGTGGTTAATGACATACTTGAATATATATATATATCCATTCCATTTACCAAGACATTTCATTTTCTCATTCTATTTTCATCCACTCTACTGGATTGCTTAATTTTATTTCTGTTCTCAGTGATTTGGGATAGTAAGCTTGTGAACCTACTGATTACTTACCATTTTACCTGTTCCTTTTCCTCCCGGAAAAGCACAGTCAGACACTGAAAATTATTTCTTCTCCTATTTCATCATTGAAATTAGTGAACCATTTCACTAGAGGAGGAAGTCTGTAAGTAATATTTTGTGTCCATCTGAAATTATTTTTGGAGATGGTACAAAATAAGAAAATTTTTTTTTCAGTTTCCCAAATGGCAAACAATAATTCAGACAGCATCATTGAGAATTTGTTTTTATTCAATAGTCTGAAATAGTATTTCACTTACAACCCATTATATACAAATTAAGACCTACTGCTGAGAAATAATTAATACCATATAATAATGTCTATATGTTTTCATATTTTATTATCTATCTCTTCTAATGAGTATAATCTTAGACTACATTACAATGCCAAGTAATTTATCAGTCTGCTATCATTTAAATTTTGTAACATTTTACTGAGTTCCTTTACAGAATTTTGAAAATTTACTTTTCAAATCCCAACCAAAAATGTATGTCAGTATTTGTATATCCCCATCATCAGTTGTAATTTCATCTCTCTTGTTGGGTCTTTTTATCATAGCTATTTCTCCTTTTTTTGTAAGTCTAGCCTTTGGTTTATCTATTTTATTTATCTTTTCAAAGAACCAGCTCTTGGTTTCATTAATCTTTTGAATCATCATTCTAGTTTCTATTTCATTAAACCCTGCTCTGATTTTGAGTATTTTTTCCTCCTGTTGACTTTTGGGTCTCTTTGTTATTTGTCTAGTTGGCACAGTTGTAATGTTAGATAACTTACTTGAGAACTTTGCTGTTGGTTAACATGGGCCTGTATTGCCATAAATACCCTTCTCAGGACAGCTTTTGCTACATTGCAGAGAGGCTGGTAGTTGGTCTTTTCATTTACATTGTTCTCCAAGAAATTTTTAAGTTCTCTTTTGATTTCTATAGTGATTCAGCTATTATTCAGAAGCTTAGTATTTAGTCTCCATAGTTTTCACATATTTATCTTTTTTATTTATTCTTTTTTAATGGCTTACAGAAGGCAGCATAGTATCTGGTATATATGTAAAATTTCTCAGTTTTCTGCAAAAAGTTCTAGTGCCTAGACTAGTTAAGGGAAACAGAAAGTATATATATATATATATATATATATATATATATATATATATATATATATATATGTAGTTGATGTTTAATCTCACTACTTCATGGTCATAAAAGATACTATTTTATGATTTCAGCATTTTTTAAAGCTGCCTTTATGTCCCAACATATGGTCAATCATTGAAAATGTTCCATGTGCACTTGAAAATAGTGTATATTATTTTCTTTTGGGACTAAAGGTTCTGAATATATCTGTTAAATCCATCTCATCTATAACTTCATTTGAGCCCATAGGTTACTTGTTGATTTTTTTTGTCCTAAACTCTTGTTGTGAGTGATCTGTTAAGGTCTCCTACTATTATTGTGCCGATGTCAATGTCTACCTTTAGGTCAGTAAGTACTTGCTTTATGTATTTGGGTGCACTCATACATGGAGCATATATACTGATGATGGTTATGTCTTGTTGTTAGATTCATTCTCTGTCAAAATTTACTTTCCCCTCTCTTATTGTCTGTTATTCACCATTGTAGTTGTGTTCCTGATTTATTCTACTACTGATATCATCATTAAAAGTTGGGATTCCTTTACTTCTTTTCATTTGGGACTCCTCTCAGAAATTCTTGCAAATTAGGATTGGTTGTTATGAATTCCTTAAGTTTATGGATGTTTGAAAATATCTTTTTTAATATTTATTTATTTCCTTTTTGTTGCCCTTGTTGCTTTTATAGTTATTATTGTTGTTATTGATGTCGTCATTGTTGCATAGGACAGAGAGAAATGGAGAGAGGAGGGGAAGACAGAGAGCAGGAGAGAAAGACAGACACCTGCAGACCTGCTTCACTGCCTGTGAAGCAACTCCCCTGCAGGTGGTGATCCAGGGGCTCAAACCAGGATCCTTACACAGGTCCTTGTGCTTTGTGCCACCTGCGCTTAACCTACTATGCTACGGCCCGACTCCCTGAAAATATCTTTATGTCACTCTCATACCAGAAGTATAATTTGGCAAGACAAGGTATTTGTGGCTGGCAATTACTATCTTTTTAAAATATTTATTAGTGATTTAATAATGAATAACAAGATTGTAAGATAATAGAGATACAATTTCATACAGTTTCTTCCACCAGAGTTCCCTGTCCCATATCCTTCATTGGAAGATTTTTTATTCTTTATCCTCCTGGCAGTATGGACCAAAATTCTTTATGGGGGACAGAATGTGGAAGGTCTGGCTTCTGTAATTGCTTCTCTCTGAACATGGACACTGACAGGTCTATTCATACCCCTAAACTGTTTTCCCCAAATAGAAGTGAGTTTTACTTGTAAGGAAGAAATGGAGAGTAGATTGTGAAAAACAACTTGCAGTGCATGCCTCCTCCCATAACTCAAAACTGTAAAGTGTCTCTGAGGGTTTTTTTTTACTATTAAAATTGTCTATATGTATATAAACAGATATCATTGTATGTTCTCTAACCAACTCCATTCACTGAATTGATATTGTCAAGACTATCAACCTATCCTGAGTCATATACTGATTTAATGCCATCGTTATCAAGGTACCACCAAATTTCTTTAAAGAAATAGAACAAAAATCTAAAAAAGTTTATCTGGAATGATAAACTGCATAGGGTTACCAATGCAATATTGAAAAAGGAAGAAGAAGGAGGAGGAGGAAGAGAAGTAGGAGAAGGAAAAGGAGAAGGAGAAGAAGAAGAAGAAGGAGAAGAGGAAGGAGAACAGAACTGGATATATCACACTTTCTTACCTCAAGATGTGGGTACAAGGATTCAGGCAGTAGCACAGTGGGTTAAGCACACCAAGGAATGGTGTAAGAACCCTGGTTCATGTCCCTGGCTCCCCACCTGCAGGGGAGTCTCTTCACAGGTAGTGAAGAAAGCCTGCAGGTGTCTTTCTCTTCCCCTCTCTGTCTATCCCTCCTCTCTCCATTTCTCTCTTTCCTATCCAAAAATTATGGCGTCAATAACATTAACAACTACAACAATAAAACAACAAGGGCAACAAAAGGGAATAAATAAAAAATATATATAATTTAAAAAATAGGAAAAAAAGATGTATTACAGTAGTTACATAATCAAAATCATCTTGTACTGGAAATAAACAGATATACAGACCTGTGGAATATAATTAAAAGTCCATAAATAACCCTCACATTTATGTGCAACTAAATTTTTATTAGAGGGTTCAAAGTATTACATGATCACAGGAGAGTTCCTTCAATAGATAGTGTTGGAAATACTGGGCATACCACCATTCACAAAAGTCAACTTCAAGCAGATAAAAAACATGGATATTAAACTAAAAAGCATAAAATATATGGAAGAAAACACTGGCAGTACATTCTAAGGTCTATGCTTCAGAAAAGTTTTCAAATTAGAAGCATCCAATAGCACAGCTATATACAAGATACTGGATACTGTACAGCAAACCATAACAAAGGGACTTTTCAAAGTTAACCCAATTAACAAATAATGTGATGATAATATTAACTATCGATTGTCTTTTTGAACCCTAAGACAGCAGGAACCTCACATCTCCACTATAGAGCCCAGTCCTGGAACCCTTGGATAGGGCCCACTTTCCCGTATGCATCTCCCAATCCAAATCAAATAATATTGCATCCGCCGATCACAACCTAACCAAAGCAACGATTGCCACCTCAACATGCTTCACCTCAGACTGTATCCAGAGACTTCAAGTGTGGAATGACAACCCTTCAGCTTCATTACTCGGGTGAGACCTTTCCTTTTATAGTACACTCTAATTTCATCTCAGGTAGTTCACTTTCTAACAAAGTCCCATAACCTAGATATACACCAGTTTCTGTGAGAGAGATCTTATGTGCACACGTATCCATAAACTACTGAAAAATATATACCTGAAAGCAGAAGTACACTAGAGTTTGCAGTGAGTACCTCCCTAACACTTCCTCTCCACTATTCCAAGCTTGGGATCCATGATTGCTCAACAAATTGTTTGGCTTCATATGATGACTCTCTTTTCAATCACCAGGTTCCAGATGCCACCAGGATGCTGGCCAGGCTTCCCTGGATTGAAGACCCCACCAATGTGTCCTGGAGCTCAGCTTCCCCAGAGACACACCTTACTAGGGAAAGAGAGAGGCAGACTGGGAGTATGGACCGACCAGTCAACGCCCATGTTCAGCGGGGAAGCAATTACAAAAGCCAGACCTTCTACCTTCTGCAACCCTCAACGACCCTGGGTCCATGCTCCCAGAAGGCTACAGAATGGGAAAGCTATCATGGGAGGGGGTGGGTTATGGGGATTGGGTGGTGGGAATTGTGTGGAGTTGTACCCCTCCTACCTTATGTTTTTGTTCATTAATCCTTTCTTAAATAAAAAAAGAAAAGAAAAGTTTTCAAAGACTCAAGTCCAACAAGAGACAATATATATATATGTATATGACTGCATCAAACTAAAACACTTCTTTGCTATCAAAAAGTATGGTCATCTGTTGTTAAAATTTGGGAGGCTCTTGACGGCAGGTTGGCTTCACGGGCGGGTAACAGAGACACGGAGACAACGGCTGGGCAGGGAAGCTGTATTTCTTTATTCAGGAACAACGATTCATAAACTAAGACAAACTAATCACCAAACAGAACTCTGCTGTCTCTTTGCGGCAAGCACTCTTTCTTTTACTCTCGAACTCAGGAACCCTCTCCCTTACTCTGGAACTCAGGAACTCTGGAACTCTCGTACTGGGGAACCCTCTGAAACTCTTCCACTGTGGAACTCTCTCTTACTCTGCAACTCTGAAACTCTCGAACTCAGGAACTCAGGAACCCTCTCTCCGGGTTCCTTGGGGCGGGGCCAAGCAGGCCCGCAAAATTAACAGGACTGATCCAATTCTCTTGGCGGGGGAGGGCTACAACAAACCAATGTAAAGCATATGACAATTCCCCCTTTTCTTTTTAACTAAATGACTATAGTATCAAGGGTGTGGGGTGAACAGAAACATATAACAAAAACCAGCATGTTGCCAAGGGAAGGCCTGAGGGGGCCATATCTGAAAAAAAAACATTTTTTGCCTCTGGGGGGGCTACTTGCCTCGACGGGCAATTGCGTGGGGGTGGGGAACGGCCTAGAGTCCCACAGGCAGCTGGCTGCAACTTACTTACTATGAAACAAAACTTGTTATTAGCATATCTACTGCACGATCCAACGTTTCTAATAGAGAAGGAATTTGAGACTTTTACATATCAACAACATCTTTTAACCTTTTGTTACACCCATTCAAGATGGAGACACACCCTAGGTGTGGGCCGGAGAGGAAACCTCAGGCATGAGAATAATTAGCATAGCCATTGTGCGATCTACCATTTCTAATAGAGAAGGTAACGGAGAGTTTTACATATCAACAAGTCTATTTAACCTTTTGTTTAGACTAACTTAGTTAAAATATATTGATTGTTAACTAATTTTTACCTTAGACTTTAAATGTAAGTTAATTTTATCTTTATGAGATTTACATTGAAAACCTTTTTCATTTAACTTTGACTAGTAAGAATTTAGCCTTAAAGCTACTGTTTACCAAACTTTAAACATACACATAAACATGGTCATTAATACACAAGGAGAGAAACCTTTGTTACGAAGACATGTCATTTTAAACACGAATTTAAATCTGTACTGTCTTAGTGGTTGGGGGGGTCACCATTCAGAGGTGGCTTCCCGCGCAGCTCCATTCCCGAGCAGCTCCACTTCTAGGAATTGCAGGTTGCGATCTCTGCACAAATCTCTGCATACTCCAGCTTGTCTGTCTTCAGACCGGACCGGCGGCTGGAGATCTCATGTGCCCAGTTTCGGCAGGGTGTCCGGGGGTCCGGGAGGCCCGGGATGGTTCCAGAATTCATAGAAAGAGGGCAGGCAGGCCATCTTTGTAGAAGGCGTGGGCCTAGGTGCCCAGGGGTGGCGGCCATGATAGGCCACAGCCCTGCCCCATGGCCCTGCCATGTCTGCTGCCCTGCTCGCAGTGGCCAAGCAGCGTGGAGGGATCACACGTCCAGTGCCCTGCGCCACGCGGTGGAGAGCCGGCTCCTGTGGGCTGGCCTCGGGCTCTTGCGTGTTGGCCTCGGGCTCCAGGGGCTCTTGTGTGCTGGCGTCGGCCTCCTGCGGGCTGCGGGGCTGCGGGGCTGCGGGGCTGCGGGTGCAGTGCGCGGGGTTGTCTGGGCGCAGCCGGCTGGCTGGCTGTTTAACCAGGTGGAAATGGCAGCTCCGCGCCTCGCCTCCCACCCGCTGGCTCTTGCTGTTGGCTGTTCTGAGTTCACCTGAGCGAGTGGAAACCACAGAGTGGTCTAGAGATAAATGTTCCCGAAACAGCAAAACAGTCTCGTGAAGAAAGAGCAGAGGCCTTTGGAGATCTCTTCACAAGCAGAAGAGAAGGCCATAGTGCGTAGGTAGCCAAATTGTCTTCACTTATCTGAGAGATGTGCAGGTCAGGTCCACGTGGGCGCCATTTGTTGTTAAAATTCGGAGGCTCTTGCCGGGCTGGCTTGCTTCACGGAGGGTAACAGAGACGCGGAGACAACGGCTGGGCAGGGCAGCTGTATTTCTTTATTCAGGAACAACGATTCACAAACTAAGACAAACTAATCACCAAACAGAACTCTGCTGTCTCTTTGCAGCGGCACAAGCACTCCCTCTTACTCTGTAACTCGGGAACTCTCCAACTCTGGAACCCTCTGGCCCTCTCTCTCTTCCTCTTGAACTCATGAACTCAGGAACTTTCGGACTCGGGAACCCCCTGAAAACTCTGGCACTCTCAAACTCAGGAACTCTCTTACTCTCTCACTCTGGAACTCTTGTACTGGGGAACCCTCTGAAAGTCTGGCACACTGGAACTCTCTCTTACTCTGTAACCCTGAAACTCTCGAACTCAGGAACTCAGGAACTCTTGGACTCAGGAACCCTCTTTCGGGGTTCCTTGGGGCGGGGCCAAGCAGGCCCGCGAAATTAACTGGACTGATCCAATTCTCTTGGCGGGGGAGGGCTAGAACAAATCAATGTAAAGCATACGACAGTCATCCAAGAGACAGACTCCCTAGAGAATGGGACATCTTTATATGACATACATTAAAAGCTTAATAGATAAGATACAGAAAATTAATTAGTAAACTAAGAACAACAACAATAACAACAACAACAACAACAAAACCAAAAACCCCATTAAAACATAGTGTTAGAAGAAGGGCAGAATCATCTCCAAAGAAAAGATCCAGCGAGCCAACAAACACCTGAGAAAATGAAAAAAAAATAAATGCTCAAAGTCACTGATTATCAAAGAAATGCTTATCAAGACAACATTGCAATGCCATGTCATTTTAAACCAGTAAGAATGTCATTCTTTAGGAAGGAATAAAAAAGCAACTGGTAGGATAATGCACACCAGGTGGGAATGAAATGGTCTAACCCTAGTGAAAAACAGTCCAAAGATTTCTCAGAATACCTAAAATGGATCTACACTGTGATCTAGTCATTTCTTTTCTGGGGAGTTACCAAAATGAAACAAAAACACCTATCAGAAGAAATATGTGGACACCCACGTTTAAAGGAACGCAGTTGGTATAGCCAAACCTCGGAAGCAGCCCAGATGCCCAAGGACAGTTTTGAGACTAAGAAAGTTGTTCTATATGTACATAGTAGAATAATACTCAGCAGTTTAAAAAGATGATGTCATCTCCTTTGATTCATCTTAGATGTAACTTGAAGGCAAAAAAAAAATGACAGGGAAAATATAAAGTGAAACCTGCATAGAGTGTGGTGTATTGAACCAAACAAATATATTTAGTAAAGGAGGGTGAGGAAGTGAAGTAAAGAGAACTTTGAGGGGGTGATGCATAATTATATTGTGGGTGACAGTGTTCTGCAGAAAATTTTCATGGGGAAATGAGAAATAGTGCCTATGTGTCAGCAACTGCACTGTAAACTATTAACCCTCCAGTAAGATGATAATAAATAAATAAGCAACCATAAACATTTATTTATGATTACATATTCTGAGTTTATCTAACCTAATCATATCTAGGGAAAATCTACAGTGAATAAGATATAGTTGTGCTCAGTCTTGAAAAATATTTAAGGGATAATTAGCAATAATGAAATCCAGACAGAAGGAAGAATGTGATCCAAATTCTTGAGATATGATGTTTAAATTACTGGAGGATAGTTATCAAGGCTTTATGCTTGTGAGTAGAACTGGAGGAGACTGTTCCTGGAGACCTTAACAATGGTTAATTTAATGACTTGTAAAGGCTTTAGTATTTGTTGTTACTTAATTAGAACCAGGTGGTACTATTTACAGATACTCGGAAGATTGGAAAATGGAGCATATTTCTTTTGGTGGAGGAAGATTGAGTTCAGATCTAGATATGTAGGGTTTGAGACACCTACGATAAATCAAATGCCAATTAAGTACATAAATACTTTGTGTACATCTGCATCCCAGAAGAGAGGTTGTAACAACTGAGAAAAAAAAAAGAACTTGTAAAGGATCACCCACAAAGTTAGAAGGAAAACTACACAATGTTAGTTGTAGAAAACTGTCAATTCAGTCAAATATTGAAGTCATATTGTCAAGTGAGTTGTCAACTAGATCTAGCAACATAGAAATCAATAGTCACTATTTAAGTTAGAGATTAATGAAATGATGAAGTTTAAACCCACGGAAAAGTGAATGAGAAGAAAGGAAGTGAAGTTAGTGTGTAGACAGTTCTTGGTTTTGGGGGTGCATAAACACAGCTTATTAGGTAGGGTGCCTGTATTGCCATACACATGACTCAGACTTGAGACTTGGTACAACATGGGAGGTAATAATACAGCAGAGGAAATTTTGCCACTAAAGTTTCTCTTTCTACCTCTGTTTCTATTTGGATGAAAAGCATAGACCAGCTCAGTGAAATCATCCATGTACAAGGTTCCAGACCCATCAATAAAAAACAGGATTTTAATTTAGATGTGAATTAATTAAAACATCTTTCTTTCATTATTGATTGCAAAGTTTCTATAAAGGAACATGGAAACATATTCAAAACCCAAGCAGGAGATTTGGTATTTTCAGAAGAAGACTACTACTCTTCTATTAAAATTAGAGAAGAAAATGTAAATGAATGTTAGAAGAGTTAATTAGTTGGTATAAAAGATGGGATAACACTTATCTGAGAAAGTTTTGAAATGACATGAGATAGGATCACCCTCCAGAGAGACTGGCAATAGAAGTGGGTGGGTTTGGTGAGTTAGAAGAAAGAAAATATATTATAGAAAAATAGAGAACAATATAGAATTTCTAGAGCCATATAGTAGATTTATGCAATATTTAGTACTAAGATGATGATTTTTTATAGCTTTATGAGCAATGACCAGTTTCTTTGACTTTAGAATTTATTCTGTCAACCTTTTAGTTACAGTCATGAATCATGGGAATTGTAGGATCATATAGTGTATTTGACTGGCAGTATAAAAGAAGAGAAAGAGCACTAATGCCATTTCTAAACATTCTGAACATTCCTGTATTAATTTAAATATAACTGTGAACAGCAATCTATTATACATATATCTTGAAAAAAGTTGTATGAACTTTAGGAAGCAATGTAAACTCTTGGAATGCAACTTGTCTATAAAATTATGCCAGTACTGCCTTTTCTCAATAAATCAAGTGAACAAAATAGATATAAAAGTGATTCAAACAACTAATGCTAATTTATTTAGCTAAATTGGTGGGTACATGATTTAATTACAGATACCTTTTCAAAGATTTATTTATTAATTAATGAGAATGAATGAGGGAGGTGTAGAGAACCAAAATGTCACTCTGGCTGATACATACAATGTCAGGAATCAAACTCAGGACTTCATGCTTGTCCATTTTCCACTCCCTGGGTTTCTTGGTTAACTTTTGAAAATAGAAAGACACAGAGGGTCCAAAACTTACACCAATGTGCTAAAGGCTAGTTTCCAACCTGAGTTGTATCCATGGCAAAGAAAGAGATGCATCCAAGGGAGTCTTTAACTCTTATTTCTCTGTCAGTAGTTCCCAAAAGTTAATGCATACTACAATAATACAAAGAGCTTTTAAAACTTTCATTGTCTAGGTTGTGCAAAACACTAATTAAGAATAACAAACATCATTATTTTTAAGGAATCCCCAACTGGTTTGAATGTGCAACAACATTTGGAATCCACTGAACCTAAGTCCAGGCCCATACATGGAACTCTGTAGGAAATTTGCATTGCTCATTAGCTCTTTTCAAATTCAAGTTTTTCTTATTTTTATTTTCTTCTAAGTCTGATGTTTTCCTCAAATTTCACAGGCCTCATATTTAGGAGTTATTAATCAGCTGAGTGCACATTGGACACCCTAGTTCTATTTCAAATGGTCCATTCTCAGAACCTTTGTATAGACCAAGGGCCTAAGGGGCAGGGTACATGTGCACATAAGTTAGGGGAAAATATACACCTCAAAGTAAAAGTGTTCAATAGTCTGCTATAAGTATATTTAGACTCAATAAGTTCAGCAAGCAAGCAGGAAGACCTAAAGAAGATACTATAAAGTAATTAATCAGATACTTAATTACTTAGACCTAGAAACCCTCCTCTGCTACTCATTACTTTATTTCTTTCACTCACTTTAATTCTAACCTCCTCAGATAAAGTAAGGACTACAAAAGTTGTATAAGGGCAAGCAAATACCAGTCCTCTCCATCATCTGGGGCTCTATTCAGGGAATCCTTGAATTCCCAAAATATATGATAGACCTAGACCTGTAATATATCCCTTTCTCCATGATCAGTGGTTACTTGCATCAGGAATGTCATCATAAGCCTCATATGGGCCTCTCCAGGACATTGCCCTCACTGTAGAGCAGCAATGGTAGGGATTCCCTCACTCTTTGAAAGGAGGCTGGTCCTGAAATGATTGCAGCCTTGTTATCATGGACTGTGATCTCAGTCTGACAGGAATTCAGAGTTTACACAGGCTCCTGTGCTAAATATGAATATATATATATCCTAGGTCAGATCATTGGGGATAACAGTTAACAGCATTTGTATACTTCCCTCATATATGGGAGCTACTCTCTCCCTTAATTCAGCTTTCTAGTCCTAATCTCAACTCTGACACTATCTTCTCAGACAGTACTTTTAGTCCACCTTAATGTTAGCTATCAGGCTCAGGCAAAAATTATTAAAGTCATGGGCCCCCTAGGAACATACCTAAAATAGACTTCCTAGCTTCTTCCCACATAAAGACATCTAGTTTCATTTGTTCTATTCTCATTTTGAGATTCCTGTTTATTTAACAATTTCCTTTATATCTTACTGCCTTTCAGCCACCAAGTTGCAAGTGCTACCATGAGGCCATTCGGGCCTCCTTCGGGCAGAAGACCTCACCAATGTTTCTCAGAACTTCACTTCCCCAGAGAACTAACTCACTAGGGAAAGATAGAAACAAGCTGGGAGTATGGATTGATCTGCTCATTTCCATGTTCAATGAAGAAGCAATTACCACACCCTCCACCTTCTGCATACCATACATAATTTTGGTTCATAACTTGAGTAATAAGGAATAGGAAAGCTTCCAATGGAGGGTATGGGACACAGATCTCTGGTGGTGGGAACTGTGTAGAATTGTACTCCTGTTAGCTCACAACCTTGCCAATCATTATTAAATAACTAACAAAATTATTAAAAATGATATAGAATATATTTCTAATACAGAAATCATTTTTATCTTTCTCTTTCTACTTCCACTATGAAGTTCATGTGGACTCCATTATATTTCATCATAATCAGAAGATGCTGGAATAATCATTTGATGAAGTTTATGTTATAAAAGTCATCACATAAGACAAACCCTTTAGCACTTTCAGGAAGACATTAATTCAGGAACTGACATGCCATAAATGATCCAGTGGCAGTAGTTGAATAACTCACTCTTCTCTTGAGCACTAGATAAGGTAGATAGCTGCAGTTTAGGAGCAATGTTATATCAAAATGCATGTGTTGTAATAATATATTTTAATTAAATCACCCAGCATGGTGTGGTGCTCATAATAGGATAATCCAAAGAGAATTTTGATATCTGCTGAGAAAACAAGACAGTCATGCTCCCATATCAAGCTTAACCCAAGGGATACATTCCTTGAGTGAACTGTTAGACAAAATAACAACATTTTAAATGTGTTATGTTTTTACTACAATTGAATGATGGTGAATGGAAATATATTTTGTTTGATAAATATTACATGGCATATATGATCTATAATTAATTAAATTACAATACTGTGAAAGAGCAAAGCCAAGATGATAGCTTGAAGAGAACATCTGCCAAATGCTCTGCAAGGAGGCTCCTTTAAACTTGGGAATTTTGGGTGAGGGCAATATTTCCAGGCCAGTGGTAGAAGAAGTATACTGGAGAGGTCAAAGTGGAAACAAGTCAGAACCTTATAACCCATCATTAGGCTGGCAAATTGAGGCAAAGGGAGAAAGGAGACATGGAGTTTTACTCTTTCCCTCTTCACTCCCCTTGAGACCAATGTTCATCCCAGAGGAGGAAGGGAACCAGTTTCAGACAAGGAGGACCCTCAGTGGAGTTAATCTCATTATCATCCAAGCTCAGTGGGGAGTCATACAAAGGAGGAGGGAATTTTTCCCTAGGCAAGTTTTTTTTTTTTTTTTTTTTAAGAGGACTGGAAATCTGAGTGGTTGAATACTTGAACCAATTGCTGAGGTTCTGCTGGGGCTGTGAGAATAATCGCCTATGATTTTTGCTAGAGTTAATTTATCTATTTTTCTTTCTTCTATCTCTTTAAGTTTGTTTGGTAGTTGATTCTTGTTATAGATTGTTTTTGCTTTGTTTAGGAAAAGCAGGGAAGTTGTGTGTAGCCAACCTGGAATAGTTTAATCTGCTGACTTGATATTGTTTGTTTGGTTTACCTTCTCTCTGATTTGACAAAAAATATCTGTTATTGTTTTTCCATTGCTCAGTGATTTGTTTTGATCTATACTGTGGGAAGAACTTGCTTTTCTTTCTCTCTTCTCTCTTATATCCTTTTTCTTTCCTCCTCTCTGATTTTTTTCCTTTTGCTGCTGTTTTTTCTGTATTCACTTCCACTTGTTTGTGATTTATCTTGTAGAAGAAGTTTCACTCAAGTGTGTTTTTTCTTTCTTTCTTTCTCTCTCTTTTCTCCTTTCTTTTCTTTTAAAATATTTTTATTATTTTATTTCTTAGGTAGAGAGGTAGAGACAGAGAGAAATCCAGATGTAAGGGGAGATAGAGGGGGGAAAGGAAGAGAGAGATACCTACAGCCCTGCTTTACCACTCACAAAGTTAATTGCAAGCAGGTGGTGGCTGGGGGGGTTGAACGTAGATACTTTTGCATTGTAATATATACACTCAACCAGGTGCACCACTACCGGGCTCCTCTCCTTTCTTTTCTCTTCTTTCCCACTATCTCTAGAATTTATAGTTGATAGTTGATTTTTGTAATTGTCAAAAATTTGACAATTCTCAATTTGTTTTATTTATTTATTTATTTATTTACTTATTTATTTATGGTTTGGATTTGATTCTGTTCTTGTTTATCATTTTTGTTTGGTTTTGGAGAGGAGGTTTTCACTTGGCTAATTGGTTTGCGCTAAATTGCATTAGTCTTTGTGTCTGTTGCTATTGTTTATTTGAAAAGGTTTGTAATTTCATTTATGAAAAGACTTTGGTTTGGTAACTTTTCCTCACACAACACAGCAACTGAATGACAACAGCCAAGAGAAACAACTACAATCTCATCAATAATAATAAGAAAAAAAGGTCAAATCTAAAACAGTCAAATCAACTACCACAATGAATTAGGACAGAAGTCTAGAAGAAATTACAAGTAAGCCAGAAGCAATTAAAAATGAGGAAATATTCAAATATTAATTGATGCATTAATTACAAGAGTGAGGGAAATGATATCAGAAATAGGGAAATAAGTGAAGTAACCCTGAAAGAAAATATGAGCTATCTCAAGACAATTATAAAAGTGAATCTGAAATAGCTGAGCTATCAGGGTGGCCACCGGGGACAAGGACTAGGAGCTGCACAGAGCCTGGGCACAGGTGCTGTAGCTATCCTTGGAGGCCAGCCTGGAGTCAGTGCTGCTGAAACAGGACACCTGGGAGTCCTCCTGGAGGCCGGCCTGCCCATCAATGGTACTTTGGCTCCCAGACCACCAGAGACCCCAGCAAACTGACCTACTTCCACACCTTGCCAGCTGCCTTGGATGCAAGCCCCTAACCCACGTGTGCCTGAGCAGGCAGGGCTGAAGCACTTCTTTCTCTGTATCTCTCCTTGTCTCTGGCCCACTCAGCAGAGGGAAACAGACACAGAGCAGTCCTACTTCCTGGAGTTCCCCAGCCTAAGCACCCCCCCACTCTGGTTTGAGACCACCATTACCATGGGAATGGATGGGATGCAGCCTGTTTGTTTCTGTCCAATAAACAAACAGTACTAGACTCGGACCATGAGTCTGAGCAGGCTTTAATCTAGGGATGAGGCAGGGCCGGGTACAAATAAATAGAAAGAGGAGGCGGGGAAGGAAATAGCTGAGCTAAAAATCCAGCTAGCAGAAAAAGCTAATACTATAGCTGAACAAGTAAAGCAATAGCTGAACTGAAGAAGGAAGGTAAGGAGAGGCGGAACAGAGTAACAGAAGCAGAAAACAGAATTACCCAGACCAAGAATGAATTAGAGAAAATTAAGAATTTCTAATTCATCCTTGGTCTTGGTAATTCAAAATTTCCTTGAAACAAATGAAAATGAAGATACAATCTATAAAAATGTTTGGGACACAACTAACACATTACTTAGGGGAAAATTCATGGCCACACAAGCACACATTAGAGAATAAGAAAAAGCACAAATAAATGACCCAATTATATGCCTTGACATGGAAGAGTAACAAAGGAACCCTAAAGCAAACAGGACTGAAATAACTAAAATCAAGGCAGAAATAAACAACATAAAAAACAAGAGAACCACACAAAAGATCAATGAAGTCAAAAGTTGGTTCTTTGAAATACTAAACAAAATTGGCAGACTCTTAGCCAAACTCACTAGAAAAACATGCCCAGGTTCAGCGGGGAAGCAATTTCAAAAGCCAGACCTTGCACTTTCTGCATCCCACAATGATCCTGGGCCCATACTCACAGACAGTTAAAGAACAGGATAGCTATCAAGGGAGGGTATGGGATATGGAGTTCTGGTAGTGGGAATTATGTAGAGCTGTACACCTCTGATCCTATGGTTTTGTGTTTCCTTTATATGAATACAATACAATACAATAAAAGCAAATCCAAAAACTACATGTTTTTCTGAATAGATGCAGAGAAAGTCTTTGACAAAACTCAACACTCTTTCATGTTCTAGAGACTACAAAAAAATGGGAATAGATAGGAAATTCCTTACGATAATAGAGTCTATATACAGCAAACCTACAGCCAACATCATACTCAATGGGCAGAAGTTGACAGAATTCTCCCTCAGATTAGGGACTAGTCAGGGCTATCCATTATCACCATTACTCTTTAACACAGTATTGGAAGTTCTCACTGTAGCACTCAGACAAGAGAAAAAAAAATCAAAGGAATATGGACTGGAAAGAAGAAGTCAAACTCTCACTGTTTGCAGATGATGCAATTGTATATATAGAAAAACCTAAAGAATCCAGCAGAAAGCTTATGGAAATCATTAGGCAATATAGCAAGGTATCAGGCTTCAAGATCAATGCTAAGGGAGTTGGGTGGTAGTGCAGCCCATTAAGTGCACATGGCGTGAACCACAAGGACCTGCTCAAGGATCCTGGTTTAAGCCCCCAGCTCCCCATCTGCAGGGGAGTCGCTTCACAGGTGGTGAAGCAAGTCTATAGGTGTCTGTCTTTCTCTCCCCCTCTCTGTCTTCCCCTCCTCTCTCCGTTTCTCTCTGTCCTATCTAATAAGAATTACAACAATAATAATTATAACAACAACAAAAAAAAAACAATAAGGGCAACAAAAGGGAAAACAAGATCAATGTATAAAATTCAGTGGCATTCCTTTACGCAGACACTATGTCAGAAAAGAAAGATACTCAGAAATCACTCCCATTTACTATTGCAACAAAATCTGTTGTATGCTTTACATTGGGTTCTAGTTCTCCCCCACCGAGAGAATTAGATCAGTCCAGTTAAATTTCGCCGGCCCGCTTGGCCCCACCCCAGAGGAACCCCGCCAGAGTTCCTGAGTTCCTGAGTTCGAGAGGAAGAGAGAGAGGGCCAGAGGGTTCCTGAGTTGGAGAGTTTCAGGGTTACAGAGTAAGAGAGAGTTCCACAGTGGAAGAGTTTCAGAGGGTTCCCCAGTACGAGAGTTCCAGAGTGTCAGAGTTGGAGAGTTCCTGAGTTCGAGAATAAGGGAGAGTGTTTGTGCCGCCGCAAAGAGACAGCTGAGTTCTGTTTGGTGATTAGTTTGTCTTAGTTTGTGAATCGTTGTTCCTGAATAAAGAAATACAGCTTCCCTGCCCAGCCGTTGTCTCCGTGTCTCTGTTACCCGCCTGTGAAGCTAGACCGGCCAGCTAGAGCCTACGAAAATTTTAACAACAAAAATCAATAAAATGTCTAGTAATGAACATAACCAAAGAAGAAAAATTTGCATGCTGAAAACTATGAGTTGCTATTCAAGGAAATAGAAAATTATATAAAGAAATGGAAAGATATCCCATGCTCATGGAATGGAAGAATCAATGTCCTCAAAATGAGTATTCTGCCCAGAGACTTATACAAATTTAATGCAATACCTATTAAAGCCCCACTAAGTCTCTTTAAGTGAATATAACAAAAATTAAAATTATTTATCTGGAACCAGAAAACACCTAGAATCACCAAAACGATTTTGAGAAAACGAAAGAGAAATAGAAGCAAAGCTACACAGACCAGTAGGAAAGGAAAGACCAGAAATAATCCCCCCCACACACGTCTGGACACTTGATTTTTGATAAGGAAGTCTAAACTATTAAATTGTGGGAGGATGGTCTCTTTAATAAATGGTGCTGGGAAAATTGGGTTGAAATGTGCAGAAGAATGAAACTGAAAAACTTTATTTCACTAGAAAGAAAAGTCAACTCTAGATGTATCCAGGACCTAAATATTACACCAGAAACTATCAAATATTTAGAGGAAAATATTGGCAGAACACTCTTCCCTCTTAACCTCCATCATATTTGGTGACACAAACCCAATTGCAAGGAAAACTGAATCATTAACAAATCAATGGGACTTCATTAAATTTAAACACTTCTGAACAGCAAAAGAAACCATCACCCAAACAGTGAGACCCCTTACAGAATGGGAGAAGATCTTTATATGTCATAGATCAGACCAGAGGTTAATAGCCAAAATATATAAAGATCTCACCAAACTCAGCATCAAAAAAGCAAATGACTCAATCCATAAGTAGGGAGAAGATATGAACTAAATATTCACTAATAGATGTTAATAACTGTTAAGACTTCTTGATTGACTGATCCTCAGAGCATTAAGTAATGTCCATCCCTATCTTTTTAAATTGTATTTACTTTAAGGTGTCAGATTGAGAATAGATTTTCCTTTCCCTTTTTGTAGCCTATTGGCTTTTATGGTAGTTTTCCATCCTTTAACTTTGATTCTGTGTTAGTCTTATTGAATTAGGTGGGATTCTCGAAACTTTACATCGGGCTCAACCTGATGCTGTTGACTGGCTACGGAAGAAGGGCAAACGCTAGAAGAAGAAGGTGGGATTCTGGCAGACAACATATGTTTTGGTTGTGTTTTCTGGTCCATATTCCTACTGTGTGCCTTTTAATAGGGTAATTCAGTTCATTGACATTTATTGATATTTTCGAATGAAGATACTTTAATGTCATTATTCTAAAATTTTAGAGTGTTCAGATATATGGCATTTTTTAAAAATTTTTATTAAGAAAAGATTAATGAACAAAAACATAAGGTAGGAGGGGTACAACTCCACACAATTCCCACCACCCAATCCCCATAACCCACCCCCTCCCATGATAGCTTTCCCATTCTCTAGCCCTCTGGGAGCATGGACCCAGGGTCATTGAGGGTTGCAGAAGGTAGAAGGTCTGGCTTCTGTAATTGCTTCCCCGCTGAACATGGGCAGTGACTGCTTGGTCCATACTCCCAGTCTGCCTCTCTCTTTCCCTAGTAAGGTGTTCCTCTGGGGAAGCTGAGCTCCAGGACACATTGGTGGGGTGTTCAATCCAGGGAAGCCTGGCCAGCATCATGGTGGCATCTGGAACCTGGTGATTGAAAAGTGAGTTAACATATGAAGCCAAACAATTTGTTGAGCAATCATGGATCCCAAGCATGGAATAGTGGAGAGGAAGTGTTAGGGGGATACTCAATGCAAACTCTAGTGTACTTCTGCTTTCAGGTATATATTTTGCAGTATTTTTTGGATACGTGTGCACATAAGATCTGTCTCACAGAAACTGGTGTATATCTAGGTTATGGGACTTTGTTAGAAAGTGAACTACCTGAGATGAAATTAGAGTGTACTATAAATGGAAAGGTCTCACCCGAGTGATGAAGCTGAAGGGTTGTCATTCCACATGTGAAGTCTCTGGATACAGTCTGAGGTGAAGCATGTTGAGGTGGCAATCGTTGCGTTGGTTAGGCTTTGATCGGCGGATGCAATATTATTTGGTTTGGATTGGGAGATGCATACAGGAAAGTGGGCCCTATCCAAGGGTTCCAGGACTGGGGGAAGTAGGGGCTCTATAGTGGAGATGTGAGGTTCCTGCTGTCTTAGGGTTCAAAAAGACAATCGATAGTTAATGTTATCATCACATTATTTGGTAATTGGGTTAACTTTGAAAAGTCCCTTTGTTATGGTTTGCTGTACAGTATCCAGTATCTTGTACATAGCTGTGCTATTGGATGCTTCTAATCTACTTGGTCTAGGCTTTTGAGAGAGTCCGCATATCAAATACGTAGCCTATATATTAAAAAGATTCAGTTTGTCTTTTGAGAAACTTTGAGACATACAATCGATTTTCCCCCTCTCATATTAATTAACTACTGATTTATATGTCTACATTTTTCTAGGAGTGTACATAAACACCATTCCCACCACCAAAAGACTGTGACCCATCCCTCCCGCCCACTCCCACTCCCCAATGGCCCAGGAAGCTGCATGTCTACCCCTCACTACTGGGTTTTTACTTTGGTGCCCTACTTACAATTTGATCAGGTCCTGCTTTTAGTTTCCCTTTCAGATCGTCTTAGTCAACTTCTCTTGATGAGTGGGATCATCCCATACTCATCTTTATCTTTCTGACTTAGTTCACTTAACATAATTCCTTCTAGCTCTGTCCAAGATGGGTCAGAGAAGGTGGGTTCATTGTTTTTGATAGCTGCATAGTATTCCATTGTGTATATATACCACAGCTTTCTCAGCCACTCATCCGTTGTTGGGAACCTGGGTTGCTTCCAGGTTTTAGCTATTATGAATTGTACTGCTATGAACATAGGAGTACATACCTCTTTTTGGTTGGGTGTTATGGAGTCCTTGGGGTATAACCCCAGGAGAGGAATTACTGGATCATATGTAAGGTACATGTCTAGCCTTCTGAGAGTTTTCCAGACTGCTCTCCACAGAGGCTGTACCAATTTACATTCCCACCAGCGATGTAAAAGGGTTCCTCTGTCCCCACATCCTCTCCAGCATTTGTTGCTTCTGTCCTTTTTGATGTATGCCATTCTTACAGGAGTGAGGTGGTATCTTAGTGTTGTCTTAATTTGTATTTCTCTGACAATCAGTGACATAGAGCAGTTTTTCATATGTTTGTTAGCCTTTTGGATCTCCTCTGAGGTGCATGTTTTGTTCATTTCCTCTGCCCATTTTTGGATGGGGTCATTTGCTTTTTTGGTGCTAAGTTTGCTGAGCTGTTTATAGATTTTGGTGATTAGTTTCTTATCTGATGTCTGGCATGTGAAGATCTTTTCCCATTCTGTGAGGTGTCTCTCTGTTTGTTTAATAGTTTCTTTGGATGTGCAGAAGCTTTTCAATTTGATGTAGTCCCGTTGGTTTGTTTCTGCTTTAGTCTTCCTTGCAATTGGGTTTGATTCATCAAAGATGTCCTTGAGGTGTATGTGGGAAAGTGTTTTACCAATGTTTTCCTCTAAGTATTTGATTGTTTCTGGTCTGACATCTAGGTCTTTGATCCATTTGGAGTTGATTTTTGTTTCTGGTGAGATAAAGTGGTTCAATTTCCTTCTTCTGCATGTTTCAACCCAGTTTTCCCAGCACCATTTATTGAAGAGAGCCTCCTTTATCCATTTAATCCTTTGGGCCCCCTTATCAAAGATTAGATGCCCATAGGTGTTGGGATTTACTTCTGGGCTTTCAATTCTGTTCCACTGGTCTGTGTGCCTATTTTTGTTCCAATACCATGCTGTTTTGATGATGATGGCTTTATAATATAGTTTAAGGTCTGGGAGTGTGATGCCTCCATTTCTGTTTCTTTTCCTTAAAATGGTTTTGGCAATTCTAGGTGTTTTCAGGTTCCTGATAAATGATTGTAGTGTTTCTTCTATTCTCTTAAAGAAGCTTGGTGGAACTTTGATGGGTATTGCATTAAGTTTTATATGGCTCTGGGGAGAATATTCATTTTGATGATATTTATTCTTCCTATCCATCAGCATGGGATATATTTCCATTTCTTGGTATCAGTTTCTATTTCCTTGAGTAGCGACTCATAGTTTTCAGCATACAAGTCTTTCACTTCTTTGGTCAACTTTCTTCCTAGGTATTTGATTGATTTTGCTGAAACAGTAAATGCGAGTGATTTCTGGATGTCTTCTTCTTCAGATTTAGTGTTTGCATAAAGAAATGACACTGATTTTTGTACATTGATTTTGTAGCCTGATACCTTGCTATATTGCCTAATAACTTCCAGTAGTTTTCTACTGGATTCTTTAGGTCTTTCTATGTATACTACCATATAATCTGCAAATAGTGAGAGCTTGACTTCTTCCCTTCCAATCTGTATCCCTTTGATTTCTTTCTCTTGCCTGATTGCTATGGCAAGAACTTCCAATACTATGTTGAAGAGTAACGGTGACAGTGGACAGCCCTGTCTAGTTCCCGATCTGAGGGGGAATGCTTTCAGCTTCTGTCCATTGAGTATGATGTTGGCTGTAGGTTTGCTATATATAGACTCCACTATCATGAGGAATTTCCCATCTATTCCCATTTTTTGTAGAGTTTTGAGCATGAATGGGTGTTGGATTTTGTCAAAGGCTTTCTCTTCTTCTATTGAGATAATCATGTGGTTTTTGGCTTTGCTTTTATTGATGTGGTGAATGACATTGATTGATTTATGGATGTTGAACCAGCCTTGCATTCCTGGGATACATCCCACTTGGTCATGATAAATAATCTTTTTGATGTGTTGCTGTATCCGGTTGGCCAAGATCTTGTTTAATATTTTGGCATCTATGTTCATCAGAGATATTGGTCTGTAGTTTTCTTTTTTTGTTCTGTCCCTATCAGCTTTTGGTATCAGGGTGATGTTGGCTTCCTAAAAGGTGAAAGGGAGTATTCCTGTTTCTTCAATCTTATGGAAAAGCTTAAGAAGTATGGATATTAACTGTTTCGTGAAAGTTTTGTAGAATTCATTTGTGAAGCCATCTGGTCCAGGACTTTTGTTGTTGGGGAGATTCTTAATAATGGTTTCAATTTCTTTGTCTGTGATTGGTGCATTTAGATTTTGTAGTTCTTCTTGGTTCAGTTTTGGAAGTGCATAGGTTTCTAGGAATTGTTCCATTTCTTCCATATTCTCTAGCTTGGTCGCATACAGTTCTTTATAGAAGTTTCGCAGGATTCTCTGGATTTCTGTGGTGTCAGTTGTGATATCTCCTGCATCGTTTACAATTCTATTAATTTGAGTCTTCTCTCTTTTTTGTTTGGTGAGTCTGGCTAGGGGTTTTTCAATTTTGTTTAATCTTTCAAAGAACCAACATTTGGCTTCATTGATCTTTTGTATGGTTCTTTTATTTTCGATGTTGTTTATTTCTGCTCGAACTTTAGTGATTTCTGTCCTTCTGGTTGCTTTAGGGTTCCTTTGTTCCTCTTCCTCTAAGTCCTTGAAGTGTGCAGTAAGGTCGTTCATTTGAGCTTCTTCTTGGTGTTTAATATGTGATTGTATGGCTATAAGTTTCCCTCTCAGTACTGCTTTAGCTGTGTCCCAAATATTTCGATAGGTTGTGTCTTCATTTTCATTTTTTTCCAGGAACATTTGAATTTCCTGTTTGAGTGAGTCTCTGAACCAGTGGTTCTTAAGGAGCATGTTGTTTACTTTCCAAATTCTGTGTCTTTTAATAATTTTCTGTTTGTTGTTAAATGTTTTACTCCACTGTGGTCTGAGAAGATACTTGGGATGATTTCAATGCTCTTGAATTTATTGATGCTGTCTTTGTGACCTAACATGTGGTCTATGTGTTATGTGGATTTGAAAAGAATGTATGTGTTATGTGGATTTGAAAAGAAGGTGTATTCCAGTTTTTTGGGGTGGAGGAGTCTGAAAATGTCCAAGAGGTCTAGTCTGTCAATCTCTTCATTCAATTCTCTTTTATCTTTATTGGTTCTCTGATTTGTTGATCTGTCTAAGTGTGAGAGTGGGGTATTGAAGTCTCCCACTATTATTGTATTACTATTGATGTATTTTTCAAATTCTTTCAGTAGATGCTTAATGTATTTAGATGGTCCCTCATTGGGTGCATAGATGTTAATAATTGTTAAGTCTTCTTGGCTGATTGATCCTCTAATCATTATGTAATGCCCTTGACTATCTTTTATTACTTTTTTTAATTTAAAATCTATCGTGTCTGAGATGAGAATGGCTGTTCCTGCCCTTTTTTGTGGACCGTTAGCCTGTATGATAGTTTTCCATCCTTTCACTTTAAGTCTGTGTTTATCTTGTTGTGACAGATGGGATTCTTGCAAGCAGCATATGGTTGGTTATGTTTTCTGATCCATCCCCCCACCCTGTGCCTTTTGATGGGTTTGTTTAAGCCATTGACATTTATTGATATTATGGATTTAATGTATTGTAGTGCCATTGTTATAAGAAAAAAAATTGTTTACTCTGATATATTGCAAGTATTACAGTGATATTCTTGTTTATAAGAGGTCTTTTAGTACCTCTTTCAGGGCTGGCTTGGTGATGGTTACCTCCTTTAACTGTTGTTTATCTAAGAAGGTTTTGATCCCTCCATCTAGTTTGAATGAAAGTCTACCAGGATATATTATCCTTGGTTGAAACCCTTTTTCATTCAGGGCTCGATAGATATCTTGCCACTCCCTTCTGGCTTTTAAGTTTGAGTGGAGAAGTCTGCAGATAATCTTATGGGTTTTCCCTTGTATGTGACTTTTTGTTTCTCTCATGCAGCCTTTAGGATCCTTTCTTTATCCTTACTTCTCCTCATTGTGACTATGATGTGTCTTGGTGTCTTCAGGTCTGGGTTGATTCTGTTTGGTACTCTCTGGGCCTCTTGAACCTTGATATCCTTTCTGTTATTCAGGTCTGGGAAGTTTTCTTGTATTATTTCCTCTAGAATGTTTGCTTCCCCTTCCTCTCTTTCTTCCTCTGGCAGGCCAATTATACGAATGTTACTTCTTTTGAGATCATCCCATATGTCTCTGTTGTTATTTTCAGTGTCTCTCAATCTCTTTTTAAGCTCTTTCATCTCTTTCTTAGTTTTCTCTAACTCATCCTCTGTCGGACTAATTCTGTTTTCTGCTTCTGTTAGTCTGTTTTCCCTTGCCTCAGATTCTTTCTTCATTACAGCTATTTCAGCTTTCAGTTCTCTAATTGCCTCAAGATAATCAGTATTTTCCTTGGAGGTCTCAACTGTTGTTTCCCTAATACTGCCATTTCTTTCCTCCAATGTTGTTTTCATTTCTATGATTAATAAGTTTATTATTGCTTGCATACTTTTCTTATCTATGGTTACTTCTGGCTGATTTGTAGTTTCTTGTGGGCTCTTGTCTTCATTCATTGGAGTAGCAGTTTTATTTGTTTTTGATCTACCCATTTTTTTATTTATGTGTTTCTCTTTTTTTATGCTCTGTTGTTCCTCAGTTGTTGTGTCTTGAGTACAAGTAACACTGTACTAAATACCTTTATGACAATTGTACTCACCAACCTCCGGAATTACAGTAGCAATTGAAGTAAGTATTGAAGTAGTTTAATCATTACCAGTTAGCCAAACAATTTCTCCAGTCTGTGAAAAAATAGTAACCAAATCCCAGTGAAGAAAGAGAAAAGAAAGAGAGGATAGCAAGAATAGACAGTTATTCAAATCTACTATCCACTGTATATTCTAGGGGTAACAAGAGGGGAAAGGGAACTATAGCAGAGATACACACATAGAGAGTCCACTCCGAGTCAGATTTCTTCCCCAAAATAATTCACAAATTCAGAAAGGCAAAGAAGAAAGAAGAAGTGTATGAGGAGATTTAAAAAAAAAAAGAGAGAGAGACAAGAGAGATAAAAGGGAGAAGATAAGAAAAAGAGTTGTAATTAAAGAGCAGTGCAAGGAACTTCCCAAATGTGTATCAGTGAATTAAAAAAAAAAAAACACCCTGTTTGGTGGTATGGGGTATCCTGCTAGGAGCTGGTCCCCAGGGACTGCTTATGGCGGGGGGGCGGGAAGGATGTATACTTGAAAATTAAAAGGAAGAAAGGAGAATTTTTTCCCCCTACCCTAATTCTTAACCCTAATTAAGTTATAGTCATCTCCTTGTCACTGCTCTGACACCTTATTGGCTGGCCTGCTAAAGGCAGAAAATCCTATTGTCTCTTGGGAATGTGTTTGGAGCTCAGAGGCTAGCAACTTCTCTGTCCGCCATCTTCTGGGAAATCCCCCCCTCCAGACTTTTTTAAAGGATTTCTCGAAAATGAAAACTAGCTCCAAGTCCTTTGATCCAATGAGAGCTATACTCAAGAAGTCTTTGTATCCGCCCTCAGGGTCGCGGTGGTCCCTGGAGACTCCCAAGAGAAAGCCCCAGAGCTAAAGTGCACTCTCCAGGTCCTCTGCCGGCCGCCCAGCAGTGCTCTGCAACCGGCTGGCAGAGGAGCCGCCTTCCCGGGCGGAGGACAATGCCCGGCGCACTCGCCTTTCCTGGCGCCGCCTGTGAAGTCTGGAGCCCCACTAGTCCGTGTCACCTTTACTCTAATTCTTAACCCAAATTAAATTATAATCACCTCTTTGGTGTTACCCCTTATTGACTGGCCTGCTAAAGGCAGAAAATCCTACCGTTGCCAGACGATGTAATCAGAGCACTCGCTGTTAGCAGCTTCTCAGTCCGCCATCTTCCCCCTCCGGATATATGGCATTTTTATGATTATGTGACTGTTTATAGGAGACATTTCAGAACTTCTTTCAGGCCAGGCTTGGTGATAGTTGAGTCCTTCAACTGTTGCTTTTCTGATAAGGTCTTTATGCCTCCATCTACTTTGAATGGCAATCTAGCACGATACAGTAGTCTTGGTTGAAAGCCTTTTCCATTGAGAGCTTGATATTTATATCTTGCCTTCTTAAACCCTAAGACAGCAGGAACCTTCCTATTCTCTATAAAACTCATATTTCTCCCAGTTCTGGAACCTCTAGGATGGGGCTCACTTTCATGCATGCTTCTCTTGATTCATACCAATTGATAAAGCATATTCTGATCTCAACCTAGTCAATGCAACTGATACCACCTCAACATGTTACACTTTGGATTGTGTCCACAGAAAACAAGTGTGGAAAGTCAGCCCTCTAGCTTCATTACTCTGGTGAGATCTTTCCTAGCTCATAGAACTCCTTAGTTCCATTTCAGATAGTTCAATTCCTACCAAAACCTCAGAACCTAAATATAAACCAGGGCCCATGAGATAAAGCATGTGTACACATGTATCCACAAATTAGAGGAAATATATACCTTAAAACAAAAGTACATGGTAGTTTGCAGTGATTCAATAAGTGAATCAAGCAAGTAGAATGACCTAAAAAAGACACCATAATGTAACTAATAAAATAGTTTACTTATATCTAGATACCCTCCTCACCTACTTCCTATTTCACTTCCTTCAATCACTCTATGGGTAACCTTGTCAGACAAAGTAAGGACTACAAAAGCTGGATAAAGTTAAGAGACCAGCATTTTAAAAATTTCTTTATTGGGGGACTAATGTTTTACAGTCTAGAGTAGATAGAAATTTATATATGCATAACTTTTCCACAAAACAATACACCCTCCACTAGGTCCTCTGGAGACCGGCATATTTTAATGATTTTTTTTTTGCTTACTACCAGGCCACCCTATCACCCAGGGCCTTAGTCAGGGAATCCTGGGATTCCTACACATACATGATGCACCTAGACCTCTAACAGATCCCTGTCTCTACTGTCAGTAGTCATCTCCATCAGGAATAACATAGTATACCCCTTGGTGGGCCTCTGTAGGTCCTTGCCCCCTATGAGGAACAACAATGGGAGGAACAGCCCAATTCTACTAAGGGAAGTTGGGCCAATAGACTACCACTCAAGGAAGATGGGTCCTGAAGTTACTGCAGCCTAGAATGCTCCTAGTCATGACCACAGAATGTGAACTCAGACCTACAGGGATGCAGACGTTACACAGGCTCCTGCACTGAATATGGACCCCAGATCAAATCAATGGGGTTTACACTTAAATGTATGTATATACTTTTCCTAGATTTTGGAGCTATTCTCTTCCCTGATCCAGCTTTCTAGTCCCATTTCCATCTATGAAACCATTTGCCCAGACAATACCTTTGGTCTACCTGCACATTGGTTGTTATGTTCAAGTAAAACTTAGTAAAGTCATGGACCCTTTGGAATATACCTAAAATAGACTTACTAAGCTTTTTCCAAAATGCAGAAACCAAATCTCATCTGCTATATTCTTGCCGTTAGGTTCCTTATTATTTAACAACTTGATCTGCTTTATATCTTAATGCTTTTTCAGCCACCAAGTTGCAGATGCTACCATGATGCCAACCTGACCTGGGCTGACAACCTCACCAATATACCTTGGACTCCCACCTCTCCAGAGCTCTGCTCCACTAGGGAAAGAGAAAGAAAGACTGGGAGTATGAATAAATCTGCGAATCCCATATTCAGTGGAGAAGCAATTACAGAAGCCAGATCTTCCACCTTCTTCACCCCATAATGACCCTGGGTCCATGCTCCAAGAAGGATAAAGAATGTGAAAGCTTTCAAGGGAGGGAATGGGATGTGGAACTCTGGTGCTTGGAATTGTGTAGAATTGTATCCCTCTTATTTTATAGTCTTTTCAATATTACCATTTTATAAATAAATTTAAAATGACTTTGACAAAAGTAGATGTGTTCATATATGTGCTAACATTTGTGTCTACTTTACTTTAAAATGATTCCCTGCATTTATCTTTATTCTTTCCTTTAATTCATCATATTCAATGATATTAAACTAATTTTCTTAAAACACAGTCTCATCATATGACTGTTATAGTATAAAAATTGTCATACTTAAAAAATTGAAACTTTCTCAGCTTTCCTATCATTCAGGGCCCTCTGTGATTTGGCTCCATATCTCTCCATCTAGTCTTCCTAGTTAATATTTATGAATAATATAAACAGGACAACTTGAAGTACTTATTTTCATTTTACAAACTGAATAAACTTTGTTCATGATACTCCTTCCTTTTGCCTAAAGTATTTCACTATAGTCTTATGTAGATAAGAAAAATATTTTTAAAAGCAATACATGGTCTCTTTAAGACCAGCTTGAATGGAAATTTGGCAAATATTTTGAGTTTTTCTGCTGCTTCTCCCCTTTTTCTCTTCATATATATATATATATATATATATATATATATATATATATATATATATGGAAAACTATGAGTATATTTTAGTCTTGTGACTCCATTTCACATATGTTTGTAACTGTGTATAGTCACTGAGTAAATATA
Organism: Erinaceus europaeus; assembly: GCF_950295315.1. Taxonomy (NCBI): domain Eukaryota; kingdom Metazoa; phylum Chordata; class Mammalia; order Eulipotyphla; family Erinaceidae; genus Erinaceus; species Erinaceus europaeus. The sequence continues at coordinate 38,478,898 of NC_080185.1, forward strand.
TTCAAAACATTTTAAACTAATAACCTTATAACTTTAGAATTAAACTAAAGATACTTCATGATTCCTTCTTGTCATTCTTCTTTACCCCTGCCATTTAAAAAAAAAACTCAGTGTGTTCCAATATTATTTTAACAACTATGTTACTAGTTCTTTTTATAAATGACTCAGATTTTTAGCATATATAAAAACTGAAAGCACAGCAATTATATTAAGCAGTGTGAATGAGTGTGGAGAGGAAGAGAAGCTAATTAAAGTTAATTTAATAATAGCATACAAAAGAGCATGACTTAAATTCTACCATTAGGCCCAAATGTGCTGAATAATAGTGAAGTAGATCTGAAAAGTGAACACTCTTCTTTTACCTTGTCCAGTGGGAATAGTCATGCCCATTTAGGTAAAGTATGATGATAAATAGGCCAATTTATTCCTTTAAATAAATGAAAGAAAAAACAATTGCACCCTGGCAGACCTATCTTCTCATTTGAGGCTTTGGGATACTTCTTGATGACATTTACAAATGTTCATTGAAATTTCTTTAACAAAACTTTTTCAAATACCCAAATTGCTGGGACAGCATATAATATCTAGTTACCTGGGAAGTCTCCAGATGCCATTATGGAAATGAAATACTCAAAGAGTGTCCTCTCTCAGTGTCATTTATAGAGTTTGCTGAATTAGTGTAAGTGACTAAGTAGTAGAAAAAAAAAAGAAGCAGGTTAGAGTAAATAAATGGATGAAAAATATGGCCTTTGAAGACAAAAAACGTAGAATCAGTAGCTTGATCAGAGTTATATAGAATAGTACCAAAAGCTGTCCCTGAAGAGATAACTATTATAAAATATAGCATTTTTCTATATAGAAATATAGTTTGCTACACTAATACCTATTCATCTTCTTTTTCTGAGAAAATACAAACATAATTTTAATTACATAGTCATCCTATGGAACAGCAACCTCTATGAGTCATCTTGAATCCACAGTGGAATATCTAAATAAGAAATAAATTTTCTTGTATTGAAAAACAAAGTTTTGCTTGTTATGGAAACATGTTTCACCTACCCTACAAACAAATGTTCTTGGGAGTCAGGCGGTAGTGCAGCAGCTTAAGCACATGTGGCCCAAAGCGCAAGGACCTGCATAAGGATTCTGGTTTGAGTTCCCTGCTCCCCATCTGCAGGGCCTTAGCTTCACAAGCAGTGAAGCTGGTCTGCAGGTGTCTCTTTCTCTCCCTCTCTCTGTCTTCCCCTCCTCTCTCCATTTCTTTCTGTTCTATCCAACAATAATGACATCAATAACAACAACAATAATAACTACAACAATAAAACAACAAGAGCAACAAAAGGGAATAAATAAATATAAAAAACAAATAAATGTTCTTTCATCTGCAAGACATTCCGCTGACAATATTTCTGTGGTATTAAAAATGTACCAGAGTGAAATATATCATGTTGACTTAACTATATTATTTTTTGGTTGTCAATATATTTGTTCAGACACTGGTCAAGATTAAGCTCAATTCTGTGATCAAAATAAAGAAAACCTTATGAAAAATTGGGTAAATATATTCTGAAGATTATTTTCATCATAATCTGCCTTAAGAAAATGGGACTCAGTCAAATTAGAGATTTAATGCTTGAAGAGATATACTACAGTTATAGTACATACACACAATATCAGTACTTCAAAACAACAATAAAGGAAATCATGGCAGCATTTGCTAATTTGTTTATCTACCAAAATAATAATTTGTGTCATCGTGGTAGACTATGACTATCTAAAGCCACTTCCCTCATGAGAACATTTATCACAATCTTATTATCTAACATTCAAGTTGTTCAAAAGTAGTGTTGTGTTACAATCAATACCCTACTAATTTTTTACATAGTTCTCTTTTATTTTCCTTTTGTTGATAAAAAGTGCATTTCCATCAATTGAAAACCATGTCTTTAAGTCTGTCTGAAGATGTTTAGCAGAGAATTCCAGTTCTCAAACTGCCAGTTGTGAATTAATTTCCTTAAAACACTATGTACTCGAGTCAGACACTCTGCTGAGCACACATATTTCCAAGAGCAAGGACTTGGCTTCAAGTCCCTAGTTCCCACCTGCAGTGGGGAAGCTTTCATGAGTGTTGAAGTAGTGTTGTGGTGTCTCTCTTTCTCTCTTCATTTCTGTATTCTCTTTCGCTCTCAATTTTCTTTATCCTGTCAAATATATAGATAAGCATTTTAGAAAATGACTTAAAATAAATACTGATTGAGTGCACACATTACAGTGCACAAGGACCCAAGTTTGAGCCCCGGTTCCCCACCTGCAAGGCGAAAACTCTGCAAGTGGTGAAGCAGCTCTGCAGATGTCTCTCTGTGCCTCTTCCTCTCTATCTCCCCTTTTCCTCTTGATTTCTGACTGTCTCTATCAAATAAATAAAGATAACAAAACTATTTAACATAAAAAATAAAACAATGTGGGTGAAAATTGGAGTGATTATATTAAGGGAAATAAGTAAGGGAAAAGTACCACATGGTTTCACTGACGTATGGAGTATAAACACATTAAGAAAGTGAAAAGAAAAAAACACCATAAAGTTAAATCTGACAAAAGTATGGCAGTTTCCAGAATAAAGGTTGTTGAGAGAAATGAGTTGAAGGATCATTGTGATACTTTGATAGTACTAGACTTAAGGTTATAGCCACAATGAGATATAATGATATACTTTACAAATTTTGTGGTAATCTAAGTAAATGGTTAAACATTTTTAAAACACACCAAGATTAAGAGAATTCATAGGAGTTGATATTCTCAATGCCATGGTAAGGAGAGGTGAAAGTAGGGTGTGATAAAATGTGGGTGAGGAGGGGATTTCTGTGGCGTGCTAGGGAACGTAGGAGTAGATCTTTTCCTTTGGTACATTAATCCAAGTGCCCTATTACCTGGATGCTGATCTTTGTCCTGTATTGTGAAAGCTTGCAAAATACAAATCTGCTTTTGTACTGAATTTTCCATGTATGCTGTAGTACTTGTAATTGTGATAGAGGAAAGCAAAACTTGCTGTCTGTCATCATGTTTCTCCCTCTCTTTCAAAATTTTTAGTTTTTTAAAAATATTTATTTACTCCCTTTTGTTGTCCTTGTTTTATTGTTGTGTAATTGGTATGCAGACTCTCTCAAAAGCCTAGACCAAGTAGATCAGAAGCAACCAATAGCACAGCTATATAAAAGATACTGGGTACTTTACAGCAAACCCTAACAAAAGGACTTTTCAAAGTTAACTCAATTGAGGGTTCCTGGAAGATGGCAGACTGAGAAGCTGCTAGTGGCTTGAGCTCTGACCACATATTATGAAAATGGTAGGATTTTCTGCCTTTAGTAGGCCAGTCAATAAGGGGTCCTAATGGTGACACCAAGGAGGTGACTATAACTTAAATTGGGTCAAAAAATAGAGTAGGAGAAAAAGAGAAAATTTTTATTTTTTTAAATTATTAAGCACACCTCTGCCCCCTCCACCCCTCCCCATAACCAGTCCCTGGGGACCAGCTCCTAGCAGGCTCCCCTGCTGAGCTTCTTTCTTTACCAAGATTCCTGTTCCACCAGGGAGTATCATTCATTCTAAGTATATACCCTTCTGAAACGTCGGGCCTTTTTTCTTTCTAAGTAGCCAACCCCCGCACCTCACCCCACATAACTAATTAAATAATTAACAAATAATGTGATGATAATATTAACTATCGATTGTCTTTTTGAACCCTAAGACAGCAGGAACCTCACATCTTCACTATAGAGCCCCTACTTCCCCCAGTCCTGGAACCCTTGGATAGGGCCCACTTTCCCGTAAGCGTCTCCCAATCCAAACCAAATAATATTGCATCCGCCGATCACAACGTAACCAAAGCAACGATTGCCACCTCAACATGCTGCACCTCAGACTGTATCCAGAGACTTCACGTGTGGAATGACAACCCTTCAACATCATTAATCGGGTGAGACCTTTCCTTTTATAGTACACTCTAATTTCATCTCAGGTAGTTCACTTTCTAACAAAGTCCCATAACCTAGATATACACCAGTTTCTGTGAGAGAGAGCTTACGTGTGCACACGTATCCATAAACTACTGCAAAATATATACCTGAAAGCAGAAGTACACTAGAGTTTGCAGTGAGTACCTCCCTAACACTTCCTCTCCACTATTCCAAGCTTGGGATCCATGATTGCTCAACAAATTGTTTGGCTTCATATGTTAACTCTATTTTCAATCACCAGGTTCCAGATGCCACCAGGATGCTGGCTAGGCTTCCCTGGATTGAAGACCCCACCAATGTGTCCTGGAGCTCAGCTTCCCCAGAGACACACCTTACTAGGGAAAGAGAGAGGCAGACTGGGAGTATGGACTGACCAGTCAACGCCCATGTTCAGCGGGGAAGCAATTACAGAAGGTAGACCTTCTACCTTCTGCAACCCTCAATGACCCTAGGTCCATGCTCCCAGAGGGCTAGAGAATGGGAAAGCTACCATGGGAGGGGGTGGGTTATGGGGATTGGGTGGTGGGAATTGTGTGGAGTTGTACCCCTCCTACCTTATGTTTTTGTTCACTAATCCTTTCTTAAATAAAAAATTTTAAGTAAATAAATAAATAAATAAATAAGAACTCTTTCACTGCTCTTTTATGACTGTTCTTTTTTCTTATCTTTTTCTTTTTTCTCTCTCTCTTTCTTCTTATTTTTTTTCTCATTCTTGTCCTCCTTTCTTCCTTAATACTACAGCTTCCAAAGCCACAGGCCCCATCCCCCACACCACCAAACAGTGTGCTTTTTTGAATTCACTGATACACATTTGGGACTTATTTTTGGGAAGAATTCTGACTCAGAGTGGACTCTCACTGTGAGTATCTCTGCTCAACTTCCCTTCCTCCTTTAGCTACCCCTAGAATAACTTCCCAGACCTGAATAACAGAAAGGACATCAAGATTCAAGAGGCCCAGAGAGTACCAAACAGAATCAACCAAGACCTGAAGCCACCAAGAGACATCATAGTCACAATGAGAAGAAGTAAGGATAAAGAAAGGATCCTAAAGGCTGCCAGAGAGAAACAAAAAGTCACATACAAGGGAAAACCCATCAGATTATCTGCAGACTTCTCCACTCAAACTCTAAAAGCCAGAAGAGAATGTCAAAATATCTATCGAGCCTGAATGAAAAAGGGTTTCAACCAAGGAAAATATATCCTGCTAGACTTTCATTCAAACTAGATGGAGGGATCAAAACCTTCTTAGACACACAACAGTTAAAAGAGGCAACCATCACCAAACCGGCCCTGAAAGAGGTTCTAAAAGACCTCTTATAAACAAGAACATCACTATAATACTGGCAATATATCAGAGCAAACAAAAAAAAATTTTTTTTTGAACAATAGCACTTCTTCTTCTAGCATTTGCCCTTCTTCCATAGCCAGTCAACAGCGTCAGGTTGAACCTGATGTAAAGTTTTTAGACCTCCTTTGAATCTGGAGAGGTGGCAGTCATTGACTATGTGGGTCATAGTCTGTCTGTAGCAGCAGGGGCAGTTCGGGTCGTCTCTGGCTCCCCAGCGGTGGAACATAGCGGCGCACCGGCCATGGCCTGTTCGATAGCGATTGAGGAGGGCCCAATCATAACGTGCTAGGTTGACGCTAGCAGGAGTCTGTGATGAGGTGTTTGTTCTTTACCTCAGCTGACTGCCAACTCTGTTGAAGATATCCGCGTATATTGGCAGGTCGAGCGTAGACATGGGAAATGATCTTAGATGATGCTGCATCCCAACGAATATCTGGTGGGGCGATGTTGCTAAGAACTGGCAGCCATGGAACCAGGGTGGAACGGATGGTTCCAGAAATTATCCACATGGAGGAATATAATTTGGAATCGACCAAGTGGACATGGGGGCTACGGAACCATACTGGGGCACAGTATTCTGCAGTGGAATAGCATAATGCCAGAGATGATGATCGTAGTGTGGAAGCGCTCACTCCCCATGAGGAGCTGGCCAGTCTTGCAATGATGTTATTCCTCGCGCCCACCTTTGCTGCAGTTTTTATGAGATGTTCATGAAATGACAGAGTGCGATCAAGAGTAACGCCAAGATAGACTGGCTGGGCTTCATGCCAGATTCTCGTATCGCCAAGCTGCACATTAAGCTCATGCTAGGCCGAAGCATGGTGTAGATGGAAAACAGATGATACCATTTTTGCAGTGCTAGGGATTATTCTCCATTTTTTACAGGAATCAGATATCAGAGACATGTCTTTCGTGAGTGTTTCCTCGAGGATGTCGAACTTGGATGCCTGAGTTGCACAGCAGATGTCATCGGCGTAGATGAACTTCCTTGAAGAAGTTTCTGGGAGGTCATTGATGTAAATATTAAATAGCGTAGGAGCCAGAACAGAGCCCTGGGGGAGGCCACTTGAGACAAGTCTCCATCTGCTAGACTTGTCATCCAGATGCACCCAGAATCTTCTGTTTTGGAGAAGAAACGATATAGTGTTGGCCACCCATGGAGGCAGGCAGCTTGAGATCTTGACTAGGACACCACAGTGCCAGACAGTGTCATAGGCTGCTGTGAGATCAACAAAGACAGCACCCATCTTTAAATTCTTATGGAATCCATTTTCAATGTAAGTTGAGAGGGCCAGGGCTTGTTCGCAGGTAGATCTTCCTGGGTGGAAACCAGCTTGGGCGGGTGATAGGAATTTCTCTGTAAGAGGAGAAATACGTGACAGAAGCAGCCTCTCAAGGAGTTTGTAACACACGGATAGGAGAGAAATTGGTCTATAGCTGGCGGCCAGTTTTGGGTCTTTCTTTGGTTTCAAAACTGCTATAATCTCCGCACAACACCAAACTTTGGGCATAGACTCAGATTCCAAGATGTGGGACAGGAATGAAGCGAGCCATTTCTTTGCCACCGGACCCAGGTTAACAATGAGTTCTGGGGTGATGTTATCATAGCCAGCAGCTGTTCCTGGTTTAACCCTCTTCAAAGCATCTTCCAGTTCAGACAGTGAAGGGAGAGAGTTTTGGAGATGGACAAGATAAACGGAAGTGGGATGACCACTCATGGGAAATTTCTCTTTTCCAGACTGTGTCGATCTTAGCACGTCCAACTTGAGTTAGGTGACTGGCCACTGAGTTTGGTGATACGGGAGGATGGGAGATGGGAGGGGGTTGGCTACCGGCACCCAGTCTTTGAAGAAACTTCCAGGCCTTCCTACTTGAGTGGCTGAAGTTCAGACTTTCCGTGAGTTATTGCCAGCGGGCTTGGCGTGCTGCATCCAGGGAGGCAATGAGATGGTCAGCCACATCAGGGTTGCCCGACTCATCATACTGCTTTAGTAGTTGCTCGCATTCAGCATCAAGACAAGGAGTATAGTTAGCACATCTCCCAAGAGGAATGGCTTGGGAAGCTGCTTTGAAGATGGCTTGGCGGAAGCACCTGTAGGAATCTTCAGAGGGGATAGAGTTAATTGGAATTGCAGGAATAGATTTGTTGATAAGATCACTGAATAGATGCTAGTTTGCTTTCCGAAAGTTCCATCTTAGTTTCTCCGAGCACAGAATCAGTGGGAGCTGGAGACCAATGTGGATGATAGCTGGGCAGTGATGACTGTGCATGAAGATCTTGAGAACTTGTCTTGTAGCGGGAAAGGCTTGGCGTTGACTGTGCTAATCCAGCACAGGTCGGGTGACGAGTCTTTATTCCATCTAGCACTGTGAAAAGAGCCTGGCTGTTAGTGATAGTATAATAGGGAGAGGTCATTCGCTGAAGCCCAGTAGGCTAAGATAGAGCTGTCAGCACGAGTGGAGGAATATCCCCAGTCTTGGTGATGAGTATTAAAGTCTCCAACGTAAACGGCTGGGTGATTCTGGTTAGGCAGGACCTCATTATCCCATGAGGCACTGGGAGACTTATATACGTTGACGAGCTGAATAGTTCCAATAGTAATGGTGTTGTAGAAGGTCGAAGAGGCCGTATGCTAAACGTCCGCAAGACACGATTTGGCGTAGATGGCTTGGCCGTGTTTAGGATGGAGATTATAGCATATTAAATCAAATCCACTGATGGTGAATTGAGCAGCTTCATCGACTGCTATATGTGTTTCTTGTAGGCAGATAACATCTGCCTGATGCTGTATTGCCAATTGAACAATAAGAACGTGTTTGGCAAAGGACAGCCCCTCAACATTAAGTTGGAGGACTCGAAGAGCAGGACCAACAGCTTGAAAGCTGGCAGGAGCTGCTTGTTGCTGGCTTTGAAAGTGACTGGGATCCATGTGGATTCAGTCGGCTAGGAAGGATCGTCAGTTTCCCCAATGAATGGGTACTCACGAGATGCACCACGGGAAGGTCGATCCAATGCATCCAACAATAGCACGACAATACATTAAATCCATAGTATCAATAAATGTCAATGGCTTAAACTCACCCATTAAAAGGCACAGAGTTGGGGGATGGATCAGAAAACATAACCAACCATATGCTGCTTCCAAGAATCCCATCTGTCACAACAAGATAAACACAGACTTAAAGTGAAAAGATGGAAAACTATCATACAGGCTAACGGTCCACAAAAAAAGGGCAGGAACAGCCATTCTCATCTCAGACATGATAGATTTTAAATTAAATAAAGTAATAAAAGATAGGCAAGGACATTACATAATGATTAGAGGATCAATCAGCCAAGAAGACTTAACAATTATTAACATCTATGCACCCAATGAGGGACCATCTAAATAAATCAAGCACCTACTGAAAGAATTTCAAAAATACATCAATAGTAATACAATAATAGTGGGAGACTTCAATACCCCACTCTCACATTTAGACAGATCAACAAAGCAGAGAACCACAAAGATACAAGAGAATTCAATGAAGAGATAGACAGACTAGACCTCTTGGACATTTACAGAGTCCTTCACCCCAAAAAACTGGAATATAACTTCTTTTCAAATCCACATAACACATACTCAAAGATAGACCACATGTTAGGCCACAAAGACAGCATCAACAAATTCAAGATCATTGAAATCAGCAAGTATCTTCTCAGACACAGTGGAGTAAAACTAACACTTAACAACAAACAGACAATTATTAAAAGTCACAGAATTTGGAAACTAAACAACATACTCCTTAAGAACCACAGGGTCAGAGATTCACTCAAAGAGGAAATTCAAATGTTCCTGGAAAAAAATGAAAATGAAGACACAACCTATCAAAATATTTGGGACACAGCTAAAGCAGTACTGAGAGAGAAACTTATAGCCATACAATCACATTAAACACCAAGAAGAAGCTCAAATGAACGACCTTACTGCACACCTCAAGGACTTAGAGGAAGAGGAACAAAGGAACCCTAAAGCAACCAGAAGGACAGAAATCACTAAAGTTCGAGCAGAAATAAACAACATCGAAAATAAAAGAACCACACAAAAGATCAATGAAGTCAAATGTTGGTTCTTCGAAAGATTAAACAAAATTGACAAACCCCTAGCCAGACTCACCAAACAAAAAAGAAAGAAGACTCAAATGAATAGAATTGTAAATGATGGAGGAGGTATCACAACTGACACCACAAAATTCAGAGAATCCTGTGAAACTTCTATAAAGAACTATACGCCACCAAGCTAGAGAATCTGGGAGAAATGGAACAATTCCTAGAAACATATGCCCTTCCAAAACTGAACCAAGAAGAACTACAAAATCTAAATGCACCAATCACAGACAAAAAAATTGAAACCATTATTAAGAATCTCCCCAACAACAAAAGTCCTGGACCAGATGGCTTCACAAATGAATTCTACAAAACTTTCAGGAAACAGTTGGTACCCATACTTCTTAAGCTTTTCCATAGATTGAAGAAACAGGAATACTCCCTTCCACCTTCTATGAAACCAACATCACACTGATACCAAATCTGATAGGGACAGAACAAAAAAGGAAAACTACAGATCAATATCTCTGATGAACATAGATGCCAAAATATTAAACAAGATCTTGGCCAACCTGATACAACAACATATCAAAAAGATTGTTCATCACGACCAAGTGGCATTCATCCCAGGAATGCAAGGCTGGTTCAACATCTGTACGTCAATCAATGTCATTCACCACATCAATAAAAGCAAAGCCAAAAACCACATGATTATCTCAATAGATGCAGAGAAAGCCTTTGACAAAATCCAACACCCATTCATGCTCAAAACTCTACAAAAAATGGGAATAGATGGGAAATTCCTCAAGATAGTGGAGTCTATATATAGCAAACCTATAACCAACATCATACTCAATGGACAGAAGCTGAAAGCATTCCCCCTCAGATCGGGGACTAGACAGGGCTGTCCACTGTCACCGTTACTATTCAACATAGTATTGGAAGTTCTTGGCATAGCAATCAGGCAAGAGAAATAAATCAAAGGAATACAGATTGGAAGGGAAGAAGTCAAGCTCTCACTATTTGCAGATGATATGACAGTATACATAGAAAAACCTAAAGAATCAAGCAGAAAACTACTGGAAGTTATTAGGCAATATAGCAAGGTAACAGACTACAAAATCAATGTACAAGAATCAGTGGCATTTCTTTATGCAAACACTAAATCTGAAGAAGAAGACATCCAGAAATCACTCCCATTTACTGTTTCAGCAAAATCAATCAAATACCTAGGAATAAAGTTGACCAAATAAGTGAAAGACTTGTATGCTGAAAACTATGAGTCGCTACTCAAGGAAATAGAAACTTATACCAAGAAATGGGTAGATATCCCATGCTGATGGATTGGAAGAATAAATGTCATCAAAATGAATATTCTGCCCAGAGCCATATACAAATTTAATTCAATACCCATCAAAATTTGACCAAGCTTCTTTAAGAGAATAGAACAAACACTACAATAATTTGTCTGGAACCTGAATACACCTAGAATTGCCAAAACCATCTTATGGAAAAAAAACAGAAATGGAGGCATCACACTCCCAGACCTTAAACTATATTATAAAGCCATCATCATTAAACAGTATGGTACTGGAACAAAAATAGGCACACAGACCAGTGGAACAGAATTGAAAGCCCAGAAATAAATTCCCACACCTATGGACATCTAATCTTTGATAAGGGGGCCCAAAGGATTAAATGGAAAAAGGAGGCTCTCTTCAATAAATGGTGCTGGTAAAACTGGGTTGAAACATGTAGAAGAAGGAAATTGAACCACTTTATCTCACCAGAAACAAAAATCAACTCCTAATGGATCAAAGACCTAGATGTCAGACCAGAAACAATCAAATACTTAGAGGAAATCATTGGTAAAATATTTTCCCACCTACACTTCAAGGACATCTTTCATGAATCAAACCCAATTCCAAGGAAGACTAAAGCAGAAAAAAACCAGTGGGACTATATTAAATTGAAAAGCTTCTGCACATCCAAAGAAACTATTAAACAAACAAAGAGACCCCTCAAAGAATGGGAGATAATCACATGCCATACATCAGACAAGAATCTAATCACCAAAATATATAAAGAGCTCAGCAAACTTAGCACCAAAAAAGCAAATGACCCCATGAAAAATGGGCAGAGGATATGAACAAAACATTCACTTCAGAGGAGATCCAGAAGGCTAACAAACATATGAAAAACTGCTCTAGGTCACTGATTGTCATAGAAATGCAAATTAAGACAACATTGAGGTACCACCTCACTCCTGTAAGAAAGGCATACATCAAAAAGGACAGAAGCAACAAATGCTGGAGAGGCTGTGGGGACAGAGGAACCCTCATGCATTGCTGATGGGAATGTAAATTGGTACAGCCTCTGTGGAGAGCAGTCTGGAAAACTCTCACAAGGCTAGAAATGGACCTTCCATACGATCCAGTAATTCCTTTTCTGGGGTTATACCCCAAGGACTCCATAACACTCAGTCAAAAAGAGGTATGTACTCCTATGTTCATAGCAGCACAATTCATAATAGCTTAAAACCTGGAAGCAACCCAGGTGCCCAACTATAGAGGAGTGGCTGAGAAATCTGTGGCATATATACACAATGGAATACTATACAAATATCAACAACAATGAACCCACCTTCTTTGACCCATCTTGGACAGATCTAGAAGGAATTATGTTAAGTGAGCTAAGTCAGAAAGATAAAGATGAGTATGGGATGATCCCACTCATCAACAGAAGTTGAATTCTTCTTCTAGCATTTGCCACTAGAAGTTGAGTAAGAAGATCTGAAAGGGAAACTAAAAGCAGGACCTGACCAAATTGTAAGTAGGGCACCAAAATAAAAAACCTGTGGTGAGGGATAGAAATGCAGCTTCCTGGGACAGTGGGGGGTGGGAGTGGGTGGGAGGGTTGGGTCACAGTCTTTTGGTGGGGGGAATGGTGTTCATGTACATTCTTAATAATATGTAATCATATAAATCACTAGTTAATTAATATGAGAGGGGGAAAATTAATTGTATGTCTCAAGGTTTTTCAAAACACAAACTGAATCTTTTTAATATATAGGCTGTGTAATTGATATGCAGACTCTCTCAAAAGCCTAGCCCAAGTAGATCAAAGCAACAAAGAGCACAGCTATATAAAAGATACTGGGTACTGTACAGCAAACCCTAAAAAAAGGACTTTTCAAAGTTAATCCAATTACCAAATGACGTAATAACATTAACTATCGACTGTCTTTTTGAACCCTAAGACAGCAGGAACCTGACATCTCCACTATAGAGCCTCTACCTCCCCCAGTCCTGGAACCCTTGGATAGGGCCCCCTTTCCCATATGCCTCTCCCAATCCATCACAACCTAACCAATGCAATGATTGTCACCTCAACATGCTTCACTTCAGACTGTGTCCAGAGACTTCACTTGTAGAATGACAACCCTTCAGCTTCTTTACTCGGGTGAGACCTTTTCTTTCATAGTATACTCTAATTCCATCTCAGGTGGTTCACTTTCTAACAAAGTCCCAAAACTTAGATATACACCAGTTTCTGTGAGAGAGAGCATGTGTTCACACGTATCCATAAACTACTCCAAAATACATACCTGAAAGCAGAAGTACACTAGAGTTTGCAGTGAGTACCCCCTCAATACTTCCTCTCCACTATTCCAAGCTTTGGGTCCATGATTGCTCAACAATTTGTTTGGCTTCGTATGTTATCTCTTTTCAGTCACCAGGTTCCAGATGTCATCAGGATGCCGGCTAGGCTTCCCTGGACTGAAGACCCACCAATATGTCCTGGAGCTCAGCTTCCCCAGAGACCCACACTACTAGGGAAAGAGAGAGAAAGACTGGGAGTATGGACCGAATAGTCAACGCCCATGTTCAGCAGGGAAGCAATTACAGAAGCCAGACCTTCTACCGTCTGCAACCCACAACGACCCTGGGTCCATGCTCCCAGAGGGATAGAGAATGGGAAAGCTATCACTGGAGGGTGTGGGATATGGAGATTGGGTGATGGGAATTGTGTGGAGTTTGTACCCCTCCTTTCCTATGGTTTTGTTAATTAATCCTTTCTTAAATAAAAAAAAATAAAAAAACAAAGTTAACCCAATTACCAAATAATGTGATGATAACAATAACTATCCATTGTCTTCTTGAACCCTAAGACAGCAGTAACCTCACATCTCCACTATAGAGCCTCTACTTCCCCAAGTCCTGGAACCCTTGGATAGGGCCTACTTTCCTGTATGCCTTTCCCTATCCATATCAAATAATATTGCATCTGCTGATCACAACCTAATCAACACAACAATTGCCACCTCAACATGCTTCACTTCAGACTGTGTCCAGAGACTTCACGTGTTGAATGACAATCCTTCAACTTCATTACTCGGGTGAGACCTTTCTTTTCATAGTGTACTGTAATTCTATCTCAGGTAGTTCACTTTCTAACAAAGTCCCAAAACCTAGATAAACACCAGTTTCTTTGAGAGAGAGCGTATGTTCACACGTATCCGTAAACTAGTGCAAAATATATACCTGAAAGCAGAACTACAGTAGAATTTGCAGTGAGTATTCCACTAACACTTCCTCTCCACTATTCCAAGCTTTGGGTCCATGATTGCTCAACAATTTGTTTGGCTTTGTATGTTAACTCTCTTTTCAGCTACCAGGTTCCGGATACCAGCATTATGCCAACCAGACTTCCCTGGACTGAAGACCCCACCAATGTGTCCTGGAGCTCTGCTTCCCCAGAGACCCACCCTACTAGGGAAAGAGAGAGGCAGACTGGGAGTATGGACTGACCAGTCAACGTCCTTGTTCAGCGGGGAAGCAATTACAGAAGCCAGACCTTCCACCTTCTACAACCCTCAGTGACCCTGGGTCCATGCTCCCAGAGGGATAGAGAGTGGGAAAGCTATCACTGGAGGGTGTGGGATATGGAGATTGGGTGGTGAGAATTGTGTGGAGTTGTACCCCTCCTACCCTATGGTTTTGTTAATTAGTCCTTTCTTTAATAAAAAAAAAAACCTTCAAAAATTTATTTATATATTCCCTTTTGTTGTCCTTGTTGTTTTATTGTAGTAGTTATTATTGTTGTTGGATAGGATAGAGAGAAATGGAGTGAGGAGGGGAAGACAGAGAGGGGGAGAGAAAGACAGACACCTGCATACCTGCTTCACTACTTGTGAAGCAACTCCCATACAGGTGGGGAGCTGGGGGCTCGAACTGGGCGGGATATTTCTGCCAGTCCTTGTGCTATGTGCCACAAAACTTTTTAATTTTTAAAGGCATTGCCATACTCTGTTGTAAAAGCTGAACCAATATACATCTCTACCAACAGATATTTAGATTTTTATTTCAGAGACTTTCAATCTTAAAGCATGTCTTCAGGCTAGTAAATGGCTAATACTATTTCCAAATTGCTTATAATTCTATGATTGAATAGTCACTCTGCTAGGTTATCAAAATCTTTTATGGAGGCTTGTGTTTTATTACCACTAGAGAAAACTTCTGGATAAAACTAAGATAGAGCTATTTGGATATAGAATTATTTATTATAATCTTTAAGATAAATATTAACAAATGTATCTGGAAGTTTTTCCAACTAGGTGAATTATAAGGTCTTCTTTTTCTTAAGACATCAAAGAAGAAGATGTTAATAAATAAACTCACATTAGTGACTTGGTTAGATTATACATTTCCAAAGGATATCCATTTCCAAGGCTTATCTCCTGTTCTTATATTGATAAAATTAATCAACATTCAGTAAAGACTGCACACCAGATATTGAACGAAGTATATATATATGTATCAGAGTACTGCGCTATGGCTTATGTTGATGCCAGGATTGAACCTGGGATTTTTAAGACAGTGCTTAACCAGGTGGGTCAACACCTCACTGGCAGAACCTAGGATTTTGAAGCCTCAGGCATGAAAGTATTTTTGCATTACTGTTATGCTATCTCATCTTCCCTAAAAAATAAATAAAATGAACATTGACAGAAGATATGTATTGTTAGTGAGGAAACAATCCAGTAGGATTAAACTTGTCTTCCCATGATCATATAGTTAGTGAGTGACACAGCAAGGATTCAGACCAAAGTGTATCTGATATTATTGCTTGAGCAATTACCCCTAGAATATATTTTATAATTTTTAAAATTTATTTATTCCCTTTTCTTGCTCTTGTTGTTTTATTGTTGTAGTTATCATGTTGTTTTTATTGATGCCATAGTTGTTGGATAGGATGGAGAGAAATGGAGAGAAGAGGGGGAGACAGAGGGGGAGAGAAAGATAGACACCTGCAGACCTGCTTCACTGCTTGTGGAGCGACTCCCCTGCAGGTGGAGAGCCGGGGGCTCGAACCAGGATCCTTCAGCTTGTCATGGAGCTTTGCACCATGACCCCTAGAATATTTTATCACTGAAGTTCCCTGTATAAAATTTGAAATGCTGCAAGAGAATTAACAAGAAAGAACAAAATTACAAAAAAGAAAAGGCATTAGTGAATTTTTTATCTATTTAAGGCAGAAATGTGCACTTGTAAGTTTATAAAATGTCTTTAATAAAATTTAAAAAGTGCCAACCAGAAAGATATCTGTACACCTATGTTCCTAGCAGCATAATTTGTAGTAACTAAATCTTGGAAGCAACCCAGGTGACCAACAACAGATGAATGGCTGAGAAAGCTGTGGTATGTGTTGTTAAAATTTGTAGGTTCTTGTCGGCCTGGCTTGCTTCACAGCAGGTAACAGAGACTCGCGGACACACGGCTGGACAGGGAAGCTGTATTTCTTTATTCAGGAACAACGATTCACAAACTAAGACAAACTAATCACCAAACAGAACTCGGCTGTCTCTTTGCGGCGGCACAAGCACTCTCTTACTCTGTAACTCAGGAACCCTCCAACTCTGGCACTCTGAAACTCTCGTACTTGAGAACCCTCTGAAACTCTGACACACTGGAACTCTCTCTTACTCTGTAACCCTGAAACTCTCTAACTCAGGAACTCCGGAACTCTGGCACTCTCCAACTCAGGAACCCTCTCCCAGGGTTACTTGGTGCGGGGCCAAGCAGGCCCGCGAAATTAACAGGACTGATCCAATTCTCTTGGGGGGGGGGGGCTAGAACAAACCAATGTAAAGCATACGACAATTCCCCCTTTTTCCTTTTTTTCATATTCATTTATCCCCTTTTGTTGCCCTTGTTTTTTGTGTTATCATTGTTGTTGTTGTTGGATAGGACACAGAGAAACGGAGAGAGGAGGGGAAGAGAGAGGAGGAGAGAAAGACAAACACCTGCTGACCTGCTTCACCGCCTGTGAAGTGACTCCCCTGCAGGTAGCAAGTTGGGGCTCGAACCAAGATCCGTACACTGGTCCTTGCGCTTTGCGCTATGTGCGCTTAACCCACTGCGCTACCGCCCAACTCCCTACTCATTTTCTTTTTTAAAAGAAATTACTGGTTTACACTGCCTTTAATAAAACCATACTGGAAAAGGGTATGAAAAATATCAGTGTTACTTTATTTTCTTAGTAGCTGGTCAAGTAATAACCAGGGCTTATGATCAGACTTTATCCCCCCTAAGAGACAAATGTGAAGTTTAGAAAAATCTGAAAGAAGCAAAATCCTGGTTTCTGTCACAAGAAGTGAAGCTGTAGTCAATTTTACTGTAAAAACTTAGTGAAATGAGAGGTCACATCATTTTAGCACACTGAACCCCTGTGCCTTCTCCTGGCTACTGTGATGGGGGACTTTACAGGGAAAGGTAAAGGTGACTGCAATTTTAGATGGTATTCTTAGCACTATAGCATATCATACCTAGTGTACTATAGCAAAAAAAAAAAAAAAAAAGTCTCTCTGGAAGCACAAAGAAACTTAAAACAACAGAACTGATATAGCAAGAAAGAGAAAAATGGACTGGGAGAAAAAAAAAAAAGATTATTTTCTCAGACTTTTAAAGCTCCAGATAGTATGTGTTATAAACTTAGCAGGTTATATGGTCTCTTTTTTTGCAGTTAACTCTGCTGGGAAATGGCCACAGACAGTGTCTAAATAAATGAGGTGTGACTATGTTCCAGTAAACTTTTACTTACAGAAAGACCAGGCTCCAGGAGATATCTGATCTGGAAGCGTGCATGTGCCTTTCCATGTGCAGGGTCCTATACACGATGGAATACTACACAGCTATTAAGAACAGAGAACCCACCTCCTCTGATTCATCTTGGATGGAGTTAGAAGGAATTATGTTAAATGAGCTTAGTCAGAAAGACAAAGATGAGTATGGGATGATCCCACTCATAAGCAAAAGTTGGGAAAGAAGAACAGAAAGGGAAACACAAAGCAGGATGTGACTGAGTTTGGAGTAGGGCACAAAAGTAAAAATCACTGGGTGGATGGGGAGGGTAGATATTCGGCTTCACTGGGGGGCAGGAGGATGGGATGGGACACAGTCTTTTTGTAGTAAGAATAGTGTTTCTGTACATTCCTATTAACTTGTAGTCAAATAAATCATTAATTAATATGAGAAGGGGAAAATTGAATGTTTCAAACATTTTAATGCACAGAACATAGTCTCTGAAATGTTAATCTTTTAAATATTAGACCAGGTAGAATAGAAACAACCGGTGGCAATATTCTATAAGACATAGCTATATACAAATAATATAAAAATATGAATTATAGTGATCTGTATGATACAGAAAATCCTAACAAAGGTATTTTCAAAGGTAACACGATTGGCAAATAATTTGATTACAGCAAAAACTATCTATTGCCTTCTTAAACTTCAAGACAGCAGAAACCTCCCACTACCTCTATAGAGCCTATATTTCTTCAAGTCCTGTAATGTCTAGGAGGGGGGGTCTCACTTTCCTGCATGCTTGCTTCAATTCATACCAAATGATACTGCATTGGTGATCCCAATCTAATCAATGCAATGAGTACCACTTCAGCATGCTTCACTTTAGACTGTGTCCAGAAACGTCAGGCATGGAATGCCAACCCTTAAGCCTCAGTTCTCTGGTGAGACCTTTCGTGTCATAGTATTCTCCAATTCCACTTCAGGTGGTTCACTTTCTTTTTTTTTTCTTTTTTTTATTTAAGAAAGGATTAATTAAAAAAACCATAGGTAGGAGGGGTATAACTCCACACAGTTCCCACCACCCAATCTCCATATCCCACACCCTCCCCTGATAGCTTTCCCATTCCTTATCCCTCTGGGAGCATGGACCCAGGGTCATTGAGGGTTGCAGAAGGTAGAAGGTCTGGCTTCTGAAATTGCTTCCCCTCTGAATATGGGTGTTGACTGGTCGGTCCATACTCCCAGTGTGCCTCTCTCTTTCCCTAGTAGGGTGTGTCTCTGGGGAAGCTGAGCTCCAGGACACATTGGTGGGATCTTCAATCCAGGGAAGTCTGGCCAGCATCCTGGTGGCATCTGAAACGTGGTGATTGAAAAGAGAGTTAACATACGAGGCCAAACAAATTGTTGAGCAATCATGGGCCCAAAGCTTGGAATAGTGGAGAGGAAGTGTTAGGGAGGTAATCACTACAAATTCTAATGTACTTCTGCTTTCCGGTATATATTTTGCAGTAGTTTATGGATACGTGTGCACATAAGCTCTCTCTCACAGAAACTGGTGTATATCTAGGTTATGGGACTTTGTTAGAAAGTGAACTACCTGAGATGAAATTAGAGTGTACTATAAAAGGAAAGGTCTCACCCAAGTAATGAAGCTGAAGGGTTGTCATTCCACACGAAAAGTCTCTGGACACAGTCTGAGGTGAAGTATGTTGAGGTGGCAATCGTTGTGTTGGTTAGGTTGTGATCAGCGGATGCAATATTATTTGGTATGGAGAGGCATACTGGAAAGTGGGCCCTATCCAAGGGTTCCAGGACTGGGGTAAGTAGGGGTTCTATAGTGGAGATGTGAGGTTCCTGCTGTCTTGGGGTTTAAAAAGACAATCGATAGTTAATGTTATCATCACATTATTTGGTAATTGGGTTAACTTTGAAAAGTCCTTTTGTTATGGTTTGCTGTACAGATCCAGTATCTTGTATATAGCTGTGCTATTGGATGCTTCTAATCTACTTGGTCTAGGCTTTGAGAGAGTCCGCATTATCAAATACACAGCCTATATATTAAAAAGATTCACTTTGTGTTTTGAAAAACTTTGAGACATACAATTGATTTCCCCCTTCTCATATTAATTAACTACTGATTTATATGTCTACATTTTGCTAGGAGTGTACATAAACACCATTCCCACCACCAAAAGACTGTGACCCATCCCTCCCACCCATTCCCACCCCCCACTGTCCCAGGAAGCTACATGTCTACCCCTCACCACAGGGTTTTTACTTTGGGGCCCTACTTATAATTTGATCAGGTCCTGATTTTAGTTTCCCTTTCAGATCTTCTTAGTCAAGTTCTGTTGATGAGTGGGATCATCCCATACTCATCTTTATCTTTCTGACTTAGTTCACTTAACATAATTCCTTCTAGCTCTGTCCAAGATTGGTCAGAGAAGGTGGGTTCATTGTTCTTGATAGCCGCATAGTATTCCATTGTGTATTTATACCACAGCTTTCTCAGCCACTCATCTGTTGTTGGGCACCTGGGTTGCTTCCAGGTTTTAGCTATTATGAATTGTGCTGCTATGAACATAGGAGTACATACCTCTTTTTGGTTGAATGTTATGGAGTCCTTGGGGTATAACCCCAGGAGAGGAATTACTGGATCATATGGAAGGTCCATATCTAGCCTTCTGAGAGTTTTCCATACTGCTCTCCACAGAGGCTGTACCAATTTACATTCCCACCAGCAATGTAAAAGGGTTCCTCTGTCCCCACATCCTCTCCAGCATTTGTTGCTGCTGTCCTTTTTGATGTATGCTATTCTTACAGGAGTGAGGTGGTATCTTAGTGTTGTCTTCATTTGCATTTCTCTGACAATCAGTGACCTAGAGCAGTTTTTCATATGTTTGTTAGTCTTTTGGATCTCCTCTGTAGTGAATGTTTTGTTCATATCCTCTGCCCTTTTTTGGATGGGGTCATTTGCTTTTTTGGTGCTAAGTTTGCTGAGCTCTTTATGTATTTTGGTGATTAGTTTCTTGTCTGATGTATGGCATGTGAAGATCTTCTCCCATTCTGTGAGGGGTCTTTCTGTTTGTTTAATAGTTTCTTTGGATGTGCAGAAGCTTTTCAATTTTTGTAGTCCCATTGGTTTGTTTCTGCTTTAGTCTTCCTTGCAATTGGGTTTGATTCATCAAAGATGTCCTTGAGGTGTATGTGGGAAAGTGTTTTACCAATGTTTTCCTCTAAGTATTTGATTGTGTCTGGTCTGACATCTAGGTCTTTGATCCATTTGGAGTTGATTTTTGTTTCTGGTGAGATAAAGTGGTTCAATTTCATTCTTCTGCATGTTACAACTCAGTTTTCCCAGCACCATTTATTGAAGAGAGCCTCCTTTTTCTATTTAATTATTTGGGCCCCCTTATCAAAGATTAGATGTCCATAGGTGTTGGGATTTCTTTCTGGGCTTTCAGTTCTGTTCCACTGGTCTGTGTGCCTATTTTTGTTCCAGTACCATAGTGTTTAATGATGATGGCTTTATAATATAGTTTAAGGTCTGGGAGTGTGATGCCTCCATTTCTGTTTCTTTTCCTCAAGATGGTTTTGGCAATTCTAGGTGTTTTCTGGTTCCAGATAAATGATTGTAGTGTTTGTTCTAGTCTCTTAAAGAAGCTTGGTGGAACTTTGATGGGTATTGCATTAAATTTGTATATGGCTCTGGGGAGAATATTCATTTTGATGATATTTATTCTTCCAATCCATGATCATGGGATATCTTTCCATTTCTTGGTATCAGTTTCTATTTCCTTGAGTAGCGACTCATAGTTTTCAGCATACAAGTCTTTCACTTATTTGGTCAACTTTATTCCTAGGTATTTGATTGATTTTGCTGAAATAGTAAATGGGAGTGATTTCTGGATGTCTTCTTCTTCAGATTTAGTGTTTGCATAAAGAAATGCCTCTGATTTTTGTACATTGATTTTGTACCCTGATACCTTGCTATATAGCCTAATAACTTCCAGTAATTTTCTGCTGTATTCTTTATGTCTTTTTATTTATACTATCATATCATCTGCAAATAGTGAGAGCTTGACTTCTTCCCTTCCAATCTGTATTCCTTTGATTTATTTCTCTTGCTTGATTGCTATGGCAAGTACTTCCAATACTATGTTGAAGAGTAACGGTGACAGTGGACAGCCCTGTCTAGTCCCCGATCTGAGCGGGAATGCTTTCAGCTTCTGTCCATTGAGTATGATGTTGGCCATAGGTTTGCTATATATAGACTCCACTATCTTGAGGAATTTCCCATCTATTCCCATTTTTTGTAGAGTTTTGAGCATGAATGGGTGTTGGATTTTGTCAAAGGCTTTCTCTGCATCTATTGAGATAATCATGTGGTTTTTGGCTTTGCTTTTATTGATGTGGTGAATGACATTGATTGACTTACAGATGTTGAACCAACCTTGCATTCCTGGAATGAATCCCACTTGGTCGTGATGAAAAATATTTTTGATATGTTGATGTATCCGATTGGCCAAGATCTTGTTTAATATTTAATATCAGGGTGATGTTGGTTTCATAGAAGGTGGAAGGGAATATTCCTGTTTCTTCAGTCTTATGGAATAGCTTATGAAGTATGGGTACCAACTGTTTCCTGAAAGTTTTGTAGAATTCTTTTGTGAAGCCATCTGGTCCAGGACTTTTGTTGTTGGGGAGATTGTTAATAACGGTTTCAATTTCTTTGTCTGTGATTGGTGCATTTAGATTTTGTAGTTCTTCTTGGTTCAGTTTTGGAAGTGCATATGTTTCTAGGAATTGTTCCATTTCTTCCAGATTCTCTAGCTTGGTGGCATATAGTTCTTTATAGAAATTTCGCAGGATTCTCTGGATTTCTGTGGTGTCAGTTGTGATACCTCCTCCATCATTTACAATTCTATTAATTTGAGTCTTTTCCCTTTTTTTGTTTGGTGAGTCTGGCTAGGGGTTTTTCAATTTTGTTTAATCTTTCAAAGAACCAACATTTGGCTTCATTGATCTTTTGTATGGTTCTTTTATTTTCGATGTTGTTTATTTCTGCTCGAACTTTAGTGATTTCTGTCCTTCTGGTTGCTTTAGGGTTCCTTTGTTCCTCTTCCTCTAAGTCCTTGAGGTGTGCAGTAAGGTCGTTCATTTGAGCTTCTTCTTGGTTTTAATATGTGGTTGTATGGCTATAAGTTTCCCTCTCAGTACTGCTTTAGCTGTGTCCCAAATATTTTGATAGGTTGTGTCTTCATTTTCATTAGTTTCCAGGAACATTTGAATTTCCTGCTTTAGTGAGTCTCTGACCCAGTGGTTCTTAAGGAGCATGTTGTTTAGTTTCCAAATTCTGTGTCTTTTAATAATTTTCTGTTTGTTGTTAAATGTTAGTTTTACTCCACTGTGGTCTGAGAAGATACTTGGGATGATTTCAATGCTCTTGAATTTATTGATGCTGTCTTTGTGACCTAACATGTGGTCTATCCTTGAGTATGTGTTATGTGAGGTGGTTCACTTTCTATTGATATCCGAAAACCTAGAGATAGACCAGTTCCCATGAGATAGTGCATCTGTTCACATGTATCCATAACTTAAGGCAAAATATATACCTGAAAGCAAAAGTACACGATATTCTGCAGTGAGTCAGTATATGCAGCAAGCAAGTAGAAATACCTAAAAAGTCACCAGAAAGTTCATAATGGAATAGTGTCTACTTAGATACACTCCTCACCTACTTCTTATTATACTTCCCTCACTCACTTCGAAGCTAACCTTTTCAAAGTAAGGACTACAAAAGCTGAATAAGGGCAAGAGGACAGCATACCTAAATGATTACTCTTTAGTCACTATCAAGCCACTCCATCAGCTGGGCCCTAGAAGAGGAGTCCTGAGATTCCCAAACAGACATAATGGGCCTAGACATCAAGTATATCTCTCTCTCCATTGTTACTGGTCATCTCTTTCAGGAACAACACAATAGAGCCCTTTGTGGGCCCCCATAGGGCCTTGCCCTTAACTTGGATCAACAACCATAGAGAATGATCCATCCTCCAAAGGGAGGATGGACAACGTACTCTATGCTACACATGAGGAAGATGGGTCCTGATACTGGGACAGCTTGGAACATTCCTACTCATGACCACAGATTGTGAAATCAGATCTACAGGTATGCAGAGGTCACATAGGCTCCAAAGCTATTCGAATATAAGGCCCAGATCAGAGCTATTCTCTTTCCTGATACAGATTTTTGGTCCTTTTTCCAGCCATGACATCATCTCGCCAGACAATAACTTGGATCCACCTGCATAGCAGATGTCATGCTCAAGGGAAAGAAAAAAAGAAAGAAAAAAACTAGTACAGTCATGGACTTTTTGGAATATAATAAAAATAGGACTACTAATTATCTACAAAATGGAGACCCCAAACTCTTCATCTGAAGTATTCCAGCCTTTAGGTTGATTATTAGTCAACATTTGTTTGACTCTATATGTTAACTCTTTTTTCAGCCACCAGGTTCCAGATGCTAACATGATGAAGCTGGATTTCCCTGGGCAGACAACCCCACCAATGTGTTCTGGAGCTCTGCTTCCCCAGAGCCCTGGCCCACTAGGGAAAGAGAGAGACAGGCTGGGAGTATGGATCTACCTGTCAATGCCCATGTTCAGTGTGAAGCAATTACAGAAGCAAGACCTCCCACCTTGTGCACCCCATAATGACCCTGGGTCCATACTCTCAGAGGGATAGATAATAGGAAATCTATCAGGCAAGGGAATGGGATATGGAGTTCTGATGGTGGGAATGGTGTGGAGTTGTATCCCTCTTATTCTATGGATTTTGTCAGTGTTTCCTTTTTATAAATATTTTTTTTTAAAAAGAGCAGGATAGGTATCAGGGGAGGGGATGGGTTACGGAGTTCTGGTGTGGGGATTGTGTGGAGTTGTACCCCTCTTATTTCATGCCTTTTGTCAGTGTTTCCATTTTAGAAATGAAAATAAAAAGAATAAAATCAATTAAAACAACTTATGTTCCTATCTACAGGCTTCAGAATATTTGTTGGATCACTGCACTTACTAAAATATTTTATGTTCTAATGACGAGGTTGAGGCTAATCGTACTTTTTTCCCTGAAGTATTCAGAAAAATTTTCTTCTGTTTACAAGATGAATCATTTCCAATAAATATATGCACAGGTTAAATCTTTAGTGCTAGCCATTAAACTTCGTAAATACTAAAAATTAAAAGGAATGTTCATTGTTTATTTAGCATTCTAAGTATATAAGTTAGCAAATGAAGTGGAGTTCACTAAATATACTTGCTTCCATGGTTTCATATGATATAGCTTTAGAATGCAGTAATGCTCTTATTGTCTCCACATCCTATACTATGGAAAAAAAAAATACATGGCTGAAGAGGTAGCATCATCATTATATAAAAATATTTTATGTCTGAGTCTCTGAGGTCCCAGTTTCAACCCCCCAGCACTATATTATTATATGCAAAAACTAAACAGGGTTCTTATCTCATCCTTTTATTTTTTTATTCTTTTTATTTTTAGCTTTGTTAAATAGCTCACTTGGATAATGTGCTTATTTGCTGTGTGCATGCTCCATGTTTGAGAATGGCCCCCACCACATTGAAAGAAGCTCCTCTCTCTCTCTCTCTCTCTCTCTCTCCCTCTCCCTCTCCCTCTCTCTCTCTCTCTCTCTCTCTCTCTGTCTCTCTCTCTCTCTCCTGTTTCTATCTAAAAATAAAAAGAAAGAAAAAGTGTGAAAACTTGTAATGAATATATTGAGAAGAGAGTGTTTGGATGAAGTTAATGGGAGCCTACCTTCTCTGGTCTCACAGAGACTGATCTATTTAAACAAAGCATAACAAACTTTTTTATGTGTGTGTGAATTCTTACTGGAAGAAATATAAATGCCTTATTTCAAAACAAGAAACAATGAGTAGTGCATGCTTTAGTTTTGAGAAGATATGCCATTTTAACCTGTTTACTAAAGTCCACAAGAGACAGCTGGTTGAGTGATGTTCATGCAAATACTTTGAAAAATGTTGTTATATGCATATATATCGTCCATGCTTATCCCCTTTATTAGTAATAACAATTTCCCTTCTCTTTTGACATTTTACAGTCATAAAAAAGTCCCTGATCTTGGCAAATATTCTTTCAACTTTGAAAGAGCTCTCCTCTAAGGAAGTAGCCAATCAGGAAGACTTAAGGGGGCGGGGAAGTATGACAACAAAATCAAACACATTTCTTGGTCAGTAAATTGGTTTCTTTTGTATTCTTATGGTCAATTTACATTTAAATGGAAAGACCCTTTACTGCTGATGGAGGTGATGGTGGAAATGGTGTCTGAATCATGAATAATAAACATCAAGAAGAAATGTCAGTTTTTTCGGCCAACTAGCACATTCTGTTGCCATGACAACAGAATGCAGAGTATTATCTTAAAGAAAAACATGACAATTTTCTGGGAATTAAAGCAAAACTCAACCAATATAATATATTTAAGTTTAATCTTAGGCTGGTAAATACAAAAACAATATATTGAAAAGAACTTGAGTACTCTGATTTTTTAAGTTATGTAACTATGAGAATAGCAAAGCTGAGGGTAGTGAGGAAAAGCACTAGATTGAAGTTTTCTGTCTCTTCAATTCCTCTTAGAATCCACAGAACCATAACCATTAGTAGGCCCATCTGGTATGCAGCCAGAAATTGGCACCAAATGGAGGTAGATCCTTTTATTTCTCAGCCATTTAAGCATTCTTTGTTTTTAACATTCTCACTGCAAAATAATTTTCTGAACCCATGTTAATTATTTTTTAAAACCATTAAACATAACTTGAACTCAACAAATCTCAAATTTAAATATTTCCGTGTTACATGGTGGCACTAGACTAGTTGACATAATGCTTAGAGATAGCTCAGAAGACTCCTTAAAGTTCTCTGACTGTAGAGAACATGCTTTTCCCAGTTGTCAAGAAATAAATATTCTACAGATTTATCCTAGTCAAGGTATGGTTTAGATATATAGTTTTATCATAGGAAGTTCAAAATTGTCCTTGGAGAACTTTTCTGATGTACCTAGATAAGATAGTTGTAGCCCATGGTAGATACCACTTAACTGATCATGACACTCTTTTATGTTAAGCCTAGTAGCAGTTTCAGAATTTCCAACATAATGCTCTCAGCAGTCAGCAGCCACTATCTAAGATTTGGAATTAGTAAAGAATTGAAACCATTTTTCTAACTCTGCTTGAGCTTATGAAATCAACTGCCACTTCTGCATCTCACTCTGGTTTGGGGAATCAATAAGTCAGCTTATGTCTTTCTTCTTCCAGCAAATGTCCCTACTATTTCATCCCACATTGATTTCTTCTTCTTTGGAAAAATATTACTAAGTTAGTGCCACTTATTTTTAAATTTCCTTTAAAAATTTTTGTTATCTTTACTTATTGTATAGAGACAGCTAGAAATTGAGAGGAAAGGGGTAGAGAGAGGGGAAGATAGACACAGACAACTATAGCCATACTTCACTACATGTGAAGCTTTCCCCCTGCAGGTGGGACTGGGGGCTTGAACCCAGGCCCTTGCACACTATAATGTATGTACTTAACCAGGTGCACCACCACACAGTCCCGTATCACTTATTTTTAAAAGAACATTTTTTTCAGTAATCTCATTTAAAATATTTGTATTGATTTACTTATCTACAAGAGAAGGAGCAGTAGAGGAAGAGAGAAAGTGAGCCAGGGTATCATTCTGTCATATGTGGTGCCAAGAATCAAATTCAGGATACAGCACATGAACAAATTTTCCCTTTATTGCTTATCACTTTTCCCACTGCAGCAGCACATATTTATTTTTTAGTTATGCCATTGGTCTTAATTTTCTCCCCTAATATGTATTTGACAGGTTTTCCCAAATGAAAAGTAAAGCAGAGCTTTTATCAGCATTGTGATTTATGTGTTCCTTTACTATGGCTATGACATTAAAGAGTGAAGAAAATTTTCTCATCTGATTTTTGATCTATAAAAATAGAAGGTACTGCTTATTAGACAAAAGATGAAAAAGAAGGGGCCAAGAAATGAAATTTTGTTTACTTTGTTAAACTGATTATTGTTTTTGTTAGGCTCTAAAGCTATTCAAACTGAGAAGTAAAGTTTTCCTTTATCCAACAAGCAAATTAAAAAATGTTCCAAGCAAATTATTACCAGAGATATACAAATCAAGTAAAAAACAGTTATAATACCTCATACCTGTGAAAATGTCTTACCTTTTAAAAACAACAACAGAAATAGTTGTGGTGAAGAAGAGGGGTGGGGTGGGGAAGGTTTTTTCTACACTGTTGGTAGGGATACACACTGGTCAATTCCCTGTGGGAAACATTGTGGAGATCCTTGAAATACGCAAACACTACTCAGCTGTAAGAAATAATGAAGTCTTCTTTCTTACTACAACACTAATGGAACTTGGAGGAATTATGTTAAGTGGAGTAAAGAAAAATGGATACCAAATGCTTCACTCACAGGTGGAAATTAAGAAACAAAGAAAGAGAAAAATAAACCATGAAATGTTAATTACCAAAGTTCTATTGCAGCATATCTAAAGAATTTAAAAGGGGAAGGGAGAGAGGACTAAGAAACCAGTGTCCTCTGTTATAAGATGACAAGTTGATTGGGTTTAGTGTGCTGACTGCTATCATGAAGAGTTAAGAAAAAATGTGCATATATAACAGCAACAGTGTTGTGAATCATTTCCCCAAGAATGACCTTTTAAAAATAAAGTTTTTCTCTGAACAACCTATTTTTTCCATTTCCACATTGTTGAAAAGTTTCTGATTCCATACTTCCTGACAGTTTAGTAGAAATCCTACTGACCATAAATTTTACATTAATGTTTGCAAAATATATGTTGTTTGTCTGCCAGGTACATGAAGATTCTTTCTCAGGCTGTGTCCCTTACTACAAGAATCCTGCTCTAGGGTGAAGTCTAGATATATTAGAAATTTTTCTAGCCCACAGGTGGGTAGAGGGGCATTGCTACCTGTGATCACCCATAACTCTGATATGTGGCTGCTTCCCTGAAGGTCTAGAGACTGTGCACAGAATAAATGGAATAAACTACGTATCTTATGGCATCCTATACCTGACATAATCACATTTAGAAAATGGCAGTTTTAAGCACCCTTACATTTGTTGGGTAGTATGCCACCTCCCCCTGGCTTCTGCTTAACCATATGCCTATATAGGGATTTACTGATCCAAAGCTTTGGTCTATTTACATAAATCACTTTTACATTTACATAAAGCACTCCCTCCAGGGCATTGGTGGTTCAGTGATAGGATTCTCGCCTGTTCTGCCCCCTCCTTGTCACACTCTGATTTTCACCAGTCACTTTTCTCTCCACCCTCTCTGTATCACATCCTGTTTCCACCCTACTTGGAGAGTATAAAAACAGCTGCTCTTCTGATTAAAGACACTTGGAAATTGCTTTCCGGCTCCTAGAGTTCCAGAGTGTATCTCCTGCGGAAGTTAGTGCTGCACGAGTTCCTGATCCCTCTCCCATGCAGCAGCCTAGATCGGCTCCAGTTGAGTTCTCTCCAAGCCAGAGAGCACTAGCTCGGGAAGAAGTACCCTCAGGCTATCCCGGCAACATTGATGCCCCCCTCTAAAAAATCTATTGTGCTCTTTATCTATGTGATACATAACCACCTATTATTTGTACCTTAATGTCTACTCTTGAGTATGCTGCACTTAAAAAAAAAAGAATCTCTAATTTTCATCATTGCTTTTAATGTAATATATAGTTTTACAAACAAATACTCTGAGGGAGATCAGGAGAGGGTCACACACTGGACACTAACCCAGCTCAGATAAAACTACATAATGACTGAAGTCTCTCTACTTTGAGATGCATTATCAAGGTCCTGGCAACTGGCTAAGGTTCTCTACCGACATATCAGCTATATCACATATAATAACCCATGCCTTTTATCATAGGAAAATCTGTCCTATAAGACAAAATGGAAATGATGATTCAGCATTACCACTACTAGACATATATTCAAAGAGTGTGAAAACATTAACCTGATGGGACATATGCAGCTCCCTATGCATTGTTCACAACAGCGAAAGTATGGAAGCAACCTAATTGTCCACATATGGATGATTAGGTAAAGAAGTTATAGGATATATATTCAATAGAATATTACTCTATCATTAAAAAGTGATGAGATTGTGTTCTTCTGCATAAAAAAGTGGAATCAGTGGTGATTACACTTAGTGGATATATAGAGAAAAAGACAGCTACCAGGTGGTTTTGCTCATCTGTGGAATATAGAGACTGAAACACCTGAAATCTTAAAATAGAGAAATAAAGCAGAAAATGTTGGTATGCTTTTAAAAACCCCTTCTGTTTCATTTGGTTTAAATCCCCCCTGTTTAACACCATTCTATTTACATAACCACTTCATTCTATTTACATAACCGCTGTTAACAAGCACCACCCTCCCTCCAGGGCATTGGTGGTTCAGTGATAGAATTCTTGCCTGCTCCGCCCCCTCTCCTTGTCATACCCTGATTATCACCAGTCACTTTTCTCTCCACCCTCTCTGCATGGCATCCTATTCCCACCCTACTGGGCTAGTATAGACAAGATTGTTTGTAGTAGTTAGTTTAGCTTAGTTAAGGACAAGATTGTTTGTAGTAGTTAGTTTAGCTTAGCTCGGCTTAGATTGCGCTGCGTCCTGCATGAATAAAGAGATACTGCGTACAATCCAGCCATGAGTCCCCAGTCGTCTGTTACCTGCCCATAAAGCCAGCCCGGCGAAAACAACAAGAAAAATAAGTAGTCCGTCTGTTTCTAAGACTTTGTGAGGGCTACGGTGATTATCATCACCAAACATGGTGATGGATGCAGTGTCGAACTGTACCCTGGTAATTATATCATCTTGTAAGCCACTATTAAAAAGCACTCATAAATTTTAAAATAAAGAAATCACTGTAAGGAAGTCTATGTGTTTAATTCATTATTAGCCAAAGTGTTTAATTCATTATTAGCCAAACTAATTTAACCTTTTTGTCAGATACCAGTCCTTAAAACTCCCTTAGTACTGGTGTTGTACAGACCCAAAATTTGGAGAATTCTGATCTTCATAGTATGCTTTTGAAGGTTCTTTTTTTAATTTATTTTTTATTTAAGAAAGGATAAATTAACAAAACCATAGGGTAGAAGGGGTACAACTCCACACAATTCCCACCACCCAATCTTCATATCCCAAACCCTCCCCTGATAGCTTTCCCATTCTCTATCCCTCTGGGAGCATGGACCCAGGGTCGTGGGTTGCAGAAGGTGTTTTAAGTTGCTGTAAATGATAAGGAGAAAAGTATAAGTTCATAAGAGTAGATTCTAATACTTCTTCAGGTATGGAAGTGATATACTTTTCTTCCATCTTTTCCCCCCAGATTGTTTCTTAATATTGAGCACTCCCAATGACCATTAACTATGAGTAATATAAACCTATGATGTGTACAATATAACATGGCATTATCTCATAAGATAAAGTAATATAATGTGTTACATAAACCCTGCAATCAGACAACCTTGTTCTTAAAGTTAGTGATAGTAATAATAATAATAATAATGATAATAATAATAAGAAGAAGAAATAAGAATTATATACTTTCTAGTTGTGTTATATTTATAATTAAATTAGTGTTTTTCTGGAGGCTGGGTGGTGGTTTACCTGATTGAGTTACAGACAATGTCATGCAGAAGGATCCAGTCCCTGCTCCCCTCCTACAGGGGAAAAACTTCACAATCAATGAAGCAAGTACTGCAGGTATCTCTCTCCATCTCTGTTTCCTCATTCTTTCTCCATTACTCTGTCCTATCAAATAAAGTAGACAGGGTGGCGGGTGGGGGGGGGGGGCGGGGAGGACACTGGGAGTGGTGGATTTGCACTACTGGCACTGAGCCTCAGTGATAACCCTGGTGGAAATTTTTTTAAAATAGTATATTTATTAACCAAATTTTTATTGTCTGTGATATTTGGATGGTACATATTTCATGAATTTGTTTTGTAATTATTTTATTTACATGAGAAAGTGAGAGAGAATGAGAGTTCCACTCTGTCACATGTAATGCCAGGGATTAAACCCTGGACCACCTGCTTTTAAGTCCAGTACTCTAGCTACTGTGCCACCTCCAAGGCCACTATCACAAATTTGTTTTCAGAATTATCGATATGTGTATCTTAGCATAGTGAATATTTCCTAGATTCTCATTTTTTAGCACATGAGCACTTCTAACTTTCTGCGTAAGTATCCTCTTCTAAGAAGTATTCATAATAACTCATTGCTTATTTTTAAAAAACTAAGTGCTTGATTTTACCCAAAACTGAAAGAGTACAATATTCCAGGAGTTGTCATGTGTATACAGTCATCCTTTATATTTGTTATTATTAGATTCCAAGTCTCAATATTCAGTAAGTTTTATGACCTTGCCAGCAATAGCTCAAGCTCCTGCTATTAAATGTGGGATGCCTCACATACCATTCCAAAATATTGGCTTTAGCAACAAATGAATTATTAAACGTCAAATTGTTATTTCCCGTGACAGTTTCCAAATGGACTGGGTCTGCACTAACAAGTACTGAAATGTGCCTCCAGCTGCCTCGCAGCTGTGGAAGAAACGGATCGCAACTCCAGTGGACTCATTTTTCCTGGCAGCAGAGCACTGGAAGGCTTGCCCATCTGTCAACATACATTTCTTTTCCAATCTCCTCAAGCCCCTTCTTGAATTCCTACTTGTTTAAAGAGAAATCAGGAGCAATTCAAAGTAGTGGATCTTTAAAAGGACATTTCAAGTACAGGACACTACAGTTTAACTACAGGATACCCACATTGTCTGTTTAAAACAGTTATCTCTATTCTATTAGTTGGTCAGCATTCTATTTCCTGCTTCATCAGACAAAGGATTATATTGAAAAACAGCTGATTAATTAACTAAATTAATCATAAGCAAACAGCATCTAAATCTCCAAGCAAAGACAAAGTCAATTAGAAAATGTGTCAACCTAACTTCTTCTGTTTGTATTTCAGATGGAAATGGAAGCAATGCCTCAGATCAAGTTAAATCCCTTATGTTGATAAAAAAGTTTTACAGAGTTACATGTCTTTATCAGTTACACATGGATTTCAAATGGCATGAATAAAGATTGGCATTTTGTTAAATACAAGCACATGGTTGTCCAAACTATTTTGGTTAATTGATATCACTTCAGATGAAATTGTCAATTTTCACTCATAAACATTAGTTATTTAAAAACGCCCTGCATTTATAAATGAAAACAATTAATAGGTGATTACTTAAACATTTTTATTAATGCTTCCCTTTATATTTCTAAGTAGAAAATAAGCACAGATATTTTATTCAGTTCAAGTGCCAAGTGGTAGTACTAAATTATTTTGATTTTTTTAAGATCATTTCAACTCAAATGAGAGGATTCTTTTACTTAAACTCCAAAACTACAGCCTTCTTGCTACCATTTAAGCACAGGAAGGAAGGAAGGAAGGAAGGAAGGAAGGAAGGAAGGAAGGAAGGAAGGAAGGAAGAAAGGAAGGAAGGAAGAAAGGAAGGAAGGAAGGAAGGAAGGGAGGG
Source organism: Erinaceus europaeus (assembly GCF_950295315.1). Taxonomy (NCBI): domain Eukaryota; kingdom Metazoa; phylum Chordata; class Mammalia; order Eulipotyphla; family Erinaceidae; genus Erinaceus; species Erinaceus europaeus. The sequence goes on from NC_080185.1 coordinate 38,512,110, forward strand.
AGGAAGAAAGGGGGAAGGAAGGAAGGAAGGGAGGGAGGGCGGGAGGAAGGAAGGAGAACTTTGAGAAAAGGATGGATAAATAAGTTAAAATGAGTCAAATTTATGTTAAAATAGAATTAGCTTTCCAGTGGTGAATTTTATGTGTTATATACACATGTCGATTTTTTCCAAAGGTGGAAAATGACCCAAAGGCCTCACCCATGTGTAGTACTACTTATAGGCCTATCTCACTTAATATTTTTAATCCATATATTTAGAGACAAAGAAGAGAGGGTGAGACAAAGATATATGAGAAAGTCACCAAAGCACTACTCTATCATCCATGGAGTTCCCTTTAGTGCTCTACATGATATTCTCATGTGGTGTTGCGGATAAAAATTTGGCAATAACACTTAGCAATGTGTCGAGTCTACCTGATGAACTGTTTTCCAGCTGCCAGAGTTTATTTTTAATAATACCACCTGAAATGTATTAGTAATACTATAGTACAATGTTACTTCATTAAACATATAGAGAGATGAAGAGATAATCAGTAGCAAAGTATTTCATTATATGTTGATTTGTTAAGGTTTTGAATCCTTTTACTAACTAGATTATCCCCTAACTGTATGTTCAGGGTTACACTAAGCTGAAAAATAAGCTTGGAGAAATGAATCACATATGATTGCTGGTAATCATTCTGATTATACAAAGGATAAAATAACAAATGTATTTCTTCAAAGGTTTTACCATTCCTCATTACCATTGATATCTATGTAAATTGTTTCTCAACTTCCTTTGCTAGCTTTTATGGCTGATGACTCCTCACATCAGATGCTCTGAGAAACATTTAAATTGTTGTACATGCTTCTGTATGTTCAAGAGATACTCAGCTACTTCTTGCTTCATTTTTATGACACATGTATATTAACTACATCTAGGTTTTACAGTTCATAAACTACAGTAAGAAGTCAGAAAGTCAAGTTATTATTTGTAGTTTTGCTGTTCCTCTTAACTGGGAATACTCACAGTGATATACAGGGCTATAAACCAGAACAAAAGGAAGAAAAAGAATGGGACTTTACAAAAGCTGCATGGATCACCATCAAAGATTGAAAAAAAAAGTTTATACTGGGGGTGACTGGATAGTGGTGCAGTGGGTTAAGCACACATAGTACGAAGCACAAGGAAACAGCTCAAGGATAAAGCACAAGGATTCCAGTTTGAGCCCCAGGTTCCCCACCAGCAAGGTGTCACCTCACATGAAGCAGGTCTGCAGGGGTCTTTCGCTCTCCCTCTTTACGCCCCCATCCTCTCTCAGTCTTTATTTGTCCTTATTCAATAAAGTGGGAAAAATGGCCTCCATGAGCAGTGGAGCCCAACACCGAGCCTCAGCAATAAACTTGGGGGCAATATATGTAATCTAAAACTTGAATAATGATGGTAAGAGTAATAAAGTAAGGCCATCCAAAACCTCTTTATTCTATTATTCTATAAAATAAGTAAGAATGTTGACAAAAATCATCATCAGATTCAATTTATACTATACTCTAGAAATTAACCAAATGGATATTATAATCTAGTTAGCATTTACTCAAAGTAAATAGCTAATGGCTTAAAAAAACAATACATTTAGCGGCATCTTAATTTGAAATAATACCACCTCATCCTCCCCAAGTCTGTGGTAACCTTGAAAACCTATGGTTTCACAGTAAAAAACAGAAGTAAAATGAAAAATCAGTTTCTTAGTTACCACTGAAAAAAAAAAGAATAGTATCATGTAGAATATAAATAAGAGCCTCCCCCAAATCCAATTTCAAAGGACTCTGTGGAAAGAGGAAAGAGAGGGGACTAGGCTGCATTTGGGATCATAGTGCATGATGGTGGACAAGGACTTAATTTGAAGGTTAGAGTGTTTTGCAGATTGCTATCATGAGGACAATGAGAATTTGTACCCATGTATCAGTAGCTATACTGTAAACCATTAACCCCCAATAAACTGATTTCTAAATTGTCCATAAAGTTGTAATTGATTTGACTGGAAGATTCCATTCAACAAGACTGTTTTTTTTTAAATCAGGGCAAACTCTGTCTTCCAATTAAAACAACTTTTACTCTAGTAACCTGTAGAATCAATGAGAAATTATTTTTGTGCATCATGGGTGTCCCATGTAAGAAAGTCTAAAAGAATCAAACCAATTATCCCATAAAGAAACTTAAAAGCAAAAACTAGGAAATGCACATATGAGACTTTGAATGTCTCTGATATTTCCCAGGGGAGAAGGTTGGTCACAAGCAGGTGAGAAATGTGAAACATGTCCAAAAAGAACTAAAAAAGTCATAAGTACTCATGTCTAAGAAATAATAAAACTGTGCATAAGCTTGAGATGAAGCCTAAGGTAAAATTTTAATCTGTCTGGCTGAGTACTGAAACTGAGCATAAATATTTATCAGCGAAGACTAGGAGATATAGTAGCTCTAGATTTTAAATGTAGTTTCTATATAATTATTATCTTACCACTAAACTAAGCACAGAGAAATATAAGTAGTAATACAAGAGATACTCATAATATACATAAGTAGTAAAGAAATATGAAAAGAAAATGACACTAATAATAACATCAAGACAGGGCCAACAAAACTCTTAGGAAAAGACTAAATATAATTCCCTGAGCTGCCACTTTGTAATATGTTAAATGTCCAGATTTTAACAAAATAAAGTATAAGACACTCAAAGAAGAAACAATACCCTGTACACAAGAGGATAAGGAAGTCAATAGAATCTCTATCACATATTAGTATAGCCACACACTTTAAATCAGTATTTTTAAATATGTTTGAAGAACTAGAAGCAATCATGTGTAAAGAAGTAAAATGTCATTGTCTCACCAAATAGATCATACCTATAAGGAAATATTGATTAGACTAAAAGAGATACTATTAGAATTTCCAGGGTTTAAAAGGAACAATACTCCAATTAAAATTTTCTTTATTTTTTATTTTTGTTGATTTAATAATGATTGAAAAACTGTAGGATAAGAGGGAAACAATCCCACACAATTCCCCTCACCAGAGTTTCATATCCCATCCTCTCCACTTGAAGCTTTCCTATTCTTTATCCCTCTGGGTGTATGGATCCAGGATCACCATGGGGTGCAGAAGGTGGAAGGTCTGGCTTCTGTAATCACTTATTTGCTGGACATGAGTGTTACCAGATTGATCCATACTCCTAGCATTGATCCATATTCCCAGTCTGTTTATGTCTTGCCCTCATGGGGCAGGACTCTGAAAAGTTGGGGTTCCAGGACATATTAGTGAGGTTGTCTGCCCAAGGAATTCAGGTTGGCAACATGGTAGCATTTGCAACTTGGTGGCTGAAAAGCATTAAGATATAAAGCAGAGCAAAATGCTTAATAATCAGGATCCTAAAGGTAAGAATATAACAGATGAGATTCGGGGTCTCCCTTTTGGAAAAAGCTAGTATGTCTATTTTAGGTATATTCCAAGAAGCCTATAACTTTACTAATTTTTGCCTAAGTCCTATAGCTAAAATACAGGTAGGCTAAAGATATTATCTGGTGAGATGGTGTCAGAGTCAGAAATAGGACTAGAAAGCTGTATCAGGGAAGAGAGTATCTCCCAAAGTATGGGAAAAGGGCATAAATACCTTAATGGTAAACCCCATCAGTTTCATCTGGGGCCCATATTCAGCACAGGAGCCTGTGTACTTCTGCATCCCTGGATGTCTGAGCTCTCATCTTGTAGTCATAGCTAGGAATACTCTAGTACGTACTCATTTCAGGACCCATCTTCCTGGAGTGGCAGAGTATGTTGACGCAGCCTCCCTTTAGTGTGGGGAAGTCCCTACCATTGTTGTTCTACATTGAAGGCAAGTAAATTTTCTTTTTTTTAAACTTATATTTTAATTATATTTTTAAATCTTTTAAAAAATATCTTTTATTATCTTTATTTATTTATTGGATAGAAATAGCCAGATGGAAAAGGGAGATAGAGAGGGAAAAGAGAGATAGAGAGGGAGAGAGACAGAGAGACATCTGTGACACTGCTTCACTACTTGGAAAGCTTTCCCCCTGCAGGTGAGGAGCAGGGACTCGAACCCAGGTCCTTGCTCACTGTAACATGTGTGCTCAACTTGGTACGCCACCACCCAATCCACCTAGTCCAATACATTTTCTAAGGGAACTCAGTTGCAGGTTTAAGAAGACAGAAGATTCATACAATTTATGACAAGTCAATTGAAAGAATCCAGTGTGACAAATATAAATAAATAATAATGAATAAATGTAAGCAGAGTCTAGGGACCAGGTGGTGATGCATCTGGCTGAGTACACACAGCTGGATTCAAGTCCTCAGTCATTACCAGAAGAAGGGGAGCTTCATAATCAGTCAAGCAATGCTGCAGGTGTCTTCCTCACTACATCCTCAACTCTTTCAATTTCTCTCTGTCTTATCAAATAAAAATAAATAAATAGGGCAGAACCAAGATGACGACTGGAAGGTAGCTGAACCAGTATGAGCTCTGACAACAACCGCTAGAAAGCCTTAGAAATCCTGGCCTTCAGCGGGACAAATGAGGCATCATAACGTGAGTTCAAGGAGGTGATTACAATTCAATTTGGGCTAAAAATTAAAGCAAAAAGAAAGGAAATTTCTTGATTATTTCTCTCAGCACCCCTCTCCCCATAACCAGACCCTGGGTTTGGGAGCTGCTGCTAGCAGGCTCCCCACTGAGCTCCTTTCTTTACCGAGATTCCTGACCCACCAGGGTTCCACTCTAACTGCTCTTCCAAATTTCTAGGCTATTTTTGTTTTTCCTCTGAGTAAGGGACTTAGCCCCCTTTGGAGTGACAATTAGCTAATCAAGCAAGCCCCACCCAGCCTGGGAAAGACTGCTTGAAATTTTTTTTCTTTTGTATGGATTCCTGTTTTCTTTCTCAATCAGTTGTCTAGACTCAATGTGTATATGCTAACTGGGAGCTGTCCAAGCTGCAGACCCACTGCTTGGGCTTTTTACTCTGTTCTATTTTACTAATACTATTATATACACAAGCATATCCCTTTGCCCCCCCTCCATCAGGTTGACCAAAATTAACTCTTAGTATATTTTCCATTGCTAGGTGACAAGAAATATCACTCACTGTGAGAGAAACTTGTATCACTTTTCATGCCTCCTCTATCCACTCTCACTCTTCTCCCACCTCCAAGCCAATTAAAAAAAAACTTTCTTTTCACTGCTTTTTTTAAAACTGTTTTCTTCTTTTCTTTTTTCTTTTCTCTCTTTTTTCCCATCTTCCTTTCTCCCTTCCTCCTCCCTCTGCCTTCTGAATTCACTGATACTTATTTGTGAACTATTTCAGGGAAGAAATCTGACTCAGAGCAGACTCTATTTGTGGTTGTCTCCTCTATACTTCCCTTCTCCTCTTGATACCCCTAGAATTTACAGTGGACAGTAGATTTTCATACTTGTCTATTCCTGCTATCCCCTTTTCCCCATTCTCTTTCTTTTTCATTTGGAATTGGTTGCTATTTTTTCATGAACTGGAGACATTGTGGGACTAACTGGTATTGGTTAAACTGCTTCAGTCATTGCTTTGGTTACTATAGCAATTTCCAATGGTGGTGATAGTGTTTGTCATAAAGGCATTTAGTATAGTGTGGCTTGTACACAAAACACAATAACTGAGGAACAAAGGAACATAAAAATAAAAAACACATTAAAAATGGGTAGATCAAAAGCAAGTAAAACTGCTACTACAATGAATGAAGACAAGAGCCCAGAAGAAACTACAAATCAGCCAGAAGTAACCATAGATAAGAAAAGCATGCAAGCAATAATAAATTTATTAATCACAGAAATGAAAACAACTTTGGAGGAAAGGAATAGCAGTATCAGGGAAACAACAGATGAGACCCTCAAGGAAAATACTAACTACCTTGAGGCAGTTAGAGAATTGAATGCTGAAGTAGCTGAACTGAGGAAAGCAGCTGATGGAAGGGAAGCAAACTAGCAGAAGCAGAAAACAGAATTAGCCAGACAGAGGATAAGCTAGAGAAAACTAAGAAAGAGGTGAAAGAGCTCAAAAAGAGATTGAGAGACAATTAAATCAACAGCAGAGACATATGGGATGATCTCAAAAGAAGTAACATTCGTATAATTGGCCTGCCAGAGGAAGAAAGAGAGGAAGGGGAAGCAAATATTTTAGAGGAAATTATAGAAGAAAATTTCCCAGACCGGAGCAACAGAAAGGACATTAAGATACAAGAGGCTCAGAAAGTCCCAAACAGAATCAACCCAGACGTGAAGACACCAAGACACATCACAGTCACAATGAAAAGAAGTAAGGATAAAGAAAGGATCCTAAAGGCTGCAAGAGAAAAAAAATCACATACAGGGGAAAACCCATAAGACTATCAACAGACTTCTCTACCCAAACTCTAAAGGCCAGAAGAGAATGGCAAGACATCTATCGAGACCTGAATGAAAAAGAGTTTCAACCAAGGATAATATATCCTGCTAGACTTTCATTCAAACTAGATGGAGTCATCAAAACCTTCTCAGACAAACAACAGTTAAAGGAAGCAACCGTCATCAAACCCTTTCTGAAAAATGTTCTAAGAGCTCTTATAAACAAGAGTATCACCATAATACTTGCAACATATCAGAACAAAAAAACGTGCTGAACAATGGCACAACATATTAAATCCATATTATCAATAAATGTCGATGACTTAAACTCACCCATCAAAAGGCACAGAGTGGGTGGATGTGCCACGCCCCACTGAACTCCAGAACGACAGGTCTGACAGGGTCAGCACCCTGGAAAACTCTTTTCAAGGAAGAAGAATTCTGGGAGTTGGTCTTGGCATTCTGAGCAGATCTAAATTGAAAACTCTTATTATTGTTTTCATTATGTACATGGTAATGATGCTGTGTAATTGGGGAAAAAGAGCCCCTGTTCCCAGATTAGATACAGATGAACAGGAAATGAGGTGGATGAAGTTATGGGTCATCAAATACATAAAGTTTTAGGAAAAATTCTTAATAATACTTACTCACCTCCTCTTATGAAATATGTTAAAACTCTACATAAAGTACTATCTGCTAAGCCTATTACTCAGAAATGCATCACCCCATGAAGTACAACATTACTGTGTAAAACTGCAAGGCCATCTAATCAAGAAATGAGCTTTGTTCCAGATATTGTTTATGTAAGACTGCAGGATATATAAAATCTCACTTGCTAAATAAAAATTGAGTTCAGATTCACCCTCCAACAGAGTGTGGTATATTCTCTTCTCCTCCTGACCCACCAGGTGGTCACCTTCAGAGTTCCCTGATCCTTCCTGCTGCTTTTCAGCTGCAGCGGTCCATCGCAGGATGGATCAGAAAACATAACCCAACCATATGCTGCTTGCAAGAATCCCACTTGACCCAACAAGATAAACACAGACTTAAAGTGAAAGGATGGAAAACTATCCTACAGGCTAATGGACCACAAAAAAAGGCAGGAACAGCCATTCTTATCTCTGACACAATAGATTTTAAATTCAATAAAGTAATAAGAGATAGGCGAGGTCATTGCATAATGATTAAAGGATCAGCCAAGAAGACTTAACAATTATTAACATCTGTGCACCCAATGAGGGACCATCTAAATACATCAAGCACCTACTGAAAGAATTTCAAAAATACATCAATAGTAATACAATAATAGTGGGAGACTTTAACACCCCACTCTCACACTTAGATCAACAAAGCACAGAATCAACAAAGAAACAAGAGAATTAAATGAAGAGATGGACAGATGAGACATTTTCAGAGTTCTTCACCCCCCAAAATTGGAAAACACATTCTTTTTAAATCCACACAACACATACTCAAGGATAGACCACATGTTAGGACACAAAGACAGCATCAACAATTTCAAGAGTATTGAAATCATCCCAAGTATCTTCTCAGACCACAGTGGAGTAAAGCTTAACATTTAACATCAAACAGAAAACTATTAAAAATCACAGAATTTGAAAACTAAACAACATACTGCTTAAGAACAACTGGAACAGAGAGACACTCAAGCAGGAAGTTCAAATGTTTCTGGAAACAAATGAAAATGAAGATACAACCTATCAAAATATTTGGGACAGAGCTAAAGCAGTACTGAAAGGGAAACTCATAGCCATACTATCACATATTAAAAAACAAGAAAAAACCCAAATAAACAACCTTACTGCACACTGAACAAAGGAACATTAAAAAAACCAGAAGGACAGAAATAACTAAAATTAGAGCAGAACTAAGCAACATCGAAAATGAGAGAACCATACAAAAGATCAATGAAGCCAAATGTTGGTTCTTTGAAAAATTAAACAAGATTGAAAAACCCCTAGCCAGACTCACTAAACCAAAAATGGAGAAGACTCAAATTCATAGAATTCTAAATGATAGAGGAGTTATCACAACTGACACCACAGAAATCCAGAAAATCATGCAAAAATTCTACGAAGAACAATAGGCCACCAAGCTAGAAAATCTAGAAGAAATGGAAGAATTCCTAGAAGCATATGCCCTTCAAAAACTGAACCAAGAAGAACTACAAAACCAAAATGGACAAATCACAAAGAAATCAAAACTGTTATTAAGAATCTCCCCAACAACAAAAGTCCTGGAACAGATGGCTTCACAAACGAATTCTACAATACCTTAAGGAAACAGTTAATACCCATACTCCTAAACCTTTTCCATAAAATCGAAGAAACAGGAACACTCCCTTCCACCTTCTATGAATCTAACATCACCCTGATACCAAAAGCAGATAGAGACACAACCAAAAAGGAAAACTACAGAACGATAACTCTGATGAACATAGATGCCAAAATATTAAACAAGATCTTGGCCAACCGGATATAGTAGCATATCAAAAAGATTGTTCATCACGACCAAGTTGGTTTCTTCCCAGGAATGCAAGGCTGGTTCACCATATGTAAGTCTACCAATGTCATTCACCACATCAATAAAAGCAAATCCAAAAACCACATGATTATCTCAATAGAGGCAGAGAAAGCCTTTGACAAAATCCAACACCCATTCATGCTCAAAACTCTAAAAAGAATGGGAATAGACAAGAAATTCCTCAAGATAATGTAATCCATATATAGCAAACCTACAGCCAACATCATAGTCAATGGACAGAGGCTGAAAGTGTTTCGCCTCAGATCAGGGACTAGACAGGGATGTCCACTATCACCTTTACTCTTCAACATAGTATTGGAAGTTCTTGCCACAGCAATAAGGCAATAGAAAGAAATCAAAGGAATACAGATTGGAAGGGAAGAAGTCAACCTCTCACTATTTGCCGATGATATGATAGTATACATAGAAAAAATCTAAAGAATCCAGTAGAAAACTACTGGAAGTTATTAGGCAATATAGTAAGGTGTCATGCTACAAAATCAAAGTACCAAAATCAGTGGCATTTCTCTATGCAAACACTAAATCTGAAGAAGAAGAAGTCCAGAAATCACTCCCATTCACTGTTGCAACAAAATTAATAAAATACCTAGGAGTAAAGCTGACCAAAGAATTGAAAGACTTGTATACTGAAAATTATTAGTCCCTATTCAAGGAAGAAACTGATACCAAGAAATGGAAAGACATCCCATGCTCATGGTTCGGAAGAATAAATATCATCAAAATACATATTCTGCCCAGAGCCATATACAAATTTAATGTGATACCCATCAAAGTTCCACCAAGCTTCTTTAAGAAAATAGAACAAAAACTACAGTCATTTATATGGAACCAGAAATCACCTAGAATTGCCAAAACTATCTTGAGGAAAAGAAACAGAAATGGAGGCATCACACTCTTAGATCTCAAACTATATTATAAGACCATTATCATCAATACAGCCTGGTACTGGAACAAAAATAAGCACAGAGATCAGTGGAACAGAATTAAAAGCCCAGCACTAAACCCCCACACCTACGGATATCTAATCTTTGATAAGGGGGCCGAAAGCATTAAATGGAATAAGGAGGCTCTCTTCAATAAATGGTGCTGGGGAAACTGGGTTGTAACATGCAGAAGAATGAAATTGAACCACCTTATCTCACTAGAAACAAAAATCAACTCCAAATGGATTAAAGACCTGGATGTCAGACTGGAAACTATAAAATACCTAGAGGAAAACATTAGTGAACACATTCCCACCTAAACCGCAAGACATCTTTGATGAAACAAACCCAATTACAAGGTAGACTAAAGCAGAAACAAATCAATGGGACTACGTCAAATTGAAAAGCTTCTGCACATCCAAAGAAACTATAACACAAACAAAGAGACCCCTCACAGAATGGGAGAATGTCTTCAGATGTCAAACATCAGGAAAAAGACTAATCACCAAAATATACAAAAAACACAGGAAACTTAGCACCAAAAAAGCAAATGACCCCATCCAAAAATGGGCAGAGGATATGAACAAGACTTTCACTTCGGAGGAGATTCAAAAGGCTAACAAACATATGAAAAACTGCTCTAGGTCACTAATTGTCAGAGAAATGCAAATAAAGACAACATTGAGATACCACCTCACTCCTGTGAGAATGGTATACATCAAAAAGCACAGCAGCAACAAAAGCTGGAGAGGCTGTGGGGACAGAGGAACCCTTTTATACTGCTGGTGTGAATGAAAATTGGTCCAGCCTCTGTGGAGAGCAGTCTGGAGAACTCTCACAAGGCTAGACATAGACCTTCCATATGAGCTAGTAATTCCTCACCTGGGGATATACCCCAAGGATTCCATAATGCCCAAACAAAAATATATGTGTACATCTATGTTCATAGCAGCATAATTCATAATAGCTAAAGCCTCAAGGAACCTAGATGCCCAACAGCAAATGAGTGGCTGAGAAAACTGTGGTACATATACACAATTGAATACTATGCAGCTATTAAGAACAATGTACCCACCTTATCTGACCCATCTTGGACAGAGCTAGAAGGAATTATGTTAAGTCAGCTAAGTCAGAAAGATAAATATGAGTATGGGATGACCCCACTCATCAACAGAATTTGAGAAAGAAGAACAAAAAGGGAAAGTAAAAGCAGGATCTGATTAAATTGAGAGCAGGGCACCAATGTAAAAACCCTGAGGTGAAGGGTAGAATGGCCATTGGGCTTACTGGTGCCATGGGGGTGGGTGGGTGCTGGGGGGCGGTGGAGGATGGGACACAGACTTTTGGTGGTGGGGATGGTGTTTATGTACATTCCTATTAAAGTGTAAACATATAAACCACTATTTAATTAATATGAGAGGGGAAAAATTGATCATATGTCTAGAACTTCTTAAAACACAGACTGAATCTTTTTAATACATAGGCTGAGTCTTTGATATGTGGACTCTCTCAAAAGCCTAGACCAGGGAGAACAGAAGCAACCAGTAGCACAGCTATATACAAGATTCTGGGCATTATACCCTGTTGGGGCTATGTGTAAGCTTGATAGAGCTTAGGGAGAACTCCCCCCATCCTTGGATGGAAGTCTGAGAAGATACCCTCTTGGTTAGTATCTCTCAACCAAGGTGAGCAAAAGGGGAGAAACTCAGACTTAATTCTTTCCTTCTTGACTCTCAGGCCCACAGAAACCCCAGTAGTTCTCCCCATTAACTGAAGGCCACATAGCCGCCTACTTTAAGATTCATTTACTCAAAGTCACCTTACCTTTTGATCAAAGAGGAGAACACACCTCATCACACACTCCATCATACACCTCAGACCCCAGACAAGAGAAATTCCAAACTATATGGCCTTTTGATATGCATCTTCTCTCTGTCTCACCCTACTGGTTTAACCCCTATGCTTCTCTCAGATACCTTTGGATAATTAAGTTGCTTGCGTCATGGAGAATAACTGCCTTGTATCTCATCAATTCCTGTCATACCAGCCCCCTACCATAAGGGCAAGCTGACCTTTAAGAAACCTGTAATTTCTGACATATTGCAATAATTCCCTTTGTTTGGTTTTCTATTTAACTCATGCCCACCTGCTAATAAATGAGATCTGAGCACGCTGCAAGTCTCCCCGGCGTCTTTACTTCGTGTTGTCCCCTGTCGTGAGTGAGAAAGAACCGGTCCGTTACCTTTCCCATGGAGATCACCCGCCAGAGACCCCGAAAATACCCCAAACGCTAAGAAAGGGACTTTATAAAGTTTACCCAATCACCAAATACTGTGATGATAACAATAACTATCCATTATCTTCTTGAACAGTAAGACAGCAGGAACCTCACATTTCCACTATAGAGCCTATATTTCACCCAGTCCTGGAAATTTAGGGTGGGGCCCACGGTACTACATGCTGCTCTCAATTCAAATCAAATAATATTGCATCTGTGGATCACAACCTAATCAGAGCAACGAGTGCCACCACAACATGCTTCAATTCAGACTGTGTCCAGATACTTCAGGTGTGGAATGATAACCCTTTGGCTTCATCACTCGGGTGAGACTTTTCCTTTCATAGTATTCTCTAATTCCATTCCAGGTGGTCCACTTCCCAATAAACTCCCCAAACCAAGATATAGATCAGGTCCACTGAGATAGAGGATAGGTTCACACGTGCCCATAAACTAGGAGATAATATATACCTGAAAGCAAAAGTACACAAGAGCATACAGGGAATACCCCCCAACACCTCATCTGCACTATTCCAGTCTTTAGGTCCATGTTTGTTCAACAGTTTGTTTGGCTTTGTATGTTAACTCTCTTTTCAGCCACCAGGTTACGGATGCCAACAAGATGCTGACCAGACTTCCCTGGACAGATGACCACACCAATGTGTCCTGGAGCTATGCTTCCCCAGAGCCCCACCTTACTAGGGAAAGAGAGAGGCAGACTGGGAGTATGGACCGACTAGTCAACGCGCATGTTCAGCGGGGAAGCAATTACAGAAGCCAGAACTTCCACAATCTGCAACCCACAATGACTCTGGATCCATACTCCCAGAGTGATAGAGAATGGGAAGGTTATCAGGGGAGAGGATGGGATATGGAGATTGGGTTATGGGAATTGTGAAACTGTACCCCTCTTATTCTATGATTTTGTTAACATCTCCTTTCTTAAATAAAATAAATAAATAAATAAATAATTTACTGGAACAAAAATAGGCACAGAGACCAGTGGAACAGAATTGAAAGCCCAGAAATAAATCCCCAAACCTATAGACATCTAAACTTTGATAAGGGGACCCAAAGCATTAAATGGAAGAAAGAGGCTCTCTTCAATAAATGGTGCTGGGAAAACTGGGTTGAAACATGCAGAAGAATGAAATTGAACCACCTTATCTCACTAGAAACAAACATAAACTCCAAATGGATCAAAGACCTGGATGTTAGACCAGAAACAGTCAAATACTAGAAGAAAATATTGATAAAACAGTATCCCACCTATACCTCAAGGACATCTTTGATGAAATAAACCCAAGTGCAAGAAAGACTAAAGCAAAAACAAACCAATGGGACTACATCAAATTGAAAAGCTTCTGCACATCCAAAGAAACTATAACACAAACAAAGAGACCCCTCACAGAATGGGAGAAGGTCTTCACATGCTATACATCAGACAAGAAACTAATCACCAAAATATATAAAGAGCTCAGCAAACTTAGCAGCAAAAAAGGAAATGACACCATCCAAAAATGGGCAAAGGATATGAACAAAACATTCACCTCAGAGGAGATCCAAAAGGCTAAAAACATGAAAAACTGCTCCAGGTCGCTGATTGTCAGAGAAATGCAAATTAAGACAACATTGAGATACCACCTCACTCCTGTAAGAATGGCATACATCAAAAATGACAGCAGCAACAAATGCTGGAGAGGCTGTGGGGACAGAGGAACCCATTTGCATTGCTGGTGGGAATGTAAATTGGTCCAGCTTCTGTGGAGAGCAGTCTGGAGAACTGTAACAAAGCTAGACCTTCCATATGATCCAGTAATTCCTCTCCTGGGGTTATACCCCAAGGACTCAATAATACCCAACCAAAAAGAGGTGTGTACTACTATGTTCATAGCAGCACAAGTCATAATAGCTAAAACCTGGAAGCAGCCCAGGTGCCCAACAAAAGATGAGTGGCTGAGAAAGCTGTGGTATATATACACAATGTAATACTATACAGCTATCAAGAACAATGAACCCACACTCTCTGACCCATCTTGGACAGAGCTAGAAGGAATTATGTTAAGTGGGATAAGTCAGAAAGATAAAGACGAGTATGGGATGATCCCACTCATCAACAGAAGTTGACTAAGAAGATCTGAAAGGGAAACTAAAAGCAGGACCTGACCAAATTGTAAGTAGGGCACAAAAGTAAAAAACCCTGTGGTAAGGGGTAGAAATGCATCTTCCTGGGCCAGTGGGAAGAGGGAGTGGGTGGGAGGGATGGGTCACAGTTGTTTGGTGGTGGGAATGGTGTTTATGTACACTCCTAGCAAAATGTAGACATATAAATCACTAGTTAATTAATTTGAGAGGGGTAAAATTAATTGTTGTCTCAAAGTTTTTCAAAACACAAACTGAATCTTTTTAATATATAGGCTGTGTATTTGATATGCGGACTCTCTCAAAAGCCTAGACCAAGTAGATCAGAAGCAACCAATAGCACAGCTATATACAAGATACTGGGTACTGTACAGCAAACCCTAACAAAAGGACTTTTCAAAGTTAACCCAATTACCAAATAATGTGATGATAACATTAACAATCGATTGTCATTTTGAACCCTAAGACAGCAGGAACCTCACATCTCCACTATGGAGCCTCTACTTCCCCCTTGGATAGGGCCCACTTTCCCGTATGCCTCTCCCAATCCCTATCAAATAATATTGCATCTGCTGATCACAACCTAACCAACGCAACGATTGCCACCTCAACATGCTTCACTTCAGACTGTGTCCAGAGACTTCACATGTGGAATGACAACCCTTCAGCTTCATGACTCGGGTGAGACCTTTCCTTTCATAGTATACTCTAATTTCATCTCAGGTGGTTCACTTTCTAACGAAGTCCCAAAACCTAGATATACACCAGTTTCTGTGAGAGAGAGCATATCTTCACACATATCTATAAGCTACTGCAAAATATATACCTGAAAGAAGAAGTACACTAGAGTTTGCACTGAGTACCCCCCTAATACTTCCTCTCCACTATTCCAAGCTTTGGGTCCATGATTGCTCAACAATTTGTCTGCCTTCGTATATTAACTCTCTTTTCAGTCACCAGGTTCCAGATGCCACCAGGATGCTGGCCAGGCTTCCATGGATTGAAGACCCCACCAATGTGTCCTGGAGCTCAGCTTCCCCAGAGACACACCCTACTAGGTAAAGAGAGAGGCAGACTAGGCGTATGGACCGACCAGTCAACGCCCATGTTCAGCGGGGAAGCAATTACAGAAGCCAGACCTTCTACCTTCTGCAACCCACAATGACCCTGGGTTCCTGCTCCCAGAGGGATAGAGAATGGGAAAGATATCAGGGGAGGGGGTGGGATGTGGAGATTGGGTGGTGGGAATTGTGTGGAGTTGTACCCCTCCTACCCTATGGTTTTGTTAATTAATCCTTTCTTAAATTAAAAAAAAAAAAGAAGTTGAGAAAGAAGATCTGAAAGGGAAACTAAAAGCAGGATCTGACTAAATTGAAAGTAGGGCACCAAAGTAAAAACTCTGTGGTGAGTCAGAGGGTGGACATGTGTCTTCCTGGGCCGGTGTGGGGGGCTGGGTGGGATGGGACACTTTTGGTGGTGGGAATGGTGTTTATGTACACTCCTAGTAAAGTGTAGTCATATGAATCACTAGTTAATTAATATGAGAGGGGGAAAGTTAATTGTATGTCTTGAAGTTTTTAAAACACAGACTGTCTTTTTAATATATAGGAAGTGTATTTGATATGCAAACTCTCTCAAAGCCTAGACCAAGTAGATCAGAAACAACCAGTGGCACCGCTATATAAGATAGTGGATACTATACAGCAAACCCTAACAAAAGGACTTTTCAAAGTTAACCCAATTACCAAATAATGTGATGAAAACATTAACTATCCATTGTCTTTTTGAACCCTAAGACAGCAGTAACCTCACATCTCCACTATAGAGCCTATATTTCCCCCCAGTCCTGGAACCTTAGGATAGGGCCCACTTTCCCATATGCCTCTCCGAATCCATATCAAATAATATTGCATCTGCCAATCGCAACCTAATCAATGTAATGATTGCCACCACAACATGCTTCAGCTCAGACTGTGTCCAGAGACTTCAGTTGTGGAATGACAACCCTTCAGCTTCTTTACTTGGGTGACACCTTTACTTTCATAGTATTCTCTAATTCCATCCCAGGTGGATCACTTTCTAACAAAGTCCCAAAACCTAGATATACACCAGTTACTGTGAGATAGAGCATATGTTCACACGTATCCATAAACTACTGCAAAATATATACCTGAAAGCAGAAGTACACTAGAGTTTGCAGTGAGTACCCCCCCAACACTTCCTCTCCACTATTCCAGCTTTGGGTCCATGATTGCTCAACAATTTGTTTGGCTTTGTATGGTAACTCTCTTTTCAGTAACCAGGTTCCAGATGCCATCAGGATGCCGGCCAGGCTTCCCTGGACTGAAGACCCCACCAATGTGTCCTGGAGCTCCGCTTCCCCAGAGACCCACCCTACTAGGGAAAGAGAGAGACAGACTGGGAGTATGGATAGACCAGTCAAAGCCCATGTTCAGCGGGGAAGCAATTACAGAAGCCAGACCTTCCACCTTCTGTGGTAAGGCAGAGAAGGGGTTGAACCTGGGTTGAACCTGGGGCCTCTAGGGATTGAGACAAGTATTTTGAAAATCCATTGTACTATCTTCCTAGCCATGTTTGCTAACTTATTGACTTATGTGACATTCTAGAAAATAACTGAGAGAAGCTTCCAGGAAATACTTTAGCACTTTTAGCTACACCACATTCCTGAAACTGTCTAAATTAGTACACATTCACGAAAATACAAATTAAATAACCAAGCAAGCTGTAGTGAAATAAATTAATACTAGAAGGGAATAAATAGGGTTCATAATTAATGGATTAAAACTTGAATTTAGATGAGTTTTATGTCTTTTTGTCATACTTATATTGAAATTATTTTAACTTATATTGATAATTATTTTATATGGTGATCTGAGTGTCTTAAATATATTGGTACATATAATTAACACACTGTGATGTTAACATTCATATGATACATAGCTGAAAACATACAAGTAAAAAACACAATAACGTATGAAGATATTTGAAAATTTATTTAAAACTAATCTAGAATATTCACTTTAAGTGAAAAACAAAAGTTAAAGTTGAACATGTATATGTAATAAGTAGTAAACTTTATTTTTCTAGATATTTGAAAATTTAAAACTGTTGTAAAAATAAACATCAGTTCCTTGATCATGAGTGTGGTATGTAACTATATTACTGTAATGTTATGATCTTGTTAATCAATATTAAATTATTAAAGTAATAAAATACATTATTATATTAATCTGGAATATTTTGTGGATAAATAACTACCCTAGAAGAAATGCTAACATAAATCATTCAAACTGAAAGAAAAGGACATTAATGAGTAACTAAATTCCACATAATAAGGTGAAAATAACCAGCAGAGGTAACTGCATGTATAAATACAAATGATTATATAGTGGAATTTTGGGGACTTCTTTATTTCTCTTACTTAAAATGTAAGTATCAAAGTAATAATTATAAATCTCTGTGTTGATGGAAATACAATGTACATAGATATAATTTGTGTGATAATAATAGAATAGAGGTAATGCTTTACATACAACTGGCATTAAGCTAGTATTGGTCTGAACTATTTTTGTAATATTAAGATGCTTATTAGAATATCTGGGAAAGCTATTAAAATGGTTAAAGTATACATAATTGAAGAAACAGTGTGGGAACAAAAATGATATATTAAAACATATGTCATCACAAAGTAGGCAATAATAGAGGAAAAAATAAGAGGTAATTACATTACATTACATGCATATAGATTAAATACCCAATTCGATGGCAGGTGTGTTAGAATGGGCAAAAAAACAATAGTTATAGTGTTTATGAACAATTCAGAAAAATATGCAAATAGACTATGGCTGTTGAAAGTTTTGCCAGGTATGTGACTCAAGTTCATGCCTAGCCCCCACTACATTGAAAAAAGCTTCAACACTGTAGTCTCCTCTCTCTCTCTCTCTCTTTCTCTCTCTCTTCCGTCTCTCCCTCTCTTTCTCTCTCCCTCTCTCTTGCACTCCCTCCCTTATTCCTTCCTATTTCTATCTTTAAAAAAATTTCAAGTGGACTAAAATTAAAATGGTATAAAAATACTATGCAGATAATAATAAAATGAGAGGGGTACAGTGGTAGAATTCATGCCTTGAATTCATAAAACCTTGGATTTGATCCTTGGCCATAAGGGAGGAAGCACTATCTTTCTGAAAATAAAAATGTATACTAAAAATAATCATGGATCTGTCTATATTAATATAGATGAAATAGACTTTATAAAATGTTAATGGATCAAAGTAGAGAATTTTAAATATTTAATTTAATAATGAAAAGAAGAAAAGGTGAAAGCCTCTGTTATATGTGGCACTGGGGCTTAAACTCAGGACTTATAGTTTGTGAGTCTATTTCTCTGCCTAGTGCACCACTCCTAGTACAACAAAATGGGAATTTTAGAAAAATTAAAGAGTCAAGGATCAATAAAATATTACAATTGTAAATGTGTGCACTTGACCAAAAAGCCCTAGATTACAAATAATAAAAATAGACAAAATCAGAGGGAAAATAGACAAGTTAATTACAAGAGTTGTGGAGTTCAGTATTGCACTATCAGTAATAAAACATATTGACATAAGATCAAGAAGACCTATACAATAATATGGAGTAAGTAGATCTAATAAGAACTCTAAAGATCAGTAGATTTTTCCATCAACCAACAACAGAACACACATTCTAGTCAAGTGCACAGGGAACACTATTGAAGAGAGATGATGCACTAGGTCACAAAAAAACCCTCAGTACATCTAAAATAAATTAAAAAAATTGAAAGTTAGATATTTAACAACAAAGTAATGGCATTGGAAAATAATTTGATAAATCAGGAGAATTTTTAAATTTTTTAATATTTATTTATTCCCTTTTGCTGTCCTTGCTTTATTGTTGTAGTTATTATTGATGTCATTGTGGTTGGATAGGACAGAAAGAAACAGAGGAGGGGAAGATAGAGAGGTGGAGAGAAAGATAGACACCTGCAGACCTGTTTCACCCCCTGTGAAGTGACTTTCCTGTAGGTGGGGAGCCGGGGGCTCGAACCAGGATTCTTGCTCCGGTCCTTGTGCTTTGAGTCACCTGCGCTTAACCTGCTGCATTACCTCCCAACTCACTTCAGTAGAATTTCTTAAGTCTAAAAATGCATTCACAAGTATCTGCATTTAAAAATATATTTCATGGAAAATGAAGTAATTGAAAATGAACTGAAATAAGAATACAACTTACCAATAGTTGTGGGTTGTTATGAAAGGAGAAAGAAAGAGAAGTTGTGTCTGTGAACCACTATGTTTAAAAAGAAGCAAGATTCCAAGCCAGTACCATATATTTGCAACTTAATAACTAGAATACACCTGCATATTAGATTTCAGGTCAGGAAAGAAAAACTAGTATAGCCATAAGCCCTTTGGAATATAACTAAAATATACCTACTAGCTATCTACAGAACAGAGACCCCCCCAACTCTTCATCTGTACTACTCCAGCTTTTAGGTTCATGATTAATCAACATATTTTTTGGCTTTATATGTTAACTCTCTTTTCAGCCACCAGGTTCCAGATGCTAGCATGATGCCAACTAGACTTCCCTGGACAGACAACCCCACCAATGTATCCTCAAGCTCTGATTACCCAGAACCCTGCCCCACTAGGGAAAGAGAGAGGCAGGCTGGGAGTATGGATCGATCATGTTCAGTGGGGAAGCAATTACAAAAGCAGGACCTTCCAGTTTCTGCATCCCACAATGACCTTGGGTCCATACTCCCATAGGGTTAAAAAATAGAGAAGCTATCAGGGGAGGGGAGGGGATACAGAGTTCTGGTGGTGGGAATTGTGTGGAGTTGTACTGCCCTTATCCTATGGTTTTGTTAGTGTTTCTTTTTTATAAATAAATAATAATTGCAAAACTAATTACTAGAAAAAATAATTAAAATTCAGGTGAAATAAACACAAAACAAAAAGGAGGCGAAGGTCATGATGGAGACTTTATCAGAATAACAGAAAAATGAAAAACATCAAAAATATTTTAAAGGATCAGCAACACCAATGAAACTAGAACTGTGCTCATTAAGAAAAAAAGTAATACTACTAATAATGTCAAAAATAAAAGAGGGATAACTTAATGAAATTAAAAATATAAGGAAATCCTATGAGAATTTACATAACATAAACTGGATACCCTAGATTGCTAGTGCTCACATGGGTGGTCTTGCAACAGAGGTAAGCCACTGGTGTCCTCATTGCCAATTCAAGGGCTTGCACAAAACAGAAAGGACCCGCCAGGGGAAATTCAGGTATGAACATCCAATTTATTCAGAAAAAGACAAGGCTTATATAGCAGAGTGGAACAAAGAACATTTTTCACATATGTCTGTAATCATAGGTTTCCAAAAGGTCAGTACCCCTATGGTGGGGAGGGCTTAGGAATGATGAGAATTGATGAGATACCAAAAGGTTAGGATGATTAGTTACCATGAGGCAAGAGATGTTAATTAACCAAAGGTATTATGAAAAACATGGTGGTTAAACCAGCAGAGTGAGATAAAGCAGAGAAGAGCAGAGTATTGATGTAAGACATGATCATCAAAGAATGGGGAAATAATGTGTGAGGGTCTCACTGTTAAGTTACCTGCAAGGGAGGGTGATGGAGTGTAGTTTGTATGTGATCAAAGATGGTGAACTTATAGTGAACTTTAAATGAACTTTCAAGCAGGCAACCATTTGGTTTGTAGCAGGGAAATGAGTTAAGTGTTAGAGGGTGCGGGCCTCTGTGAAGCCTGGGAGATTGACAAGGGGGAACTAAGTCAGGAAAGCTTTTGCCTCCAAGCTCTGTCCCTGAAAGGGAAAGACTGACAGGTGGGGTGTCTTTTCAGACAACCATCTCAAGGATGGGGGAGTTCCCCTATGCTCTACCATGCTTTCACATTATCCCACATTAAATGATATGTACAAATATACAGAATCAAACCACTGAACTTAATGTAAGAAGTAACAGAAAGTTAGAATAAATTATATAGAAATAAGGAGACAGAATCAGTAAAGAACAAATGTATGTACAAGCTAAATGATAAAATCAGTAATTAAATACTTAGTAATTAATGAAGAAAAGTGTAGTCGCAAGGACTACATTTTATATGGAGGTAAATAAATTAGTAATGTCATGGGCTCCGTGGGATATAACTAGAATAGCCTCCATAGCTTCTTCAAACTTGAGGACCCCAAATCTCCTATATTCTTACCTTTAGGTTCCTTATTATTAGACAGTTGTTTCTGTTTTGTCTTACTGCTTTTCAACCACCAAGTTGCAGATGCTACAATGATGCCAACCTGGCTTCCCAGGGCAGACAACCTCACCAATGTGTCCTGGAATCCCACTTCCCTAGAGCCCTACCCTACTATGGAAAGACAGAAACAGGTTGGGGTTATGGATAGTCCTGTCAACACCCATATCCAGTAGAGACACAATTGTAGAAGCCAGATCTTCCACGTTCTACACCCTATAGAAACGTTTGGTCCATACTTTGAGAAGGATGAAGAATAGGGAATCTTCCAATGGAGGGGATGGGGTACAGAACTTTGGTGGTAGGAATTATATGGAATTGTACCCCTCTTTTTTTTTCTTTTTTTGCCTCCACGGTTATCCACTCCTCCTAGAGGCCATTTTCTCATTTTTATTGTTCTTATTGTTTTTATTTCTGTCATTGCTGTTGTTGTTGGATAGGACAGAGAGAAAGTGAGAAAGGAGGGGAAGACAGAGAGGGGGAGAGAAAGATAACTGCAGACCTGCTTCACCCCTTGTGAAGCGACCCCTCTGCAGGTGTGTGTGGGGGGATATAACTGAATCCTTATGCTGGTCTTTGAGTTTTGTGCCATGTGCACTTAACCTGCTGAGCTGCCACCTGCCCCCAGAATTGTACCCTCTTTATCCTACAATCTTGTTAATCAATATTAAATCGCTAAATAAATAAATACATAGATGTACAATTTCTGTGATAGAACAACATATTTTCTGAACAATTAATTTATGACAAAAGAGCCAAAAGCATAAAATTGATTATGGAGAGTCAAGTCAATAAGTTAGGATTAGATGTTGTATTGTATCTACAAAATGGAATAATACTTGACAGCAAGAAAGATGAGATTTTACTTTTTGATACTATGTATCTGGAAATAGTGGGGCAAAAGGTAAAAGAAGATGATTACACTACATACATGAGTAAACTAAGATATATACATATATATATATATATATTTCGTATGTTAGATGAAATTAAATCATAAGACTCTGAGACATATCTGACAACAGAAAAAGGGAAAGATGGAGCGTATGTGGTCCTAGGTAGGGACACTTTGGTAGTCAGAATGGAATGGCAACACACAATTTGAAGAGAAATAAAATGTTTCACCTAATATTGTTAATGAATATTACATCAGAGAAAGAGAGAGATAAACAGAGATATTCTGGACCAGATGGTTTCACTAGAAAATTATATCCCGTATTTTAAAAGCGGTTCTATTAATCCTTTTAAAACTTTTTCTAATTATTTATTTTCTTATTGAGGGATTAGTGTTTTACTCAACAATACAATTTCACAACAGCCCCCAATATATCTTGGTACACATCTCCCTCCACTAATGTGTCTTTCTCCCTCTACTGTAGACTACTGAGCCACTTCCAACACTGTAAATCCCTCCTTCTTCCTATCTCATTTTAGTAACTTTAGATCTGCTGGTGTAGACACATACTTTATTTATTTACCTTTTTTTTCCTATTTCTTCATTTCATAAATACCACACATAAGAAATATCATGGGCTACTTGTTTGCCTTTCTCCTAGCAGATTTACCTCTAGTTCCACCACAGTAAAAAAAAAAAAAAAAAAACATAAGATCTCATTTTTTCTTTTCTTTTTTTTTTAAATTTTTTATTTATAAAAAGGAAACACTGACAAAACCATAGGATAATGGGGGTACAACTCTACACAGTTCCCACCACCAGAACTCTGAATCCCACTTCCTCCCTTGATACCTTTCCTATTCTTTAACCCAAGGTCACTGTGGGCTGCAGAAACTGGAAGGTTCAGCTTCTGTAATTGCTTCCCCGCTGAACATGGGCATTGACAGGTCGATCCATACTCCCAGACTGACTCTCTCTTTCCCTAGTGGGGCTGGGTTCTGGGAAATCAGAGCTTGAGGATACATAGGTGGGGCTGTCTGTCCAGGGAAGTCTAGTTGGCATCATGCTAGCATCTGGAACCTGGTGGCTGAAAAGAGAGTTAACATATAAAGCCAAATAAATTGTTGACTAATCATGAACCTAAGGGCTGGAATAGTGCAGATGAAGAGTTGGGGGGTGGTCTCCGTTTTGTAGATAGCTAGTAGGCAATTAAAAAAAATTTCCCCCTGAGCCTGAAATCTGATATGCAAGTTATTGTGTGGGAAGATGATGTTATGACTGGAAAAACCTTATATTTTAATGATTATTACTCAGAGGAGTTAATGATTTACAGTACAGTTGTGGGTACATGGGTAGAATTTATCATCTCTCATGACAGGTATCTGAAGAATATTCACATCTTCAACTTAGGTACTTTTCCACTGTCACGCACTAGGAACCCAAATCTCTATCAACCCCTCACTCCCCTTCCTTTCCCAGAGACCTCTGTTTTGGTGCAATACAATATCCAGTCTCCCTTCCTATATATTGTAAATACAGAGATGTACTTAGAGTTATAGTGAGGAGTAAATAGTAAGACTTTGTCATACCTCAAATAGAACACAAAAATGCCTTTATTAATCTAAAGTTAAACCTCCACAAGAAGTTTTTGATCTACAAATCTGAAATTATAAAGGGACAACAGTTGTCAGAAATTTTGTGAGGACTTTGAAAAAAATGTAAAAGTTCTGTTTCAATTGTGCTGTTAGTATCCTATACTTTAACTTCTGAGTATATATGATTCATCTTAGATTCTCACAGAATCAGTTTTATTTTATAGAATATTTCAGCAGGAGATGACATTAGTGTGTATCTAAAACACTGCTCCCACTTTTATCTGAGGAAACCAAGGCCTAGAATATTTCAGTATTTCTGCAGTCACTCTGTTCATATGGAGTTGAATCTGACATCTAGGTGTGTTGATTCTTAGACTATTGCTTTCCTTGTATACCAGCCAAGAAACTGCTTCCCCTAAACTTAGTTTTGCACATTCTTGACTCAGATATTTTAGACATAATGTTTTTATTCACTGGGGCAGCCAACATATATTAAGTGTTATAAAGTACTTTTATTTATCAGTTGAACAAAAGTACGTTATGAAAAGATTAACAATATAACAGTCTATCATATTATTTTTCTTTTAAATAAGTGGGAGAACCTGTGGGAGCAACTTGGGGCAATAAAGGTTAATCACTGGAAGCTTAAGGGTGCTTATTCTTAATTGGTGGGCAATCAAAGATGCTCAAGGTTAATAGCTCTATTCTCAAAACCAGTATTTCCTTTTACAGAAAACTTCCCTAGAGAAAGAAGTTCACTACACCAGTTCCAGCCCCCAACCAATAGGATGGAAAATTTAAGAATAAATCTCTAAGGGAATTTAGGGGTGAGAATTATAAGCTGCGCTATGGTTGTAACTTTCATTTTCTTTTAAAAAAGATTTATCATCTTCAAAGAACTTTATTTGTTTTTTATTTTATGAATTCAGATGGTTTGACATTCATCATTAAGATGCAATCTCAAAGAGTATGTTTTCTAAAACACTAAAACTGACAAAAATAAATTAAGCTTACTACTTAGTTTCAAGTATGGTTAGTGTTTTGAAAATGTATTTCCTTGAATTTTTATTTTTATTTTTTAAGTTAATTTATTTTAATAAGTTTTATTTTTTATTTTGATGAGAGACATTGAGAGAGATGAGACAGAGAAATTAAGACACCTTCAGCACTGCTCCCTCTGCAGGTGGTGACCAGGGTCTTGAACCCTGACCTTAAAAATGGTAACATGTTCTAAACCAGGTGTGCCACAGTCTGGATCCTTCCCTTTTTTTCCAGGGTACATACAATAAATAAATATTCAAATTCAAAGATACTTTAGAGTTTCTTCCCTTACTTTAAAGTTCCTGAATTGAGGAATTCTGAAGACATTTAATCAAGTGCCTAGGATAACTCACTATGGTTAAGTCTAAGAACTGATCTCATGATGTTTATTGGCCATTTAGTTAATGGACAGCCCATGGCTTAAAACTATTATCCAGAGGCCAGGTGGTGGTGCACCCAGCTGAGTGCACACTTCACCATGAACACGTAGCTGAGTTCAAGTCACAGGTCCCCACCTTCAGGGAAGAAGTGTCGTGAATGGTGAAGCAGTGCCTAAGGTCTCTATTGTCTATCAATTTATCTATCATCTATCAATCTATCTATCTATTATCTATCAATCTATCATCTATCTGTCTGTCTGTCTATCTATCTATCTATCATAACCTCTTTCTATTTTCCCCTTCGTCTTGATGTCTCCCAGTCCTATCAAATTAAAATTATAAATGAAAAAAAAAAAAGACTTGCACAATCAGTGGGTTCAATTTATAGGCATCAAGCCCCAGTGATAACACTGATGAGAACAACAACAATAACAAAAATGCAACCATTTTATTACAGATCTAGAGTTAGAGCTTGAGAGCACTACTTGATCATAAGCCATATCATGGCACTTAAACTTGGGCTTCACACATTTGGTCTACCTACTGAGCCACTTCCCTATTTGTTTGCATCTATTTTGAGGATCCAAACATTACAGTGCTAACTTAGCATGTATACAAAAAAATACTTAGAAATAGATATGTACACCAGGGTTGTGTCCACTTAGTATATTTTTTATAGAGACAAAAAGGAGATGGAGAAAGGAGAGGCATCTGCAGCACTGTTCCCCTGCTCATGAAGCTTCTCACCCTTCTCCTGAAGGTTGGATCCAGGGACTTGAATCTGTGTCCTTGAACACTGTAACATGTGTGCTCAACCAGGTGTACCACCATCAGGCACTAGAGTGTGTGAGTGTGTGTGTGTGTGTGTGTGTGCGTGTGCGTGTGCGTGTGCGTGTGCGTGTGCGTGTGTGTGTGTGTGTGTTTTAATCTAGAAGACGTAAGACTTATAACTGAAAGAAGATGTGATTAATACACATAGTGGAAGAAATTTGCTCATGCACTAGGATCAGCTATCCTTTTCATCAAATCCCAATTACTTTGCTGTTCCTTACTCATAAGTTAATCTTTGGTAGACCTCTTTATAAAACCAGGCATCAGTGACTAAAGGATTATTGCACAGATAGATATAAAAATTGCTTACATTTATTCATTGACAGATTTTGAAAATAACAATAATTAGTCTGTGTATGGGTGCAATTTTCATGTATCTCCTTTTGTCAATGATGATGTGTTCACACAGTAAATGCAAATTGAGTCTAACGATTTATTTATTTAAAATCACTTAGTGGGGAAATTCATTTCTATATACCAATTCTTTCCTTTCAGTTCCATTATTTAACAAAAGAAAAACAGATAAAATCTATTTTATTACTAATACAACATTTATGTAACATTCAATTAATGGAAACACATTTTTTTCATTTTATTCTGATTATCTGTAAGGGTTAACCAACTTGAGATTTATGCAAAGCATGAAATTGGTGGCATGAACCATAGTGTTCTATAGGAAAATACTGTCAGCAGTTCTTGGCAGCAAGCTTCACAGCAAACCCAAGGCTTTCAGTTTATGGATGTTTGTAAGTACTTCAGTAAGCTAAAGTCATAACTCACAGGTATGCTTTCACAGTAATCCTTATAATTATGTAGGAAATCACAACAGGAAAACTCAAGTGATACTTAAACACCAAACCCATTAGTTTTTGGTTAATTGTGAAGAAATAATGATCACAATGAGCAATTCCTTATTTCCTAATCGCAGCAGTCTTGCTCAATCCTCAGGTATGTTCATGAAGAAATAATTATCACCACTTGTAACCCAGTCAAGAATTCTAAACTGATAATAATCTAGGTTTCACAAACTACTAAATTTCCCCTCATTTGATTATCCAATTATTTTATTTGTGCTTGACTCAGACTTTATTTTATTCTCTAAAAAGCTCATTGATAAAAGGTATCTTTCTGTACACTGAACATTAATCACAAAGAAAATTAAAAATGGAGAGAGGAGTACTATTCTGTGCTACAAATGTGACTCTACTACTTCTGCACAGTTTAATGCCATTTTTATCTACAGGCTCTCATGTAAAAACACCCTTGAGAATTTTTTAAATGAAGCTTGTTCTCTATTTTTTTAAATGAAATAGTACTAATAAATGTAACATAGAGATATGTATTTTGGCCCCATAGAACTTAAATCTGCTGATTAGCTTTGGCAAAGATGGAATTGGTTGTAATTCCTTAGCAAGCAAGTTTTCTTTCACTGGAGGTGTTGAAGTAGAAGCTGGAGGCTTCATTGTTCCATTTTAATTACATTACACTGATTTAAATACCTACATTAGAAAAGAGTTTGGATTAGATGACTTTTATTTTTTTAAAAAAACTGTCAAACACTGTATTTTAAATCTTTCTTGTTGACTCTATCCACTATTTACATCAATGTTTACTATTCAACAGTCCCCAAGTATGGTCAATTTAGGGTATTTAATTTTTTTTAGATAGGCTGAGGGAGGGAGAGGGAGAGGGGGACAGGGAGGGGAGGGGGAGTGGGAGTGGGAGTGGGAGGGAGAGGGAGAGGGAGGGAGGGAGGGAGAGAGAGAGAGAGAGAGAGAGAGAGAGAAAGAAAATAGTCCCAAAGAAAAATGGCACCCTATCCAATTGAGCTATTTCACTGTCTTTAAGGTAGTTAATTCTAAAAGGGTACTTTGTTTCTTAATCTCACTATACGTGTATTTTATAGGATACTTTGGTTTTAGCCCAAAAGAAAGATGAAGATGCAGAATTCCTTCCATTTTTAGTGAACTTTTTGAAGTTATATTTTGGACAGGTAGTGCCCTGAGGCTTCCCTGCAATATTTGCAAAATTATATTCCCTGATCAAGAAACAAAAATCTTCAATTTCTGGGCCTTATATGAAAGTTTTTTCAATCTAAAATTTGACAGACAATGAGGTTTAGAAAATATGTGTTTGGGTATTGATCAACAGACTAAATTAAATTGTTGCACATCACATGTTTAAAATGCAATGAGAATAATTTACCTTTCATCTATTTGAAAAGTCTCTATATGATTAAGTGTACAGTTATTTATTTTTTAATGAATAAAATCTGTGTTAAGATGTGGCACACTTTTTAAAAATATTATTGATTTTTTATTGTTGTTATTGATGTCATCGTTGTTGGACAGAACAGAGAGAAATGGAGAGAGGAGGGGAAGACAGAGAGGGGAGAGAGAGAGAGATACACCTGCAGACCTGTTTGGGGGCTTGAACTGGGATCCTTACTGCTGGTCCTTGAGCTTAGCACCATGTGCACTAAATTGGCTGTGACTCCCAAGTGTACAGTTAAAAAGAGGCATTGAAGGAGCTCCCATATTTGGGAACAACTGTCTTCCCTGATCCACCTTTCTAGTCATTTTTCCAGCCATGGCATCATTACCCCAGACAATAACTTGGGTTCACCTGCATATCAGAGGTTAGGTTCAGGAAAAAACTAGTATAAATATGGGCCTTTAGGATTATAACTAAAATAGGCCTACTCACTATCTTCAAAATGGAGACCCCAAATCTTCATCCGCAATTTCAGACTTTAGGTTCATAATTAGTAAACAATGTGTTTGGCTTTATATGTTAACTCTTCTTTTCAGACACCAGATTCCAGATGCTAGCATAATGCCAACTGGACCTCCCTGGGCAGATGACCCCACCAATATGTCCTGGAACCCTGCTTATCCAGAGCCCTTCCCCACTAGGGAAAGAGAGAGACAGGCTGGGAGTATGAATCAACCTGTCAATGCCCATGTTCAGCAGGGAAGCAATTACAGAAGCCAGAGCTTCCACCTTCTGCACCCCATAATGACTCTAGGTCCATACTGCCAGAGGGTTGAAGAATAGGGACGTTATCAGGGGAGGGGATGGGATACAGAGTTCCGTTGGTGGGAATTGTGTGGCATTTTACCCCTTTTATCCTATGATTTTGTCTGTGTTTCTTTTTTATAAATAAAAATTAAAAAGGAAACAAAATAGTATAAAGGATAATTCAATTTTCTAACCTTTTTAGTTTACAGGTAATTCATACAATTTTAATGTTCAAGAAAATAATGAAGGCAAAGACTGTCTTTTAAATCATTCTTTACCTACTAAAACAAAAAGGAGAGAATGAAAATTTATGAGCCACTATCAGAGAATTTGAGTAATTTATGTAAATGATATAAGTATAGAATGGATATTGTTAGGGTGTTTATGATGTCCAGGTAGTTTATATTATGAGTATGTGTAGAAGGCTGGATTTCATGACTTCTATTTTTCTTGAAAAATGTAACCCTGCTATTCTAAATTTCATAATAAAACTATAGTAAAAAACTTAGTTATTTAAAAGAAAAACCACAATGAGATCATCATAACAAATGGCATAGACATTGGCCCTAGTAACTCTAATAATATGGACTGGGTGAGACTTCAGATCTGATATTCCTTCTAATAGTGACAGCTAATAACTAGATAAACAGATATATGCATAAAGTGGTGCATTAAATATTCCATATTTAGATTATTTTATGTTGTCTGTAATAAAAAATATTGGTCAATAAGGCTTGGGAGGTGGTTTATTGTTTATGCAAAAGACTTTTATGCCTAAAGCTCTGAGGTTCCACGTTCAGTCCTTGGCACCTTCATATGACAGAAGTGAGTAGTACTGTAGTAATAATCTGTGTGCAAGCTTTATCCTGAGTTTCTTTTAGCCATTCTAAATGATTATTTCAGAGCAAGTTTGATTATATGTATAGAGAATATATTAGTGGGAATGCAAGCAAACCATGCTTGCAAAATCCTGAATGACTAGTCTTGCTTCTATCTACTTCTTGAGTCTAGGACTTATTTAAGTGTTTACTCACCTCAGAAAGAAAGTAAATGGCACATATTTGAAATGAGACAAGAAAGGCTACGGAGACTTCTCTCAACTGTTACAAGCCACCATGGTAATTACTAGTTCTTGAAGCTTTATTATATCCAAAGGATCTTTTAAACATTATTTGCTTCAAACAGGACCTTTAAAGAGTAAATATTGTATTTCCTATTTGCTGTAGCACTTTACAGGTACAAGATAGATCTGAACCTCAATGTGTGTCTGGATGAAAAAACTGATACTCAAACTTACTTGTATGTGCACATGCATATGCACAAATACACAGACACCGTTTAGGAAAAGGCTTATTAATTATATAATGCATATTCTGAGCATAGTAAAGTAGACTTCCAAAACTAGTTTGAAAAAACTGCTTGTATAAGTGGGGGAAAAAAGAATACTTTTGAATTTTTATTATGATTTAAAGTGAGTTCATATGATTGTGCTTACTCATGGGTAAGAACATATATGACTCAAAGCTTCTATTGTCAACAAAGGAAGGAAAGCTTAACTCTCATTAATTTATCCAAATGTAGGGTTGAAAGGGGGAAGAGAAATATGAGACTTAAAATTTGTCAGCAATCAAACACTGAAATATTAATTCAGACTCTTAAAATATTTTATAGGTCTCAGATTATAGAATTATTCAAGAGGTCATGGTAGGGTGAGAATTCAAATTTAGGTCTAGCACCAAAGCAACTGCTTCCTTTGACTAATAAACTGGCAGAAAAAATTAAAGTGTAAGGAATTATCTAGATACCCCTTCACTCCTGTGAGAATGCCATATATCAGAAAAGGTAACAGCATGGTAGCTTGTGCAACCTCTGAATCCCTGTCAGTCTGTTCTCATATTTCATGGTTATAGCTAGAAAAATTTTATGTTGCACTCATTTCAGGACCAGTTTTCCTCAAGTGGCAGAGCATGTTGACCCAGCCTCCTTTCAGAATGTGAGGCAGTTTCTTCTACTGTTGCTCTACATTGAGAGACATGCCCTATAGAGGACTACAAAAGGGTTTATGATGTTGTTCCTGGTGGAGTTAACCAGGAATGGTGGAGTGAAGGGTCTGTCAGAGATCTAGACCCATCATATCTATGTTAGAATCCCAAGATTACCTGACTAGGGCCCCAGATGATGGGGTGGCCTGATGGTGACCAAAAGGGTCATCATTAAAGTATGATGCTCTCTGTTATCCAACTTTGGTAGTCCTTACTTTATCTGACAGGTTAGGCTTACAGTGATTGAAAGAAGTGAAATAAGAAGTAGGAGAGTAGGGTATCTATATATAAGTAGAAACTATTTGATTAAGCACTTTATGGTGTCTTTTAGGTCTTTCTACTTGCTTGCTGCACTTATTGAGTCACTACAGACTATTTTGACCTTTTACTTTAAAATATACACTTTTCCCTAACTTATGGATAGATGTATATATTGGCCCTATCGCATGGGCTCTGGACTATATCTATGTTCTGTAACTTTGTTAGGAAGTGTGTCACCCAAAATGGAATTAAGGAGTCTTATGAGCTAGGAAAGGTCTCACCGGAGTATTGCAGCTGAAGAGTTGTCATCCCAGATATGGTGTCTCTGGATAAGGTTTTAAGTGAAACTTGTTGAGGTGGCACTGGTTGAGTCAGTTTGTTTGAGATCAGGAGATGCAGGATCAAATCCTATGGGTCAGGAGAAACATGAATGAAAATGAGCATAGCCCCATAAGTTCCAGGACTGGGAGAATTACAGGTTTTAGAGAATGAGGAAGGTCCCTTGCTGTCCTAGAATTTAAGAAGGGAATGCATAATTTTGTTATAACCAAGTTATTTGGGAACTTAATTTACTTTTTAAATCCCATGGTTAGGATTTAATATATTCTACAAGACCTTACCATGGTTTATGATATTTAGTGCTACTTACAAATAAATATATATTATATAATGATATGACCAGTTGTTTCTGGGTCTTAGATTATTGGTGATTTAATATTTCCAAAAAAGTTATTATTAGAAATATATTACTAATTTAAACCCGATGTTAAAATTCAACTGGCTTACAAATTTGAAACAGCAATTTTGGTTAATGCCTTTCTTATCAAATCCTCATTTCAATGATTATTATAAAGTTCTTTTTTTGCCACCTACCCTAAAACTACTTTTCTCCCAATGACCATTTTTTATTGAAACAGAAAGAAATAGAGAGGGAAGAGAGATACCTCTAGCAGTGTTCTGCTGCTTATGATGCTTCCCTACTGCAGGAGAGCACCAAGTGCTTGAAACTGGGTCTTCATGCATGATAGCATGTGCTCTCTAACAGGTGTGCCATTCCTTGGCCCCATGGTCTAATATTTTGAAATCTTCTTCAGCAGGCTTACATATTTCACATTACTTTGGGACTTTTTATTCAATCTATTTTTATTATATTTATTTACTTTTGGATAGAGACAGAAATTGAGAGGGGAGGAGAGATAAAGAGGTAGAGAGACAAAGATACACCTGCAGACCTGCTTCACTACTTGCGAAGCTTTCTCCCTGCAGGTGAGGATCAGGGGCTTGAACCTGGGTCCCTGCACACTAGTCTATGGGCTTAACCAATTGTGATACCTCCTGGCCCCATTTTTTTTTTTAAGACTTTTTGACCCCTTGATGAAAATTATTTTCTCTGTCACTCCATTATACTTGGTGTATTTCATTGATTCATTCTGAAGATCCTTACTTGACTAGGAGAAAGCAGGGACAGTTGCTCTTCAGAGTGAAATTCTTGTTATGAGTGGATTGATTTTGGTTGTAGCTGGACTTCTCCAACTGCTAGTGACTAGAGTTAGTAGACATAGGTCTGAATTGGTAGCATCTGGGTATTTTGAAGTTCTCTCACTGGTGTGGGGTTGGTTAAAGATATGGTTTTTGAGACTGGGGAATGGCAGCTGATCCAATCAGAAGTGGTTCAGAGATACACTGAGATTACTGGGTTTAAGAGAGTCAGACAGACACCCTGGTTAGTGTGTGAAGGTTGTTGGCACAGATTCATTATGACTGATGTTAATATTTGGAAACCTTATAAGAATAAACGTTGCAACTGTTCTCTATCAGCTCAAGTTCCCATCTGCTAATTATAGCTGGTTAATTGCTTATGTTCAAATGAGAACAAATAGCCTTATATAAATCCCAGTCAAATGTATCCATGTTTTTTTTTTAAATAAAATTTTATCTTAACTTCTTCCTTCCTTTACCATGATGAACAGAGCTGAGTCTTTTTTTGACTGTTTGTTTATTTATCTTATATTTTATGACAGGAAAATGGAAAGAGGTGAGAAAAATAAAGAGGGAGAGAAAAATAAAGAAACCGGTAGTACTGCTTCAACACTTGTAAAGCTTCTTCCTCTGCATGTGGGCACTCAAGGCTTGAGGCTTAAACCCAGGTCCTTGCACATGATACCATGTGTGCCAAATCATGTGTGCCACTACTTAGTCCCTTCATGACTGACTTGAATAAAGTCTGTGAATCATTCTTTTCTTATGTCTCCTGGAATTAAAGAAAACATTGTTCAACTATCCCCCATCATCTCTGTCCTGCACAGAAATATTATTAAATATCTGAAACACTGCTTGCTATAATATCTAGGCTCAGTGTTTCTTCTCTGATGCTTATATGTGTCTCACTACCAGATATACTGATATTCTTCCCAAAAAAAGAAAAAAAACACACTTGTATACTCCAATCAACAAGATCTGCTCTCATATATATATAATATAATAACTCATAGTCATTAAATTATTAATCTATACATGAAATTTTAATGTTTAAATATTTTCTAATATCTTTTTTATTTATTGGATAGAGACAATGAGAAATCTAGAGGGAAGGGGTGATAGAGAGGGAGAGACTAGAGACACCTGCAACACTACTTTACCACTCACAAAGCATTCCCACTGCAGGTGGGAACCAGGGGCTTGAACCCTTTTCCTTACACATTGTAACATGTTCACTCAACCAAGTGTGTCACCACCCAGCCCCATACATGAACTTTGTAGGTCCTCTACAAAATGTTGTTTTCTTTAACCATCATATTAACTCTCTTAAACAGGCATATATATTAGTTCAATTTTATACATCTAAAATCAACTTAAATAATCAAATTTTGGTTTCAAAGCCATTTAACTGGTGTCAGAGCTAAGCTTTGAACATAGTCTGCACTATATATTGCTTCTCATTTACATATAAGCTATGCTAAGCTTTCAAAGTAATAACAGATTTCATATTAAGTTCCTGGTACATTGAATAATTACTACTGTTTTTAAAAATAATGGCAATGAGAAATACTTCATATAATAGAAAAACATTTTAAAGTTATTATTTGGTACTGCTTCAGTAAATGTGAGCTGAAAATCTAAATCCTGGTTGGAATATGTAGGACTTTATTTAGTCAGTATTTTATTGCTGATATCTACTAAGAGAGAGAGAATGAGAAAGGTATATAGTAAATTAGATGGTGTTGTTGCTGGTCTGTATCTCTAGAAAGAAATGTTTAGCACCTAGTAGTGAGAAATGACAGGTGTTAGAGTAAATGAGTTCTGGATTACAGATGACTGGCATAATTCACCTTTACAAATACATTTGATAGATCCGCTTTGCTTAAATTTAGTCAACTCTTCCCTCAATGAACTGGATTTCATGAGATTTTTTTGAAAAGATCATTGGGGTCTATACAATAATAAATAACCATCATCTCTACTGTTCATTGTAGTTTTGTTGTTGTTGTTGTTAATGGGTCACCACACATATACATTTTCACCACTCCTGAACCCTTTTTCATTCAGACAAAGTTACAGATGCTAGAGATCACTACTGCCAGCTACATTCTTCCACAGTTATAAGGCATACAAAACTAACCACTTTCCTAGGTCTGTAGCAGAAGAATGTATAGCTAACATGCTACTATTGAGAAGTGGAAAGAATAGATGTTCCAGAGATTCTTGTTTTGGGAGGCATGTTTAACAAGTGAAACAAATAAACCAGCTGAGAGCTCACCAAATAAGAATGAAAACCAGATTATTGGACCGGAAAAAAAGAACTGAATGATGACTTTGTATTGGATTCCTAAAAGTGCAAAACTAGCTGCTTTGCTATGTTCAGGTTTAATGTAACATATATTCCCAAAATTGTTTAACCAAATATCACTGCTTGGCATGATATTATCAGTGTTTCCTCTTGGACTCCTGCATGGTTCTCACTACCATATATAGTGATATTCTTCTTAGAAGAAGAGAACTAATGTCTACTATCTATCTACCTTCAGAGTGAGATATTACTCTACTCATCAAGATCTTTTCTCAACTATTTTATCTACATTGGTAAAATAATAATAACTTATAGTCATTAAGTTTCCACTATATAGGTGGATCTTATAAGCTCTTTAAAAATATTATCTTAGGCTTGTCTGGAGTTGAAATATGACAACCTAGTCACAGAAATTTGGATCTCTCCAGAAAACAAATATCAAAACAAAATATACTAATTAATCTCATCAGAGAACAGTTGGGATTTCTGGTAAAGAAAGGAACATCACTAACTGAAAGATGATGGTTGAGCATGGGAAGTGTGGACAGGAGGGAAAGGAGAGATTGAATCAAGCAGAAATTCTGTACCACATTGCTAGTGGGTACCATATTTGCAATCACTTCAGACTCACATGGCAGGATTAAAGGATATATGCAGAACCACTAACAGACTGAATAGATTAAAAACAAGAAAGAAAAAGAAGAAGCAGCTCTGGAATACCATTTAGAGCCATAGAAGCCACAGGCTCCTAAACAAACTCCAAGATATTGTTCAGAGCAACTGGGGATTGATGGGAACGCCATATTGTCAGGCTAATTGTGAACTCTTGTTTATGCATGAGAAAATATATAACCCTTGAAATTTTCGTGCAGATTTCTGGAAGTGTTCTTAAATTTATTTTATTTTATTTTATTTTATTTTTTATTGATAAAAAAGACCGTTGAGAGAAGTTGTGTGAGAAAGTCCTGAGTTTGATCCCTGACACTCTCAGTATTGGAGAGATGCTCTGGCCTCTCTACATATAATCTAATAAAATTTTAACAATTGTAATTCAGAGGCATTATTTTGTATATCCAGGATAAAAAGGATAAAAATGAGTTGATTCAAATATAGAGTTAGGACTCGAAGGGAAGAAAATTTTAATATTGGACATGTTGAATTTTGAGGCTACCCTAAGAAAATCTAAATGTAGACATATTATATGAATACAAGGGTCAAACTAAAAAAAATCTGAGTTAGAGATCATGTATATAGAACTTATTATGCTGATCCATGTAAACCATCTCTCTTAAATCTGATATTAGCTATAAAACAGTTCAAGTTCAACACTCCATTTAAAATTAAATAGATACAAAGTTAATAGACAAAGCTGGGATCTTATTTGTGACCTTCCTTGATGATTTAGGCAGCGGACTTCTTTGTCTCTGTAATATAAGATATATCTCTATAATATGACCATACTGCTGCATGTATACAGATCATATGAGACTCGGTATTATCTCTCAGAAAGATAACCAAAATCTTTACTATTTTTAAGAAGAATTCACAGAAACTGGTAGCATGTTCAGTCTTCTCAAGGCCATTATTTTCTTTAAGAGAAACAATGTTATGAATTATTCAGTATGCTACAAGAAAGCCATAAATTATTTGAGCATTGCACAGTTTAACTGTAGAATCTTAGTTTGCTAATGCAGTATAGTGATTGATCTTCAAAATGTGCAAAAATGGATATTGCTCTCCCTTATTGGCAGGAAAGGCTGTGGGCTATATTTCTTAGTTGAGACTTATTTTATCAGAAAACATTTGATCTTTTCACTAACCACAAAATTAAAAAAAAGTAAAAAACTGTCAATTGTGAAAAAAACATATTTTTGTACTTTATTGTGACCTTTGTTTACTATTAATTGTAATTAGATGATCTGAGGAAAAACACATGGCTAATATACTGACTTTGTCAGAGGAACTACCATTATTTAAAAAGTATTTATTTGTTAAGGAAAGAGAGTAGGAGGTAAAGGAGAACCAGAGCATATGCAATGCCAGGGATCAAATTTGAGAGCTTGTACTTGAGAGTTCAGTGTTTTATCCACTGTGCCACCTCCAAGGTTGCAAAAGCATTGCCTTTAAATCCACATATGTCATGTCACAGCAAGCTTCATGAGATTGAGGTCTACAAAACAACTCTGGCTACTATCAAACAAGTTTATATGTGCTGAAAAAACCCATCATTGGTTTACTGGTCTACTGTTACTATGTTGAAATTATTGATTTCTGAATAAGGGTCTTCCACTTAATTGTATACTATGGATCCAAAATTATGTAGATGCTTTTTTATGTTATATTTGACTTTGGCTTCCTGCTACTTTGCCTTCTCCAGGCACGAGTCAATTTTATTATTGTTATTAGGAATGATAACTCATTCATGTGTGACTTAACTACTCCTGGGTCAGTTTTTCCATTCATTTTATTTCAGAAATGTTGGGTAAGATGGAGAGAGAAGGAGACACACCACAGCACTGGAGCTTCCCTGGGTATCACGGTATTCTCATATAGTGCTGGGGCTTGAACTTGGGGCATATCAGATAAGAGATCTTCTCAGCATATAACTGACCCTTTTAACAATACTGTTAAAAATCTGTAGTATTGGGGCCAGGTGGTGGCGCACCTGATTGAGTGCTCACATCACAGTGCACAAGGACCCAGGTTCAAGCCCCTGGTCCCCACCTGCAGGGGGAAAGCTTTACGAGTGGTGAAGGAGGGCTGCAGGTGTCTCTCTGTCTCGCTCCCTTTGTATCTCCCCCTTCCGTCTCAATGTCTCTCTGTCTCTATCCAATAATAAATAATTAAATAAATAAAAACAAAAAATTAAAAAATCTGTAGTATTAACTGGAAAAAATATTCTTTAATATGTATTACAGTGAATAGTGTTTTGTTCATAAAAGGCTTATCAGTAGCTATCAGATAATGTCTTTTAATTTTTAATTAAATTTTTAATACCTTTACTTATTGAATAGAGACAAAATTGAGAGAGCAGAGGGAGATAGGGGGACAAAATAACAAAATTGAGAGATCAGGAAGAGATAGGGAGGGAGGGAGGAAGGGAGCGGGAGAGAGAGAACTAGAGAGAGAGAGAAAGAGAGAGAGAGAGAGAGAGACCTGCAACACTGCTTCACTATTCCCAACAATTTCCTCTTGCAGTTGGGGGCTAGGGTCTCAAACCTGGGTCATCGTGCATTATAACATGTGCACCCAATCAGGTGGGCCACCACCTGGCCCCTACAGACTATATCTGTATCTTTCAATTTTAAGCAAGATGATGCTTAAGTAATTTCTGAGACTTTGATGAGTGATGAAAAAGGAAATATTTTCCAAACCTGGATATGCATATATGCATGGACACTCAGTATCTTTCAATAATATAAACCAAAGAAAGGCTAGAGATTCTGTGCTGATAGCTGAACTCTTTTGGACTTGTTTAAGCTAACATTATACAGAGTGTTGTTTTACCTATATCTTTTTTGGATCTTCTGCACATGCAATCTATGCCTTTCTAGTAGCAGGCATTATTATTCTCTTTGTAGGATGACCTATATTTAACCATTAAGTGTTAGCCTGGCTACATTTAAGAGAATTTAAGTGAATACATTGTGCCATATAGGATTCTGCATTTAAACTCTCAGTCAAGAAAAATATGTCTGATGGCTAGTTGATATTTGAACAGTGAGCTTTCTAAAGTGACTCTTAAAACCACATCTCTCTGAAGCTCCCTGCTGCAAGCACTACAGGTTATCCTCTATTATTTTAGCCTTCAGGTATTCCTAAACTGTTTTCATTCCTATTTCAACTTCCAAGCTACATATGCCAA
The DNA here is from genome assembly GCF_950295315.1 of Erinaceus europaeus. Classification (NCBI taxonomy): domain Eukaryota; kingdom Metazoa; phylum Chordata; class Mammalia; order Eulipotyphla; family Erinaceidae; genus Erinaceus; species Erinaceus europaeus. Next base: position 38,551,460 of record NC_080185.1, read on the forward strand.
AAACCTATTGTCACCTGAGCCCTAAAGAAATATTGTCACTGAATTTTCTCTTCCCTTGACTCCTTATATGAGTCCAATTTAATTTACCTTTTATTTTTTCTTAGAGTGACCTTTGTAACCTTCTTTTAATGTTGCAAGTAGCCATCATCTAGATATGGGACTAGGTTAATGATATAGATATTCACAGTGACTTGGCAAACTTTGCTCTTGTCAGTTGGTGACTCAGGCAGGAGGGATGGGAAGCGTGCTGTCAGAGGCAGAAATTCTCTCGGTAATAAAACATTACTTTGAATGTGAAGATTAAAAATAAAAGAAGGACTGAGAAAAGGGGATTCATTCATACCTTCCATATTCATGCCTTTTAAACTACTTTTGCTGTTCCTTAAATACCAGATAAATGAATTGTATTTTTTTTCTATCTTCAAAAAAAAAAAAAAGAATCTACCTGCATTCCAAGTACACTAACATACTTCAAAACCACTTTAATTTAATATATGTAATGGGATCTAATGTTACATTTACCTTGCTTCAATTGATATGACAGGTAGAGGTGATGGATTTATGGAATTTTTTATTTGAAGACAAACTGTGGGAATGATGTCCAGTTTGTCAGTTAATTCACTGAAGTTTGAATTGTTTTTCTTTTATTACTAGCCAACGTGAATCTCAATATGTTACAAGACACTACTGTGAAATCTTTGTCCCTTCTCTATCAGCACCTTCCTTCTACCATACCCTCTATCCTTGTCAGTTATTATTTTCATTAAAACCTACTAAGGAATTTAATAAAAATAAATAAATCACTTCAAGGCACACATTGAAGGGATGTATATTCACAAACATGTCTTTCTATTCTACATACAAAGAAAGCAGTTGTGCTTTCAGAAATCAACAATGTTGGAGTTGCAAAGAGCTGGCATTCCAAACTAAGTCAATGGGGAGTATAGGGGAAGCTTACTGCTCAGCTTAGTAGATTTAACCATACAGAACTCACTGTCTTGGGAAAATAATTTTGTATTCTTGTTTCAATTTTTGAATGAGGAGTTAGTCTACTTATTTCAGGGGGAAGCTCTCTGTAGATAAAGTGGAATAATCTGTGATAAAGAAAATATTTGAGGAATTTTGATCAGAATAATTCTAGCGAGGGGTAGTTGTTTCATCAAATTCTCTCCTTATACATCCAAACTATTGTGTAAGGATATACCAGTACTGTAAGTTAGAGCACAGTCATTGCTTTGTAGGGCTGGACATAGTAGGAAAGGGATGAGGGACTAATGCCCATTTGGGAGCAATTAATATTCTGTTTCTGTTATATGTGTCTTCATATCTAATCTGTCTTTTTAGAAGTAGAAATTTAGGGAATCGGGTGGTAGTGCAGCGGGTTAAGTGCACGTGGCGCAAAGCGCAAGGACCAGCATAAATCCCAGTTTGAACCTTAGGCTCCCCACCTGCAGGGGAGTTGCTTCACAAGAGGTGAAGCAGTTCTGCAGGTGTCTATCTTTCTCTCCCCCTCTGTCTTCCTCTCCTCTCTTGATTTCTCTCTGTACTATCTAACAACGACATCAACAACAATAATAACTACAACAACAATAAAAACAAAAAGGGCAACAAAAAGGAAATAAATAAATATTTTAAAAGAGATGTGCTTAAAAAGTAGAAATTTAATAACACTCAGTCTCCATTATTATGACTCTGATGATCAGAAGCCTCTTACTGTATCTGCTTACTTCCTGAAGACTTGCACAAAGCTCCTATGAAGCCATTTAGTCTCTGAGTCATTTGAAAACAGACCCAGTATGGTTTATTTGCAAATTCTATCACTCCATAATCCAGGATTCTCACCCTTTCTAATGTTCTGTTACCAGTTCTTCATGTTTTCTCACTGTGTATGCTTTTACAATTTCTTCTATTAAATGGGTACAGTTTTACATGAAACAGTAAAAACTTTACAGTTTCTCCTACCTGTGGATTGCTTTGGTCCTGCTATTAATTATATTAATTTAATACATATCTTTTGATAGTATCATTCTTGTGCAGGGAATCTGAAGACATATATTTGAAAGAGGGCATTTGAAAATAACAAAATATTAAGTGTTTGTTACCACTATCTGGTAATCAAGTAATCTTATTGTTTTGCTTCATAAAATATAGCAATAAATTAATTATCTCAATATATATGTGTGTGTGTGTGTGTATATATATATATATATATATATGAAAACCATGCTTTAGTATGTTCTTGGTAAATTTAATGTCAGAAACAAGGGAGTTAAGAAGGAAAATACATGAATGTGATTATATCAAATTAAATACTCTAGACCATGGGAAAAATATCATTAAACTGAGAAAATACCCTATGAATGGATGAAAACAGTCATGCACTATGCATCTTCTGTATAAGTACCACATGCTAACTGATTGCACCACTGGAATTTGCAATATGCATCTTCTAAAGGACTAATATACAAGATACACAAAGATCTCACGAAACACACAGACAACAAAATGACCCAGTCTAAAACAGAAGGCATACCAGTGGTCAACAGGTACATAAGGAAATGCTTAATACCACTTATTAACAGGAAAATACAAATTCAAATGTCAGTGACATATCAAGATTGACAGAGAAATAGCAAGGCTGATGAAAGTGTGTAAAAAGGAACCCTCCTATAAAAATGGTGGGAATGTAAATTAGTGCAACTTCTATGAGAAACAGTGTGAAAATCATTCTCCTTTCCTTTCTTCTTTCTTTCTTTTTCCTTTTATTTTTTTTTATTGCCACCAGGATTATCACTGAAATTCAGTGTCACACAAATTCGCCACTCCTGGTAGCCATTTTCCTTTTTTTACTTTATTATTTTTTTTTGACAGGAAGGAGAGAAATTGAGAAGGGGAACATAGAGAGAGAGATAAGACCTGCTTCATCATTCATGAAGCAACCCTCCTGTGAGGAATGAGAGCTCAAACTCAGGTCCTTGCACATGGTAACATGTGCACTTAACCAGATGCACCACCACCAAGCCTCCTGGAGATTTTGTTTTACTATATTAAAATCTTAAATATCTTAAAACTATATTGGCTTCATGATCTAGATAATTTTATTTTTAGTTATCAAAAGAATAAAGAAAACACATATCCAGAAGTATAATGCACATATCTATGTTCACTGATGCACAATATATGATAGCCAAGAACTGGAAACAATCTAAGTGCCCAACAACAGATAAGTAGGGAAAAAATGATGTCGTAGTTATAAAACAAAATCTTTTTCAGCTATAACTAATGATGAAATATCCATTTTGCTACAACATAGATCAAAATGAGGGACAAATGGAGAGACCCACTCGACAAAATTTGGAAAGGGCCTGACCCATTATTGACCATGGGAAGGGGTTTCGCATGCATTTTTCCTCAAAATTTCTCTAAACCTGTCTGGGTTCCTGCCCACCATGTCCGACAATACCCTCAGGATGGCGCTGTTATTCCTGAAGAACAAGAAATACTACAAGAGGACCAGATGCAGGATACATCCCAGGACCCGTAATACGACATGACAGAACCTGCAAAATCTGGCTCACAGAGACCTCTCTCCTACCCTTTCCCTGAATCCCGGAAAAACCATCTGAACCCCTGCACACTCTGACGTCACCCACTAGATGGCACGACTACCGTGGCACACCCCCCGAAACCCTAGATGTCACTCAACGTGATCTGAAGAACCTGATACACAGACTCCAAGGACAGAACTTTCTTCATGCCTGGTTACCGTTCCTGCTTCTGACCTGCCTGTCACGTGTTGGCGGTTCCAGCTGGCTATCTACAGAAAAGCAACATTCCAGCGGCTGACCTCCCTCATGCAGCATTGCATCCCCTGCCACTTCTTCCCCTAGCCATCTACTTTGGACTGAGATTTGTGTCGGACTTTCTGACATACCCTATATACATTTTACACAATTTTGAAGCAGCTTATTTCCCTTCACGCGGCTGGTTTTTCATAGACTGATCCTGAGTAATTCATAGACTTTACAGACTGTTGCCTTGAGGACTATACAATGCCAAATAGCCCCTCTGTTTGGTGGGCCATGCCTCCCGCCTCCCCCTCTTTATGTACCCTTGCCCTTCCCCCACCGCAAGCAGGGAATGTTCCTTTACACACCAATCCTTCCCTTCACTTCACACTGGCTATTACTACTCCCCCACTTGTCCCTTCCTGTTTTGTTATATCATTTAGGCTTATGCCCAAAAGGTTTCTGCTCCATGATAGTCTTTTACAGACTTTGTACATCTTATGCAATTACTAGATAGAAAGATAGAAAAGATGTAGAGATATTGTGAAGAGATGGTTGAGCAGGCTGCGCTTAAACCTATGAGATGAGTCTCTCCAGGTAAGTCTCTCTCTCTAAAGAGGGGTTGAGCACAGGAGGACACATAAATCTCACAAGGTTCGCAGCCATTTAAGCCTTCCATCCTCCACAGAAAGTCCTACATCTTCCCACCTGAGCATGGCATTCCTCTAAAACATTTAAGCTTGCTCCATTCCATTTTTCTTTACTGTGTCCATTTAGATATAAAGGGATAGGAGGAGATGTTGCTGAGGAGTTATTCTGATGCAGTCTCTGCCCCCAGGTTTTACTACGCCCCGTGAAATCCTAGCAGTGCCCCCTTCAACCAATCCTGGCCCTACACGTCACCCCTGGTTGTCACCCTATAAAAAGCCCCCTCACCCCCCATCTCTCTCTGGGCTCTCAGCTCTCCCTCTCTGAGGTCTTGCTTCATGCTCTCTCCCCATGGTCAGGTAGTGGGGACGGCCATTGCCGGCTGGCTCCACGTGGTCTGAACCAACCCCCCACATCCTATAATAAAGATTTGTGTACCCCTTTGCTCTGGACGTCCGCTCTCTTCTCCGCGGTGCAGCCCGACACCAGACTGCCACAACAACAAAGGCCAACACGCTAGATATAACTTAGATGGAGAGAAAGAGTGGGAGATATCAGATATTCTCATTCACATGCAATACTTGAAGAAACAAATCACTGGAATAAAGTAAAACAAAAGCAAACCCTTGGGCCCTCCTCAATCGCTATCGAACAGGCCATGGCCGGTGCGCCGCTATGTTCCATAGCTGGGGAGCCAGAGACCACCCAAACTGCCCCTGTGGCTACAGACAGACTATGACCCACATAGTCAACGACTGCCACCTCTCCAGATTCAAAGGAGGTCTCGAAACTTTACTCAGGCTCAACCTGACACTGTTGACTGGCTACAGAAGAAGGGCAAACGCTAGAAGAAGAAGAACTGAAGTTACCAGAGGAGGAAAGGGCATGGGGTATAAAGACTGAACAAAAGTCAATGGACTATGCTAGAGGTATATTGGCACTTTAGTGGTGGGCATGGAGTGGAAACACATATTGGGAAAGGGTTTGAAACTCTACCCTTAAAATACTGCAACCCAGCAATTCCTCTCCTGGGGTTTTACCCAAAGGAGACAGAAACAGCTACCATAAGAGATCTGTGTATATCTATGCTCATAGCAGCACAGTGTGTAATTGCTAGAACCTGGTAGCAACCTAGATGTCCAAAATCAGATGAGTGTCTACAAAAGTGTGGTATATATACATTATAGAATACTACTCAGCTGATAAAAAATGATGAGGTTTTCTCCTTTGCATCATCTTGGGTGAAATTTGAGGTCATCATGTTGAGTGACATAAGCCAAAAAAAGATACACGAATATTAAATTATCTCACTTATTATGGAGACTCAGTAAATTAAGGATAGGGAAGGAGAACACGAAGTGAAACATGAACTGGACATGATGTATTGCACCAAAGCAAAGGACATTGCGGAGGGAGAGAGCAAAATGAAAAAGTAACTGGACATGGTGTATTACATGAAGGCAAAGGACTCTGGGGAGGAAGAGTACAAAGTGAAACATGGACTAGACATAGTGTATTGCACCAAAGCTGGAGGGGAGGGGATATGTGATGAAAATTGGGGGTATAGTACATAAATGTATATGTCAGTGATTAAACTGCAAAACATTAACCCCCTCAATATTTTTTTAATACTGCAGTATTATAAACCAATATTACCTCAATAAGTATTGTCTTGGTGGAATTTATTCCAACATTCTGAAAATATGATAGAGCTAAATATAAATTAGTAATCCCACTTCTGGATGCCTATTCAAAGACATGAAAAGATTATCATGAATAGTTAAATTCATCTCAATATTTACTGAATCATTATTTACAATAGCTAAGACATGGAAGAAACCAAAGTGTCCATTGACTGGTGAGCATGTGAATATGTGTTATATTGGGATCAGGTGGTGGCACACCTGCTTAAGGGCACACATTACAGTGCTCAGGGATCCAGGTTAAAGCCCCTGGTCTCCATGTGCAGAGGGAAAGCTTCAAAAGTGGTGAAGTAGGGCTGTGGGTGTCTCTTTTTCTTTCTCTATCTTCCTTCCCCCCTTCAATTTCTCTGTCTCTATCCAATAATAAGTAACAAATTCAAAATATGTGTCATATTTATACAATGATAGACACTTCAGCTATGAAAAGGAAAAGATTATTTTTAGAGATTTTTGAACATACATTATTTATTTTATTATTTTAAAATGAAAGAGAGAGACTGAGAGCACTGCTCAACTCTGACTTACGGTGATGCTGGGGACTGATCCTGGGACCTTGAAGCTTCAGGTATGAAAGTCTTTTGCATAGTCATGTTGTTTACCGAGTCATAGAGATTTATTTATTAATGATAAAGAGAGCTAGGAAAAGAGAACCAAAGTGTCACTCTTGAACATATAGTGCTGTGGTTCAAACTTAGGATACATTCTTTATGTTCCATTGCCTTATCCCCCTCACCAATTACTGGGCTGCAGAAAACTGAAATTTCTTATTTGCAGTAAAATGTAAATCTCTCTAGAGGATTATGTAAATCAAAAATCCTTATAGATATTAGATGATTTTACCTATATGTGTAATAAAAAGATGTATACTCGATTGAAGGATGAAGCAAAACAAATCAATGAACACTGACAACAAATCTAAGGTTTCCTGAGAACATGGTGGAAGTGGGAGGCAAGGTGAGTATATGGGTCGGGGGCTGCAAAAAAAGTTTTCTATGTAAAAATGAAAAAATACAGACCATTTGATGTGAAGAATTTTCAAAATTTAAATATTTATTTATTTATTTATTTATGCCATCTCTAGGGCTTTACCACTCAAGGCTGTATTTTTCAGACAGAGAAAAAGAGGATACCACAGCATTGAAGCCTTCGTCAATGTCAAACCTTGATCAGTAATTGTACAGGAGAACATTTAGTAGAAATCTTATTATCACAACATCTCATTATTAGTCTTTGTATTTTTTGGATTTCTGATTCATGTCTAAACATCTATATTCTAAATCATACAGAGTTTCATGATAAAACTCATTTTCCCAATCTTTAATAATTTTATATCCAGTATAATCTCTCAAGTCCTTGTTTTTCTATATTAAGTAGAATTAATTCTACCAATCAGACCTATGATGGGATACTTAGTGGTCAGCTTAGATATACCTATCTAAAGTAACTTTAGTTTATGATCAACAATTTTCATAAGTAGATATATGGATTATACACCTTTATATTGTCTCTTAATCTGTAGGTGGAGAAATGTGTCTGAATATGAATAGACATATATATATATGAGAGAACTATACTGGCTGTAGAATATTAAATACAAGTATAATCATACAAATTGCAGATGCTCATGGAGAAATACAAAAAAAGAAATTTGTTTTAGATTTTCTACTATTCTGTTGAAAATGTACCATTTCATTGCAGTTATTAAGCATTTTTACCACTTCACTATACAAATTTAATTTTCACTCTTGTGTTTAAGGATATTTTTACAACTGAGTTTATGAAAAATTTAGTTGAATTTGCCTAAGTGTGCACACACAAATTTAGTGTTAGGTATTACTTCCTGTGATTCCTTGATATCAAATACTGAAGAAATGAGTCAGAAATGCACAAAAGAATAGGTCTTATACATTATCATAAACATGAAAACCAAATATAACATAAAATGACAATTTTTTTATTTCTTTGAGATTTGAGGATTATTTACATCTCCAGGAATATTTTGAAGAAAATAAAGAAGAAAGCAATTCATTAATAAGTATGGTTGGACAGTAAATGTGAAGATATCACACACACACACACACACACACACACACGCACACTTAGTTTTTAGCTTCCTACTATAAACAGTTCCTGAGATATTTTCATAAATCTCTCCCATTTTCAGTGTTGAATATAAAAACTCACTTATCTGTAGCAGTATTTCTCCTGTGACTAACTCTCTTCTCACCAAGAATATAAAATAATACATTGGAAACTTAGGGTTTAAATTTGAACCAGTCTTTTCCCAATAGTAAAGACTGAGTAAATGAAAATTCCTTTGCTTCTCTATGGGGCTTAGTAATCGACTTTCCTGTTCCATTACATCCAGGATACTACCCTTCAGAAGTTATCACGCTATCCACCTCACCCGACCTCACCTTCATTCTCATTTTCTTCTGCTGATAGCTTTCCTATTCTTTAGTCCCCTGGGAGTATGGACCCAGGGTCATTATGGGGTGCAGAAGGTGGAAGGTCTGGCTTCTGTAATTGCTTCCCAGCTGAACATGGCTATTGGCATGTCTATCCATTCTCCCAGCCTGCCTCTCTTTCCTTAGTGGGGCAGAGGTCTGGGGAAGCAGGGCTACAGGACCCAATGATGGGGTCATCTGCCCAGGAAAGTCTGGTTGGTATCATGGCAGCATCTAGAACCTGTTGGTTGAAAGAGGAGTTAACATATAAAGCCAAACTAATGGTTGACTAATCATGAACCTAAAGGCTGTAATATTGCAGATGAAGATTTGGGGCCTCCATTTTGGAAACAGCTATTAGGTCTAATTTAGGTATATTCTAAAGGGCCCACAACTTTACCAGGTATTGCCTGAGCCTGACCTCTGTTATGCAGGTGGGCTCAAGTTATTGTATGGGGAGATGGTGTCATGGCTGGCAAAAAGGCTAGAAAGTTGGATCAGGGAAGAGAGTATCTTCCAAATATGGGAGAATTGTATAAATATTGTTGACTGTAAACCCTGTCAATTTGATCTGGAGCCTACATTCAACATAGGAGCCTATGTAACCTCTACATCCCTGTAGCTCTGAACTCACATTCTGTGGTCATGAGTAGAAACTTTCCTTGTTGTCCCAATTTCAGGAGCCATCTTCTTCAGATTGTAGATACAGTATGTTATCCAACCTCCATTTCGGAGGATGGAATATTCTCTACCATTGTTGATCCACATTGAGGGGAAGGTCCTATGGGGCCCCCAAAGGGTTCTATTATGTTGTTCCTAATGGAGATGTCCAGTGACAATGGAAAGAGGGATCTATTTGAGGTCTACTCTCATCTTGTCTGTGTAAGAATCCGAGGACCCCCTGACTATGGCCCTAGCTGATGGGGCAGTCTGACAGTGACTAAAGAGTCCTCATTAAAGTTTCCCAGTCTCTTGCCCTTATTCAGCTTTTGTAGTCCTTACTTTGATAAGGTTAGCTTTGGAGTGACTGAGAGAAGTGTAATAGGAAGCAGGTAAAGAAGGTATCTATGTCTAAGTAGAAATTATTACATTAGGTACTTATGGTGTCTTTTTAGGTCTTTCTTTTTTATTATTTATACAAGGAAAACACTGGCAAAACCATAGGATAAGAGGGGTACAACTCCACACAATTCCCACCACCAGAACTCCGTATCCCATCCCTTCCCTTGATAGCTTTCTTATTCTTTAACCCTCTGGGAGTGTGGATCCAAGGTCATTGTGGGATGTAGAAGGTAGAAGGTCTGGCTTCTGTAATTACTTCCACAATGAATATGGGCATTGGCAGGTTGATCCATACTCTCAGCCTGCCTCTCTCTTTCCCTAGTGGGGCAGGGTTCTGGGGAATAGGAGCTCCAGAACACATTGGTGGGGCTGTTTATCCAGGGATATCTGGTTGGCATCATGCTAGCATGTGGAACTTGGTGGCTGAAAAGAGAGTTAACATATAAAGCCAAATAAATTGTTGACTAATCATGAACCTAAAGGCTGGAATAGTGCAGATGAAGAGTTGGGGGGGTGTCTCTGTTTTGTAGATAGTAGGCCTATTTTAGTTATACTCCAAAGGGCCTATGGCTATACTAGGATTTTTTTTCTATTTTTTCCCCTGAGCCTCAAATATGATATTCAGGTAGATCCAAGTTATTGTCTGGGAAGATGATATCATGGCTGGAAAAAGGAACAGAAAGCTGGATTAGGGAAGAGAGTAGTTCACAAATATAGGAAAGGTTTATAAATATTGTTGACTGTAAACCACATCGATTTGATCTTGATGGGGACTGCATTAAATTTATATATCATTCTGGGCAGTATATTCATTTTAATGATATTATTTCTTCCAACCTATGAACATGGAATATATTTCCACTTCTTTGTGTCTTTTTCTATTTCCTTGAATAGTGACTCATAATTTTCAGTATACAAGTCTTTCAGTTCTTTGCTTAGGTTTATTCCTAGAAAGTTTGTTGTTTTCTTTGCTGCAATAAAGTGAATTGATTTCTGGATTCAGTCTTCTTTCAACTTAATGTTTGCATAAAGGAATGCTACTGAATTTTGTATGTTAATTTTATAGCCTGACACCTTACTATGTAGCCTGATAATTTCTGAAATCTTCTTTCTGGATTCGGTAGGTTTTTCTATGTATACAATCATATCATCTGCAAATTGGGCGAGTTTGACTTCTTCTCTTCGAATCTGTATCATTTTTATGTCTTGCTCCTGCCTGGTTGCTATGGCAAGAAGTTCCAACACTATGCTGAGTAGTAATGGTCATAGGGGGCAGCCCTTTCTAGTACATTATCTGAGGAAGGAATGCTGCCAGTTTTTTACCACTGAGTATGATGTTAGCTGTAGGTTTGCTATATATGAACTCTACCATCTTAAGGGATTTTCCATCTATTCCCATTTCTTGTAATGTTTTGATCATAAAGGCATGTTTGATTTTATTAAAAGTTTTCTCTGTATCTACTAATACAACCATGTAGTTTTTGATCTTGCTTTTATTGATGTGGTGGATCACATTGATTGATTTACGTATATGAAACCAACCTTGCATGCCTGGGATAAACCCCACTTGGTGATGATGAACAATCTTTTTAATATACTGCTGTACTTGGTTGGCTAGAATTTTGTTCACTATTTTAGCATCTATGTTCATCAGAGATATCGATTTGTAGTTTTCTTTTGTTGTTGTTGTTGTTTCCCTATCTGCTTTAGGTATCAGAGTGATGTTGGCTTCATAGAAGCTGGAAAGGAGTATTCCTGTGTCTTCAATTTTCTGGAAGACTTTTAAAAGTAGAGATATTAACTCTTTCTTGAAGGTTTTGTAGAATTCATTTGTAAAACATCTGGTCCAGGACTTTTATTATTGAGAAGATTTTGATAACTATTTCATTGGCTGTGATTGTCTTGTTCATATTTTCTAGTTCCTCTTTATTTAAGTTTGGAGGTTTGTAGCTATCTAGGAACTCACCCATTACTCCTGGGTTTTCCAGTTTGGTGGCATGTAGTTGTTCATAGAAGCCTCACATGTACAAACTATTGCATTTACTGTCAAGTGTAAAAAATTAATCCCCCAATAAAGGAATTTAAAAAATGAATACTGGTATTATTGAGCTGAGAAAAAAAATACCTCACATTGTATGTTGAATTTCTGTGGTGTCTGTTGTGTTATTTCCTCTTTCATTTACAATCTGATTTATGCGGGTCTTATCCCTTTTTTGTTTTCTGAATCTAGCTAAAGGTTTGTCAGTTTTGAAGAACCAACATTTAATTTCATTGATCTTTTACATGGTTTTATTATTTTCAATGTTATTTATTTCTTCCCTAACTTTTGTTATTTCAGTCCTTCTGATTGCTCTAGGGTTCCTTTGTTATTCTTCTAAGTCTTTAAGGTGTACAATCTAGTTGTTCATTTGAGCTTTTTCTTGTTCCCAGATTTGCGCTTGTATGGCTATAAGTTTGCTTCTCAGAACTTCCTTAGCTGAGTACCAGCTAAGGAATATTTTGATAGATCCTGTTTTAATTTTCATTAAACTCTTGAAGCATTTTATTTCTCCCTAAATTTTCTTTTTGACCTAGTAGTTGTAAAGTATTGTACTACTGAATTTCCATATTTTGAGACTTTTACTATATATTTTTTTAGTGTTAAATGGTAATTTAATTCCACTGTGGTCTGAGAAGATGCTTGGGATGATTTCAATGCTATTGAATTTGATGACACTGTTTTTGTGGCCTAACATATGGTCTATCCTAGAGAATTATCTATGTGGACTTGAATAGAATGTGTATTGAATTTTCTTGGGGTGAATGACTTTGAAAACGTCCAATAGTTCTAGTTTATGTATCTCTTCATTTAGCTCCCTCATTTATTGATTTTCTGCCTGGGTGATCTGTCAAGTTGAGAAAGTGGGGTGTAGAAGTCCCCTACTATTACTGTTTTGCTGTTATTATATTGGTAGCTCTTTCAGTAGATGTGTAATGTTTTTATATGGCTACTCATTGGGTACATAGATGTTGATAATAATTAAGTCCTCTCGATTGACTGATCCTCTGAACACTAAGAAATGTCCATCCCTATTTTTTTATTTTAAGTTCTATCATGTCAGATATTAGAATAGCTGTTCCTGACCCTTTTTGTGGTCTGTTGCTTACTTTCCACCTTTCACTTTGAGCCTGTGTTTGTCTTGTTAAGTTAGGTGGGATTCCTGCAGAAAACATATTGTTGGGTTGTGTTTTCTGCAGACTGTTACCAGCCGCGGAAGTGGATACGGGCTTTAGCCCCAGGATTCTCTCCTTAGACTCCTCGCTGTCCATAAGCCATACATGTTTTCATTCACCGGTGACTTGGTGGGTTCCCAAAGTAGTCCTAGTATCATCTTGTTGCTGTCTCAGGTGATTGTCTTTGATATTCCTGGATGATCTGTAGCTTTAGCTATTTCCCTGTAAAAAACGCTGCCTGACCCAGTGAAAAGTAAGCCAGAGAAGAATGTGCAACTGACTTCTGATAATGTCCATAACTCTATTATTTTCCTAACATTCAGAGCCAAACACATTTCACCTTTAAGTATTCATCACTTTTCTATCATTTTGTAAGCATGGTATAGTCTAGGTGGATTTGTAACTACACTGTGAAGTGTGTATGTTTCTGTGTCTGACTGGATATGTTCCCACTGAGACCCAAAGTTTCTGATTTTGAGAGCATATTTTCAGCCTAGATTCTTTTTTGATCACTGCTATTATTTTAGAAGTGAAGGAGTTCCTTAAAAAGTGTCTACAAATGGAAGGTTTGCAAATAATTTCCCTGCATGCTTATAATTTTAGAGTTACTTCCATTTTAGTTACACTTGTTTTGTTCCTAGAGTTATTAAAGATGTTCCTTAAACTACAATTTGAATGGTTTTGTTCTTCCCTCTCAGATGGCTACCCTCTGTCACAAGTACTCTCTTCTGTCCAGTGACCTGTGCATAAACATGTCAGTCCACTGGAGTAGATCACTATTTAAAGTCATCCTATTATTAATCTTTGGTCAAGAGAGAATCCAGTAATGGGATTCCCACATCTTTGCTTTTGAAATTTGAATCTGTGTGTGTGTACATGTGTGCGTGTGTGTATGTGTGTGTGTGACCCATCTGTAGTCTGTGTTGATTCATACAGATGACAAAAGTCAAACTTGAAATGAAGGTGAATGTATTTTGATCTGAGGGGTTCTATTAGGCATTAAGCTATTTATACTGGTACTTCTAGCCATTCCACTGAAATAAAAAATATGTTTATAGGGAGTCGGGTGGTAGCACAGCTGGTTAAGTGCACATGCAAGGACAGGTGTAAGGATTCCAGTTCGAGCCCCCAGCTCCCCACCTGCAGGGGGTTCTACTCACAAGCAGTGAAGCAGGTCTGCAGGTGTATATCCTCTGCCCATTTTTGGATGGGGTCATTTGCTTTTTTGCGGCTAAGTTTGCTGAGCTCTTTATATATTTTGGTGATTAGTTTCATGTCTGATGTCTGGCATGTGAAGATCTACTCCCATTCTGTGAGGGGTCTCTCTGTTTGTTTAATAGTTTCTTTGGATGTGCAGAAGCTTTTCTATTTGATGTAGTCCCATTGGTTTGTTTCTGCTTTAGTCTTCCTTGCAATTGGGTTTGATTCATCAAAGATTCCTTGAGGTGTATGTGGGAAAGTGTTTTACCAATGTTTTCCCATAAGTATTTGATTGTTTCTGGTCTGACATCTAGGTCTTTGATCCATTTGGAGTTGATTTTTGTTTCTGGTGAGATAAAGTAGTTCAATTTCATTCTTCTGCATGTTTCAACCCAGTTTTCCCAGCACCATTTATTGAAGAGAGCCTCCTTTTTACATGTAATCCTTTGAGCCCCCTTATCAAAGAATAGATGCGCATAGGTGTTGGGATTTACTTCTGGGCTTTCAATTCTGTTCCACTGGTCTGTGTGCCTATTTTTGTTCCAGTACCATGCTGTTTTGATGATGATGGCTTTATAATATAGTTTAAGGTCTGGGAGTGTGATGCCTCCATTTCTGTTTCTTTTCCTTAAGATGGTTTTGGCAATTCTAGGTGTTTTCAGGTTCCAGATAAATGATTGTAGTGTTTGTTCTATTCTCTTAAAGAAGCTTGGTGGAACTTTGATGGGTATTGCATTAAATTTGTATATGGCTCTGGGGAGAATATTCATTTTGATGATATTTATTCTTCCAATCCATGAGCATGGGATATCTTTCCATTTCTTGGTATCAGTTTCTATTTCCTTGAGTAGCGACTCATAGTTTTTAGCATACACGTCTTTCACTTCTTTATTGGTCTTTGGTCATCTTTATTCCTAGGTATTTGATTGATTTTGCTGAAACAGTAAATGGGAGTGATTTCTGGATGTCTTCTTCTTCAGATTTAGTGTTTTCATAAAGAAATGCCACTGATTTTTGTACATTGATTTTGTAGCCTGATACATTGCTATATTGCCTAACAACTTCCAGTAATTTTCTACTGGATTCTTTAGGTCTTTCTATGTATACTATCATATCATCTGCAAATAGTGAGAGCTTGACTTCTTCCCTTCCAATCTGTATTCCTTTGATTTCTTTCTCTTGCCTGATTGCTATGGCAAGAACTTCCAATACTATGTTGAAGAGTAACGGTGACAGTGGACAGCCCTGTCTAGTCCCCGATCTGAGGGGGAATGCTTTCAGCTTCTGTCCATTGAGTATGATGTTGGCTATAGGTTGGCTATATATAGACTCCACTATCTTGAGGAATTTCCCATCTATTCCCATTTTTTGTAGAGTTTTGAGCATGAATGGGTGTTGGATTTTGTCAAAGGCTTTCTCTGCATCTATTGAGATAATCATGTGGTTTTTGGCTTTGCTTTTATTGATTTTGTGAATGACATTGATTGACTTACAGATGTTGAACCAGCCTTGCATTCCTGGGATGAATCCCACTTGGTCATGATGAACAATCTTTTTGATGTGTTGCTGTATCCGGTTGGCCAAGATCTTGTTTAATATTTTGGCATCTATGTTCATCAGAGATATTGGTCTTTAGTTTTCCTTTTTTTTCTGTCCCTATCAGGTTTTGGTATCAGGGTGATGTTGGCTTCCTAAAAGGTGGAAGGGAGTATTCCTGTTTCTTCAATCTTATGGAATAGCTTAAGAAGTATGGAGATTAACTGTTTCCTGAAAGTTTTGTAGAATTCGTTTATGAAGCCATCTGGTCCAGGACTTTTGTTGTTGGGGAGATTCTTAATAACGGTTTCAATTTCTTTGTCTGTGATTGGTGCATTTAGATTTTGTAGTTCTTCTTGGTTCAGTTTTGGAAGTGCATAGGTTTCTAGGAATTGTTCCATTTCTTCCCAATTCTCTAGCTTGGTGGCATATAGTTCTTTATAGAAGTTTCGCAGGATTCTCTGGATTTCTGTGGTGTCAGTTGTGATATCTCCTGCATCGTTTACAATTCTATTAATTTGAGTCATCTCTCTTTTTTGTTTGGTGAGTTTGGCTAGGTGTTTGTCAATTTTGTTTAATCTTTCAAATAACCAACATTTGGCTTCATTGATCTTTTGTATGGTTCTTTTATGTTCGATGTTGTTTATTTCTGCTCGAACTTTAGTGATTTCTGTCCTTCTGGTTGCTTTAGGGTTCCTTTGTTCCTCTTCCTCTAAGTCCTTGAGTTGTGTAGTAAGGTCGTTCATTTGAGCTTCTTCTTGGTGTTTAATATGTGATTGTATGGCTATAAGTTTCCCTCTCAGTACTGCTTTAGCTGTGTCCCAAATATTTTGATAGGTTGTGTCTTCATTTTCATTAGTTTCCAGGAACATTTGAATTTCCTGTTGAAGTGAGAATCTGACCCAGTGGTTCTTAAGGAGCATGTTGTTTAGTTTCCAAATTCTGTGTCTTTTAATAATTTTCTGTTTGTTGTTAAATGTAAGTTTTACTCCACTGTGGTCTGAGACGATACTTGGGATTATTTCAATGCTCTTGAATTTATTGTTGCTGTCTTTGTGGCCTAATATGTGGTCTATCCTTGAGTATGTGTTCTGTGGATTTGAAAAGAAGGTGTATTCCAGTTTTTTGGGGTGGAGGAGTCTGAAAATGTCCAAGAGGTCTAGTGTGTCGATCTCTTCATTCAATTTTCTTGTATCTTTATTGGTTCTCTGCTTTGTTGATCTGTCTAAGTGTGAGAGTGGGGTATTGAAGTCTCCCACTATTATTGTATTACTATTGATGTATTTTTGAAATACTTTCAGTAGATGCTTAATGTATTTAGATGGTCCCTCGTTGGGTGCATAGATGTTAATAATTGTTAAGTCTTCTTGGCTGATTGATCCTCTAATCATTATGTAATGTCCTTGCCTATCTTTTATTACTTTATTTAATTTAAAATCTATCGTGTTTGAGATGAGAATGGCTGTTCCTGCCCTTTTTGTGGACCGTTAGCCTGTATGATAGTTTTCCATCCTTTCACTTTAAGTCTGTGTTTATCTTGTTGTGACAGATGGGATTCTTGCAAGCAGCATGTGGTTGGGTTATGTTTTCTGATCCATCCCCCCATCCTGTGCCTTTTGATGGGTGAGTTTAAGCCATTGACATTTGTTGATATTATGGATTTAATGTATTGTAGTGCCATTGTTCTAAAAAAAATTTGTTTGCTCTGATATATTGCAAGTATTATAGTGATGTTCTTGTTTATAAGAGGTCTTTTAGTACCTCTTTCAGGGCCGGCTTGGTGATGGTTGCCACCTTTAACTGTTGTTTATCTAAGAAGGTTTTGATCCCTCCATCTAGTTTGAATGAAAATCTAGCAGGATATATTATCCTAGGTTGAAACCCTTTTTCATTCAGTGCCCGATAGATATCTTGCCACTCCCTTCTGGCTTTTAGAGTTTGAGTGGAGAAGTCTGCAGATAATCTTATGGGTTTTCCCTTGTATGTGACTTTTTGTTTCTCTCTTGCAGCCTTTAGGATCTTTTCTTTATCCTTACTTCTTCTCATTGTGACTATGATGTGTCTTGGTGTCTTCAGGTCTGGGTTGATTCTGTTTGGTACTCTCTGGGCCTCTTGAACCTTGATATCCTTTCTATTATTCAGGTCTGGGAAGTTTTCTTGTATTATTTCCTCTAGAATGTTTGCTTTCCCTTCCTCTCTTTCTTCCTCTGGCTGGCCAATTATACGAATGTTACTTATTTTGAGATCATCCCATATGTCTCTGTTGTTGTTTTCAGTGTCTCTCAATCTCTTTTTAAGCTCTTTCACCTCTTTCTTAGTTTTCTCTAACTAGTCCTCTGTCTGACTAATTCTGTTTTCTGCTTCTGTTAGTCTGCTTTCCCTTGCCTCAGCTTCTTTCTTCATTACAGCTATTTCAGCTTTCAGTTCTCTAATTGCCTCAAGATAATCAGTATTTTCCTTGGGGGTCTCAACTGTTGTTTCCCTAATACTGCCATTCCTTTCCTCCAATGTTGTTTTCATTTCTGTGATTAATAAGTTTATTATTGCTTGTATACTTTTCTTATCTATGGTTACTTCTGGCTTATTTGTAGTTTCTTCTGGGCTCTTGTCTTCATTCTTTGGATTCGCAGTTTTATTTGTTTTTGATCTACCCGTTTTTTTATTTATGTGTTTCTTTCTTCTTTTTTATGCTCTGTTTTTCCTCAGTTGTTGTGTCTTGAGTACAAGTAACACTGTACTAAATACCTTTATGACAATTGCACTCACCAACCTCTGAAATTACAGTAGCAACTGAAGTAAGTATTGAAGTAGTTTAATCATTACCAGTTAGCCAAACAATTTCTCCAGTCCGTGAAAAAATAGTAACCAAATCCCAGTGAAGAAAGAGAAAAGATAGAGAGGATAGCAAGAATAGACAGTTATGCAAATCTACTATACACTGTATATTCTAGAAGTCACAAGAGGGGAAAGGGAACTAGAGCAGAGATACACACATAGAGAGTTCGCTCTGAGTCAGATTTCTTCCCCAAAGTAATTCACAAATTCAGAAAGGCAAAGAATAAGGAAGAAGTGTATGACAAGATTAAAAAAAGAGAGAGAGAGAAGAGAGAGAAAAGGGAGAAGATAAGAAAAAGAGTTGTAATTAAAGAGCAGTGCAAGGAAATTCCCAAATGTGTATCAGTGAATTCAAAAAAGCACCCTGTTTGGTGGTGTGTGGTATCCTGCTAGGAGCTGATCCCCGGGACTGTTTATGGGGGGGGAGAGGTATGCTTGAAAATTAAAAGGAAGAAAAAAGAATTTTTTCCCCTACTCTAATTCTTAACCCAAATTAATTTATAGTCACCTCCTTGGTGTCACCGCAATGGCCCCTTATTGGCTGGCCTGCTAAAGGCAGAAATCCTACTTTTTCGAGGAGATGTTTTCAGAGCTCAGCGGCTAGCAGATACTCAGTCCGCCATCTTCCGGGAAACTCCCACCTCCAGACTTTTTTATAGGATTTCTCGAAAATGAAAACTAGCTCCAAGTCCTTTGATCCAATGAGAGCTATACTTAAGAAGTCTTTGGATCTGCCCTAATGGTCGCGGTGGTCCCTGGAGACTCCCAAGAGAAAGCCCCCGAGCTATAGTGCTCCCTCCGGGTCCTCTGCCAGCGCTCTGCAACTGGCAGAGGAGCCGCTTTCCCGGGCGGAGGACAATGCTCGGCGCACCCGCCTTGCCCGCCCGCCCACTAGTCCGTGCCACCTTTACTCTAATTCTTAACCCAAATTAAATTATAGTCACCTCTTTGGTGTCACCACTAGGACCCCTTATTGACTGGCCTGCTAAAGGCAGAAAATCCTACCGTTTCCCGAAGATGTGATCAGAGCACACGCTGCTAGCAGCTTCTCAGTCCGCCATCTTCTGAACCAGAATCCTTAAGCCAGTCACTTGTGCTTCATGCCACCTGTGCTTAACCCCTGTGCTACCGTCCAACTCCCATTTGCCTACTTTTTACAGCAGCTGGCTAAAGTATACCTCATTATAATTAGAAAAGTTAGGCCAATTGCCCAAGGTGACAGAACCAGTAAGTGGCAAAAAAGGTACATAGAAGATAATTAGACAGTGCATAATAATAACACCAGCAAACAATTTGTGAGAACTATCTATTGGATATATTATGCAACATTTCAAAAAAGTTTAAAAAATGGCACATAGGGAGTCGGGCTGTAGCGCAGCGGGTTAAGCGCAGGTGGCGCAAAGCACAAGGACCGGCATAAGGATCCCGGTTCGAACCCCAGCTCCCCACCTGCAGAGGAGTTGCTTCACAGGCGGTGAAGCAGGTCTGCAGGTGTCTGTCTTTCTCTCCTCCTCTCTGTCTTCCCCTCCTCTCTCCATTTCTCTCTGTCCTATCCAACAATGACAACAACAATAATAATAACTACAACAATAAAACAGCAAGGGCAACAAAAGGGAATAAATAAATATAAAAATTTTTTTTAAAAAATGGCACGATGACCTTTGGTGGTGGGAATGGTGTTTATGTACACTCCTAGCAAAATGTAGACATATAAATCAGTAGTTAATTAATATGAGAGGGGGAAATCAATTGTATGTCTCAAAGTTTCTCAAAAGACAAACTGAATCTTTTTAATATATAGGCTATGTATTTGATATGCGGACTCTCTCAAAAGCCTAGACCAAGTAGGTTAGAAGCTTCCAATAGCACAGCTATATACAAGATACTGGGTACTGTCCAGCAAACCATAACAAAGGGACTTTTCAAAGTTAACCCAATTAACAAATAATGTGATGATAATATTAACTATTGTCTTTTTGAACCCTAAGACAGCAGGAACCTCACATCTTCACTATAGAGCCCCTACTCCCCCCAGTCCTGGAACCCTTGGATAGGGCCCACTTTCCCGTATGCATCTCCCAATCCAAACCAAATAATATTGCATCCACCGATCACAACCTAACCAAAGCAACGATTGCCACCTCAACATGCTTCACCTCAGACTGTATCCAGAGACTTCACGTGAGGAATGACAACCCTTCAGCTTCATTACTCAGGTGAGACCTTTCCTTTAATAGTACACTCTAATCTCATCTCAGGTAGTTCACTTTCTAACAAAGTCCCATAACCTAGATATACACCAGTCTCTGTGAGAGAGAGCTTATGTGCACACGTATCCATAAACTACTGCAAAATATATACCTGAAATCAGGATTACACTAGAGTTTGCAGTGAGTACCTCCCTAACACTTCCTCTCCACTATTCCAAGCTTGGGATCCATGATTGCTCAACAAATTGTTTGGCTTCATATGTTAACTCTCTTTTCAATCACCAGGTTCCAGATGCCACCAGGATGCTGGCTAGGCTTCCCTGGATTGAAGACCCCACCAATGTGTCCTGGAGCTCAGCTTCCCCAGAGACACACCCTACTAGGGAAAGAGAGAGGCAGACTGGGGGTATGGACCGACCAGTCAACGCCCATGTTCAGCGGGGAAGCAATTACAGAAGCTAGACCTTCTACCTTCTGAAACCCTCAACGACCCTGGGTCCATGCTCCCAGAGGGATAGAGAATGGGAAAGCTACCATGGGAGGGGGTGGGTTGGGGATTGGGTGTTGGGAATTGTGTGGAGTTGTACCCCCCCACCTTATGCTTTTGTTCACTAATCCTTTCTTAAATAAAAATAAATATAAAAAAAATAAAAATAAAATGGCACGATGAATACAGGTTGAAAATATAGCAAATAAAATGTATGGGGTGTCTTAGAACCTCTATTTTGATAACATTAGAAGTTAAAATCAATTCATTATATACTAAATGCCAGGCTCAGGATAAAGTACTATATACTTATTACCTCACTCAGTCTTATCAGCAGTAACTTGAAGAATCTTAGAGTCTATTGGAAGAGGCAGATAATAATCAAATAACCTCATCAATAAATTAAAGTAGTAGCTGTTATATATCTCAAATATGTCTACAAAACGTATAATTAAATGAATTTCCCTAATTATAAAAGAAAAGGAAGTCTTCTTTAAGGGAGTGTGTAGGAGTAGAGAAATAGCATGTTCAATAACTTGTAAGGAAAAGAGTAAAGTTTCTGGAAAACTATGAGAGTAGACCAGTGTGGGAGTAGAAAGAATAAACATGGTGTTCATGGAGAGTGAAGAGTTAGAGTGGCCAGATCATGCGGTATGCATGTTAAAAATTTTAGGTCATAGGAGGCTTACGAAATATTTTAAGAAGGGAGGGATGGCCTGCTCTAATGTATATTTTGTATCAATCACTACAGACAATTGGAGAATATATTATAGAAGGAGGACATTGGATTCTGGGGACTAGTTAGGAGAAGATCATATTCATTCAGGCAAAAGGTGCTGTGATACAGAGACTTTTATGATTGAGGTCTCAACTTTGATCCCTGGCACCACATATGCTAAAGTTGAGACATGCTCTAGTTGATCTCTTTTATAAAAATGGGAAAAATAATTTTTTAAAAAAGTTATATCATGACACTGTGGATCAGCTGGTTGTGTTAGATGTGGAGTGAAACTGATTGGCTTAAGAGATTGTTAATTGATTATAAAGGACAATATTGGTGATGCATAAGATATGGAAAATAAGTATTAATGATTACTGCTATGAATAAAATTATGCCCCTTAAAATTCATATATTATAATAATAAGTCCTTTATGCCAGATAAATATTTTTCCTGCTATGTCTTGCTGTACATCTGGCCCAGGTTTGAACCTTGGAACTCTATAGATGGATTGCTTTGGTGGCACTGGAGAAAGCTCTAGTTCTCCGGTCTTTCTTATTCTCACTCTTTAACTGAATGAAAAAGTCATCCTGGGGACAGCACAATCACACATGGATGAAGTCTCCATGTGCAATTCCCTCCAAATAAAAAGTAAATAAATAAATCATTCACTTTCTATATGACTGTATATGGGATAGAATAGTTAATGAAGTGATTAAGGTTAAACGGGGTAATAAAAGTAAAATCCTAATCCAATAGGAGTGGTGTACTTATAAGAAACATAAGCTATGTATGTGCATAGAAGGACACCAATACAAGGACACAAACAAAAATTGCCATCTTCAAATCATGGAAGAAGGCTTTTAGGAGAGTCTAAGGAGGTGGCTCAACAAAAAAGCACACACCTTGCATATATGACACCCTGTGTTTGGATTCTTGGCACCATATAAAATGAGATATTGGTATTCTGATCTTTATATCTTAAAAAAGAAAAGATTTTAGAAGAAAATAAACCTATAGGCTCATTAATATCATATTCATAGTACCCAGAACTATGTTACATAAAATTATATTATTTAATCTACCCAATCTGTTTAATTTTAGGAGAAATTAAATCTACAGGTTTATTAATATCATGTTCATAGTACCCAGAACTATGTTACATAAAATTATATTATTTAATCTACCCAATCTGTAATATTTTGTTATGGCTGCCTGAGCTGATTTGTATAGACCACTGGGATTCTAGTTTGAGCAATTTTTTAACTACGTAAGGGAAAGGGTTACTAAAATGAAGCATGCAAAAGTTACCCAGGTTCATAGAAATAGATCAAACAAAACAATGTAATTTAAGACATTGTCTCTGTACCTCATACCATTCACTAGCTGATTCCAAATACATTGTCTTAAACAATATTCTAATATAGGGCAAGTAGGGCAGGAAAATTCAGTCCATTATGAACCCTAGAGCTCAGTTACAATTTCATTTTTAAGCAAGTTCCTTATTTAATTATATGACTCAGAAGAAAATTTATCTGGACATGTAAGTGCTTCTGCCCTTTGGTATCACTGCCCCAGAAATATGAACCTTGGTTTGCATTGCAAAGAGCATAGCCCAAAAGCTAAACTCAACTGTGGAAGTGAAAGACTCTGCTTTCTGCTTCATGATCTTCTCAGCCCTGCAGATAATCATTGGTAATATACTTGTGACCTCCTTTGAAGCATCCCTAACCTCCTAAAGGTTGTACTATAATGGTGCACCTTTAAGACACTATAAAATCCCTAACCCTATCCAGATATGAGAGAAGTGGGACAAAATGGAAAGAAAGCATGCACAAAGTACTGGGCAGAAAGGCTGCCTCATTCTGTTTTAACTCCAGTGGTAACCAGGGCTTATTAATCATTGCATTTTAAAAAATTATATTGAGACAAGACTTCATAATTCTAATAACAACAACAGAAAAAAACAGTATCATAGAACAAAGCTCATGCTTGGCATAAAAGCTGTCTGCAATTCTATCCCAGATGGTCTCTGAGAACTCTTTTAGCTGTTTCCTAATATTTGTTTTTCAACTTTGGAGTAGAACACATGAACACTGTTTTATAATTTAAGAAGGCACAAATGAAAGAGGGAGGAAGTAAAGAGCTCAAGAGAACCTATTCAGGAACACAAAGAAAATAAATGAGACAATGCTTTCATACACAAATCCGTTGTTTTCCTGATCTGTGGGTTGAGTTTACCATAAGCAACAATGATAAATAGGGTTAGTATTACTCTTTAAGTTGAGACATGGAACAGCCTAGGAAAAAATGAGTATGTTTTGAAGATGGCAATTATTGCATAGTTAGCATTATCATCAGATGAACCCCATAGAACAAAGAAGGAAAGAAAAGGAATGACTTTGTAACATAGGAAAATTGGGAAGAGAAAGTATGAAAAAAAAAGGCTTGCAATGGTCAGACAAGAGTAAGATGAGACTTTTCAACACTTTCGTGGAATGGGTTGGGATGAAGGGGGCAGGTGTGCATAGGTAAGTGTTAACTCTCCTTATCCACTTTGTCCAGCTCTTCTTACCACTGTATGCCTTAGGAAAAACAAAAAACAAACAAGCAAAAAAAGGTTAGTGGGTATATTCATTTAATGGATAGAAAACAGTGAGCTTCTGAGTGGTGTTTACCAGGGTGACATTGGCTGATTGACTGAACAGTATTTTGTTATCTTTAAGCATGGGCACTTTTAGTTTATAGTTCCACTAAATCCTGGGCTTCACTCCAAGGAGGTCTGTGTCCATGTGAGCTGGAGTAAAATAAGAAAGGGGCCGGGCTAGTAAACTTTTCAAACATGGGTGTCAGAGTCCATTTACATCTCAAGAGTATGTCACCAATGGAAGTAAATGTAATCACTATAATTTAGAGAGGGTTTAATTAACACATTTGTTAGATAAATAAGGAAATTTTGCAATTAAATCTCAATTAATTAATAATATCCTGTGTATTCATAGGGAGAATGTGACTGAAATGAAGTTACTAATGGAAAAATACAGGGCCACAATTACACTTGAATTTTTCCAATAAACTAACACCCTGCACATTCACCAGGGTAAAG
The DNA here is from genome assembly GCF_950295315.1 of Erinaceus europaeus. NCBI lineage: Eukaryota > Metazoa > Chordata > Mammalia > Eulipotyphla > Erinaceidae > Erinaceus > Erinaceus europaeus. The sequence goes on from NC_080185.1 coordinate 38,576,414, forward strand.
CTACTCTAGTGAAATTACAAAGAATATAATTCATATGTTCTTATTTAATATCAATTCACTAATCCTTGAGAATTATATGTATTCTCATAGAAGCCAAGGTGACAGTACTATGTTGCTCTCTTAACTATTCTTATTATGGCAGTTTATATAATTGTATCTACATTAAAATTTAGGGAAGTCTAAAATATTATATCAATAAAGGTCACAATTGGGTTTTCCTTGAAAACGAATATTGTCTAGTATCTGAATGTGCTTGTTATTTGGGGTTGAACTATTTTTGTTAAAATAATTTTCTACTGGGAAATGACCTATTTTTTTCAGCTACAGTACAGAACGAAACTCAAATGTATCAACAGAATGTAATATATCTGACTCAATTCATTTGAGGTGTAAGCTATTTAAATAGAAAGATCAAATGAGTCTATTTTGGGAAGGGAGCATAATCTAAAAGAATGGTTAATACTTTATATAAAATTTATAGTAGTAAACATTTTTGAAAGTTTTTGCTCCTGAATTGTCAACATTAATTTAGATTTCTGAATTTTTTCATAGGATCCTGATGAACACGATACAATATTAGTGTATTAGGTAATATAAAAGAAAATGCAGCAAGGAAACCAGGAATTACAGTCCCATTTTCTAGAAGAGGAGGTTGAGGAACAAAATTAATAAGATGACTTATATAGTAGAACAGGAAGATGGAGAAGCAGTCAGAATTTACTATTCTATGTTGTTTCCCCACATATTATTGACATATAGATGGATTACACACGTACACTCACGGTCATCTATGGCCTGATTCAGTCGACCAAATTGGACATAGTCTTTGTAACACATTACCTATGGGAAAATACATAGTTATTTGAATATAAAGGGCAGCCTAACAGGGAACTAATAGAGCTTCCACTCCATAGATTTAGCTTTCAGGGAAAAGTACCTATCTCCTTCCAGATGCTCCATTTAATTTGAAGAGAGGCACTTCACTGGTGGAAGCTGTAAATGAAAGCAGATAACTAAGCCAACATATCTGATTCACAATGAAAAGAAGTAGGCTTTCGGTGTTGCAATCAGAATGAGTCAGACGCATGTTGGAGAGACCCCTGAACTTATTAAAATTACTAACAGCTATGTATTATACCAGACATGTCCAAAATTCTTTGTTATCTCTGAAGTTCTGCCTCCAGGCCCCCAGGTGTATTTTGGCCATATCGCGGTACCAAAATCCCTTCAGGATTACACAAAACTTACCTTATATAATATCCATGAATTGTGCCACCATCCTTGGGGTAAGGTCAGGATTTGCAGAGTAAAGATATAATCTTCTATCATTACTAGAACTGGAGATAACAAGTCTGATATAAAGTGGTCAACATACTAGGAGAGAGATCTTTCAATTTTGTATGCTATCACAGTCTTTAGGTATGCCCTAAATATGTTTAAATTTATGTATACCCTTGAGGTGTTTATACTTGACATAGTTGTATTAACACATACCTAATAAATAAAGAAACACTGAGATTGCCTGAGAGATGATGCAGAGAGATTCAGTGGGACCCATTTAGTAGAGACCTTTAGCATAACCTCATTGTGAGATGTACACATGTACACCATGTGCCTACTGTTCAATATCTACTGTTCTCCCATTACTGATGATGTAATGAGGTATATTCCTAAACCATGAGACATGAACAAAACTCGGCTCCCTGGCACTCATAGAACCCCAGCAGGGTGTTTTGACAGGCTCACGTTTATGGATTGGCTTATTTTATAAGTACCACATAGAGGACAGCTGAAATCTCAGCTTAACATTATTATTTCAATTTGTACTCAGTTTATTGCCTTCTCATAACTCTCCCATTCAAAATAAGTCACATCTTTAAAAAAGTTAATCATGAGTACTATGCAACAATGAAAATTAATGAAGTTATCTCATTTGCCATATCTTAGGCATTACTTGAAGTAATTACGTTGCATAAGAAGGATGAATATCAAATGATTTCACCCATAAGTGGAAATTAAGAAGCAAGGACAGTAAGGGAAGTCATAGGGTGAATTTGGGTTGGGTGTGGTACATTGTAGCAAGCAAAGGAATCTGGGAAATGAGGAATGGGATAGGAGGGAAAGGCATTGGGATCCTGGTGCATGATAGCAGACGGAATCTAAGTTGAAATTGAGAGTGTTTTGTGGGGACATGAGAAGTTGTATCTATGTGTCAACAACTGTCCTGTAAAATATTAATCTCCATTAGGAGTCAGGTGGTAGTGCAGTGGGTTAAGCGCAGGTGGCGCAAAGCACAAGGACCAGCTTAAGGATCCCGGTTCGAGCCCCCGGTTCCCCACCTGTAAGAGAGTCACTTCACAGGCAGTGAAGCCTGTTTCCCAATAGCGTGGAAAAAAAAAAAACCCTTAAGATTCTAGGTTATACCAATAGTGGATGCTATGTTGAATGTAATAAATATATACAGATATAAATAAGAATTAAACATGTTGTGATTATTTCAATCAGTTAGATCATAATAATTCATATATTGCTTTTTTCTCTGTTGAATTTCTAAAGACTGTGGGTTGTCTTTCTGACTCCATTCAAAGTGTTTATGATCATATCTTGAAAAACAATTTCTATATCGATATATTGGCATTTTTCTCAATGCTGGTGGTTTAGCAGAGTCTCTGTCATCAAGTTTACAGCCTAGTAGAAACAGGCAGATGATAAATATGTAAAACAAACAAAGTAATTTTAGAGACTAGTGTTATAAAATAAACAAAACATGTTAGTCAAAACTCTGGAAGTAGATGAGCATCTAGGAAACGGTGTAGTATGCGAAGAACAGAAGGCCTAGGACAGAAATCCTTGGTAATGCCAACTTTCTGGCCAGTCAACAGATGAAGTTTTCATAAAAGGAATAGATTGTCAGAAAAGTAAAGGAGATATAGATGAGACTGAATGTTCCTCCTTTATTTATTTGTTTTTTTCATTCCTATTCACTATGCCAACTGTTGTTTGTATAAGTTTACATTTACAGAAGAAAACATACATAGGAAATTTATTGACTGACATTGATGTTGTCTGATATTAATATTTTCTATCTGTGGCCACAGTTCAAATGCTAGTTTTTCTCTCATTGGTGAGAAAATTAGTGTAGTTTCTGGTGTTATTTATATGGGGAAATCCATTATATTTTTAGCAAGATACTCCCATAATCCAAACTGAATTATCTTATACTTGACAGAAAAACCCTTCTTTAGTAATATGCTTTATGGGATAACTCACTGTTGGTTACTTTTGAGAAGTTCTATATGACATGCAAGAAAACGCTTTTTTATCTTTCATTGGTAAAATGTAAGCTCTTCACACTATAATACTTTCTTTATTCTACCATCCAGGACTTTCAGCCAAAATTTCTTGATTTGAAAAAGTTTCAGCACATTTCAGAAAACATTCCTTATATCATCCAAACTTAAGATATGTTAAGCTCTTGGGTTTTTCCTTATCCTAATTCACCTTAAGACGTTGTCTAGACAGAAGAGAAAGACCACAATCTTCATTTTTAAAATGTCATATTCTGAAGTGAAATATGTTGAGGTGGCACTGGTTGCATCGGTTTGGTTGAGATCAGCAGATACAGTATCAAATGTTAAGGATCAAGGGAAGCATGAAGGAAAACAAGCAAAGTACCAGAGGTTCCAGGACTGGGAAAATGTGAATTTTTACAGAGAATGGGGAAGGTTCCTTACTGCCTTAGAGTTTAAGAGGACAATAGATGATAGTTATTATAACCAAGTTATTTGGGAGCTTGGTTTACTTTGAAAATCCCATGGTTAGGATTGACTGTACTATACATCTCACCATGATTTATGCCATTTGATGCTATTTACAAATAACTATATCTTAGATACTGACAGGACTGGTTACTTCTGGTCTCCCTGGTCTAAGATTATAGGTGATCTAATGTTTCAAGAAAAAAGTCATTATTAGAAATGCATTGACAATTTAAGTCCAGTATTAAAATTTAATCAGTTTATAAATTTGAGATTTTAAGGGCTTAGATTAAAGGAATATATACTCAGAACAGAGATCTATGTATTGGAAAGCTCAAAACATTCAATCTATTTTCCTCTCTCATAGTGATTGGATACTGATTTGTAAGACTATAAGTTAATAGGAGTGTATATTAACACCATTCCCACCCCAAAGGTCTCTGTCTCTAACCCCACACCCTTGCAGTAGACCTGAAAATCTACCCTACCCCTCCTCCCAAAGTTTTCAACTTTGGTTTCATTTTTAACTGTGTCCAGAGACACTAGGCTTTGGATGTCAACATTCCAGCTCCAATACTCAGGTGATACCTTTCTTAGCACATAGGACTCCTTAGTCACATTTCAGGTGGCACACTTCCTAACAAAGTTACAGAAAGTAGATATAGACTGGGGCCCAAGGGATAGGGCACATATATCCATAAGTTAGGCGAAAATATATACCTTAAAGTATGCAATAGTCTGCAGTGAGTAGACTTAAATTCAATAAATGCAGTGAGCAAGCAGAAAGACCTAAAATGATACCATAAAGTACTCAATCAAATAATTTCTACTTAGACCTAGATACCTTCCTCACCTACTTATTAACTTCCTTCAATCACTCAGTCTAATTTTGTCAGTTACAGAAAAGACTAAAAAGTTGGTTAAAGAGAAGATACCAACACACTTTAATTATGGCCCTTTTAGTCACTACGAAGCCACTCCACTATCTGGAGGTCTAGTCTTGGAATCCTTGGATTCCCACATAGATATAATGGACCTATTCCTCTAACAGATCCTTTTCTCCCTCATCACTGGTCATCTCCATCAGGAACAACATCATAAATCCTCTTGGGGACCTCTACAGGACCTTGCCCTCAATGTAGAATAGCAATGGTAAAGACTGTTTCACTCTCTGAAGGGAAGTAGATGAACTTACTCTGCCACTTTAGAAAGACTGGTCCTGAAATTAGTGCAAAATGAATGTTCCTAGCTGTGAACATGGACTATGAGCACAGACTGTTAGGGATGCAGAGGTTACACAGATTCCTATACTAAAAATGAATAGAGATGGGCCCTAGGCCAAGTCGACGGGGTTTACAGTTAACAGTATTTATATAATTTCCCCATGTTTGGGTGCTACACTATGCCCTAATCCAACTTTCTAGTCCTATTATTTTTTAAAATATTTTATTTATTTTCCATTTATTACCCTAGGTTTTTTTATTATTGTTGTAGTTATTATTGTTGTTATTGATGTCATCATTGTTAGATAGAACAGAGAGAAATGGAGAGAGCAGGGGAAGACAGAGGCAGGGGAGAGAAAGAGAGACACCTTCAGACCTGCTTCACTGCCTGTGAAGCGACTCCCCTGCAGGTGGGGAGCCAGGGGATCAAACCGAGATCCTTAAGCTGCTCCTTGCGCTTCACACCACTTGCGGTTAACCTGCTGCGCTATCACCTGACTCCTTCTAGTCCTATTCTTTTTTTTTTTCTTTTTCATTTAAGAAAGGACTAATTAGCAAAACCATAGGGTAGGAGGGGTACAACTCCACACAATTCCCACCACCCAATCTCCATATCCCACCCCCGCCCCTAACAGCTTCCCCACTCTCTATCCCTCTGGAAGCATGGACCCAGGGTCATTGTGGGTTGCAGAAGGTAGAAGTTCTGGCTTCTTTAATTGCTTCCCCGCTGAACATGGGCTTTGACTGGTCGGTCCATACTCCCAGTCTGCCTCTCTCTTTCCCTAGTAGGGTGGATCTCTGGGGAAGCAGAGCTCCAGGACACATTGATGGGGTCTTCAGTCCAGGGAAGCCTGTCCGGCATCCTGATGACATATGGAACCTGGTGATTGAAAAGAGAGTTAACATACAAAGCCAAATTGTTGAGCAATCATGGACCCAAAGTTTGGAATAGTGGAGAGGAAGTGTTAGGGGGGTACTCACTGCAAACTCTAGTGTACTTCTGCTTTCAGGTATATATTTTGCACTAGTTTATGGATACGTGTGAACATATGCTCTCTCTAACAGAAACTGGTCTATATCTAGGTTTTGGGACTTTGTTAGAAAGTGAACCACCTGAGATGGAATTAGATTATACTATGAAAGGAAAGGTCTCACCCGAGTAATGAAGTTGAAGGGTTGTCATTCCACACGTGAAGTCTCTGGACACAGTCTGAAGTGAAGCATGCTGAGGTGGCAATCATTGCATTGGTTAGGTTGTGATCGGCAGAAGCAATATTATTTGATATGGATTGGGAGAGGCATACAGGAAAGTGGGTTCCAGGGGTTCCAGGACTGGGGGAAGTAGAGGCTCTATAGTGGAGATGTGAGGTTCCTGCTGTCTTTGGGTTCAAAAATACAATCGATAGTTAATGTTATCATCACATTATTTGGTAATTGGGTTAACTTTGAAAAGTCCTTTTCTTAGGGTTTGCTGTACAGTACCCAGTATCTTGTATATAGCTGTGCTATTGGTTGCTTCTGATCTACTTGGTCTAGGCTTTTGAGAGAGTCTGCATATCAATTACACAGCCTATATATTAAAAAGATTCAGTTTGTGTTTTGAAAAACTTCGAGACATACAATTAATTTTACCCCTCTCAAATTAATTAACTAGTGATTTATATAACTACATTTTACTAGGAATGTACATAAACACCATTACCACCACCAAAAGACTCTGACCCATCCCTCCCACCCACTCCCACCCCCCACTGGCCCAGGAAGATGCATATCTACCCCTCACCACAGGGTTTTTACTTTGGTGCCCTACTTACAATTTGGTCAGGTCCTGCTTTTAGTTTCCCTTTCAGATCTTCTTACTCAACTTCTGTTGATGAGTGGGATCATCCCATACTCATCTTTATCTTTCTGACTTAGCTCATTTAACATAATTCCTTCTAGCTCTCTCCAAGATGGGTCAGAGATTCTTAACTCTGACACCATCTTCTCAGACTACAATTTTTTCTTTCTTTATTTCATTATGGGATTAATGGTTTACAGTACAGTTGTTGACACATGGGTATAATTTCTCATCTCACCATGATAGATGCTTACAGAACACTCTCACACTCAGCCTAGGTCTTTTTCCACCATCATGCACTGGACCTCAATCCCTACACCCTCAACTCCTTCCCTCTCCAGAGTCCTTTTCTTTGGTGCAATACACCAAACCCAGTACAAGTTCTATTTTGTGTTTGTTCAGTAGTTCAGTTTCATTCTTTTTCACACTTCAATCCAATTTTCCCAACACCATTTGTGCACTGTAACATGCACTCAACCAGGTTCTCCACCACCCAGCCCCCGTTTTTTTATGACAGAAGGCAATAAACAAAGGGAGAGATACTAAAGCACTGTCAAGCTTTCCTTGAGCAAACATTCCCATCTGCTGACTGGGGCTTTCACCTGAGTCCTTACTCATGATAATGTTTAATGCATCCCCTATCTAAATGAGCTATCTCTTTTCCCTTGTCATGGCTAGTTTTATGAGTTAGCTAATTGGTCAAAGGAATGTCCAGATTGAGCAATATTTCTGGGTGTACCTTATGCTGTCCTTTTTTGTTATGTCTCTTATAAGTAAGGCCATCTGGTATTTGTCCTCTTTTTGATTTATCTTACTTAACCTAATGCGTACTTTGTTGAGAACTAAAGGTGAATTTTATGTTATTTTGTATAGACACAGAGAGAAATCTATAGGGAAGAAAGAGGTAGAGAGAAAGAGAAAAAGAGAGAGATCTGCAGAACTGCTTCATCACTTATATTCTCCCTACAAGTGAGGACAGCACTTAAAACTGGGGTACTTGCACTATATATATATTCTACAATATGTGCCACTGCCCAGACCCCTGTGGGTGAGTTTTAGACATGTTCTTTCATTGCATAAAAGTTTAGTTCCTGCCTTTTAAAAAATATTTAGTTAATTGATAACTGTTGGGAGAAAGGGAGGTAGAGAGAGAACATGAACATCACTTTGGACAGACAGTGGAACATCATGCTTGTGTGTCCAGCACTCCATTCACTAAGTCATTCCTGAGCTGATAACTTTTCTTTTTCCTTAGATTTATTCAAAGATATTTTAAATCTATGATGCATCCTGTGGACTGATAATCTTGTGAATAGCTTCATCTGGCTCAGTTTTTTTCACATCTAAATCTTCCTAAATAGTTGTCAAAATTTGTTTTGATTCTGCAGACAAACACATGGAAATGGTTCACACCTGCTAAAGTTGAGTTGTTTCAGTAGGTACACTAACCAGTGAGAAGCCTTCCAAGCTTATGTCTTCTCTCAGACTATAGACAAAGGGAAATCTCTAAGAAAGTTATTGACATACCAGAAAAGTCCCACAAATGGAATTATTAACAAATAGTTAACACGTGTCTACAAATAAAAGTTGATCATTTCACATTCGGTATTGGCTTGAGAAGAATGTAAATTTGAATTAAAAATAAACATACTGAAACATATATCCTGATCAGAAACATTCATATGCACAGCTGGAAACAGACACAGTATTTTGAAAGCATAATTTAAATTTACTATTTCTATATCATGCAAGCATAGAAAATCCATTGCCTTTAATGTGAAGGTTCAAAATGTGTTAGAACAAAATAGTAAGTATTTAACACAAAACATCTATGTAATGGAACAAATAATTTTTTCCTGAACTTGAATGATTCACAATAGTAATGATGTCCTTCTTCCCTGACAAGCTCATTACTTAAAAATCACTAAGTGAGGGTACTTCTAGATACACATAGAAAGGCTAATCTCAGTTGCCGATAAGAGAAAACTTGCACATAAACACTTGCTGTTCTAAAAGAGTGTTATAAGGATTTTAGCTTTCATATTAATTTCTTTGTTATATTATTAATAATATTTAAATAAATTTAAGTAATTTAACAAATTAATTTACACTTCAAAATGCCGAAACTATGTTGTCTGAGCTACACAAATCAGATAGTGGGATTAGTATTTTAGAACATTCTTGGAGGAAAAGTGCTCTGATTTCTTGCATTTTGTGTGGAGTTATATGCCTCTTGTCCTATGGTTTTGCCGGTGTTTCCTTTAGCCCTCCTTCCCCAGAGCCCTGCCTCACTTGGGAAAGAGGGACAGGTTGGGAGTATGGATCTACCTGTCAATGCCCATGTTCAGCGCAGATCTTCCAACTTCTGCACCCCATAATGTTCCTTGATCCATACTTCCAGAGGAATAAAGAATAGGAAATATATCAGGTGAAGGGATGGGATACAGAGTTCTGGGGGTGGGAATTGTGTGGAGTTGTACCCTTCTTATCCTCTGGTTTTTGACGTTGTTTCCTTTTGATAAATAAAAATTAAAAAAAATAAAAAAGAATAGTAAGATTCACAGGACACAAATAAAGTAGAACAATGATTACCACAGTCTGAGAAGGAGAGGATAACAGTGATTTATTGTTTAACCTTGTTTCAGGGGTCAGCAAAATAGATCACTTGTATAGTTCAATACTTTGCTAGCTACATAACCCAGATTTAAGTATTTGTCTCTGAAAAAAAAAAATCCCAGGGCAGTGAAAACCCAGTGGTGAAAAAACAACCACTGTTTAAATTTAGGAGGGTGAAATTTTCTAGAAATGATTATTTTATGAATATTTTTAAATGTTTGCTCTGTCAGTAGGCTAGCACTATAGTTTCTACAGTCCATTAAAAATGGAGAAAACAAGTCAATTGCAAAGGTGTTTCAGAAGGGATAGATTTAGCACTTTCATGGTTGTTTCTCCTTTGACCAATATATTTACAAATAATTAACTTCAAGCCCTCACTTGCCATCTTCCAAGAGAGATTCCTGGACTTCGAGTTTTTCTGCAGATTATAGCTGCTTTTGCAAATTTTAGGAAATCTTAAATGACATGAGTCTCCTCCATCTTTGATGGCACAGGATGCTATCTTAAAGACAATTCCTTCTCTTATGAATGTACAGTTTGGGGAACACTAGGGAAGCTTTATTAAAAATTGTCCTTTTCCCCACATAAGCACTTTTTAAAGAGTATTATGAAATAAAAAGCTATTGACATAGTCATTTACACTTAGATACATGATAAGAATCTTTAATAATTTGGGTACTTAAAGATAATTTAATGTTTCAGCAGTGTTCTCTGTTTGTCTCCAAAATATTATGAAATTATGGGAACTAGAGCTCAGCATACTTCTGTTATTATACTTCTAATGAATTAAGCTCCTCATGCTTGCAAGAATTTAGTTAGAAAGGGCAGGGCAGCTGATGTTGGTAGGTTTTACACTATAGTTGATTTCTAGATGCCACCTAGAAGTGAACAGTTGGTACATTGAAATGCTGTTTCTAAGGAGATTTTGATCAATAATCTTTAGGATTGTATGTACACAGTTATCTGATGGGTTGAACATGTCTTAGGTATTTAAGTCATATTCTTGTACATGGGGTTGTCTCCCAGCCCTAGTAAATTGATCTTACATTAGAGAGATTGTCCTGGATTATGTTGGAGTGGATATCATGAAACAATGGAATAAGTCCTCAAAAGAAAAGGAAGGCAGGAAGGGAAGTCAGAAATATTTGCTACCTTTCCTTTCATAGTGTTCTCTAATTCCATTCCAGGTGGTCCACTCCCCAATAAAGTCCCCAAACCTTGATATAGTCCAGGTCCCCTGAGATAGAGCATATGTCCACATGTGCCCATAAACTAGGGAAAAATATATACCTGAAAGCAGAAGTACACAAGAGTCTTCAGGGAGTACCCCCCCTCAACACTTCATCTGCACTATTCCAGTCTTTAGGTCCATGATTGTTCAACAATTTGTTTGGCTTTGTATGTTAACTCTTTTCAGTCACCAGGTTCTGGATGCCACCATGATGCCAAACAGACTTCTCTGGACTGACAACCCCACCAATGTGGCCTGGAGCTCCGCTTCCTCAGAGCCCCATCCTACTAGGGAAAGAGAGAGGCAGAACTGGGAGTATGGATCGACCAGTCAAAGCCCATGTTCAGCGGGGAAGCAATTACAGAAGCCAGACCTTCCACCTTCAGTAACCCATGACAACCCTGGGTCCATACTCCCAGAGAGACAGAGAATGGGAAAGCTATCAGGGGAGGGGATGGGATATGGAGATCGGGTTGTGGGAATTGTGTGAAGCTGTACCACTCTTATCCTACGGTTTTGTTAATGTCTTCTTTCTTAAATAAATTTAAAAAGAAATATTTGCGACAAATGATGTTTTTGACAATTGCCTCAATCTCATTCTCTGGTGGTCCTTTCTCTTGTTGATGATAGCTAGCTAATATGATAAACAAATGTATAATGACAGATAAAAGATATGTTAGGCAGGTCTGGACTCCTTAATTACTTAACAAAGCATAATCACTTCCAGTTCCATTTATTTTTTCTCAAAGGACACAATATAACTTTCTTAATTGTCAATTAGTACTTCATTCACTATTTGTTCAATCACTTATTTTTTAATTTTTTTAAAAAACTTTATTTATTGGATAGACACTGGCAGAAATTATGAGGGAAGGGAGTCATAGAGAGGGAGAGAGAAAGAGATACACCTGTATCACTGCTTTACCACTCATGAAGCTTTCCACCTTCAGGTGGGGACTGGGGTCTCGAACCTGGGTCCTTGTGCACTGTAACATGTATGCTCAACCATGTGTGCTACCACCTGCCTCCCTTTTTTAAATTTTAGCTTTTATTTATTTATTTATTATTTTCAATAACTTCTTTGTCCAGTGATTTGTTGGTGGGCAATTAGTTTACCTCCATATTTGGTTTATTGTAATTAATCCTGATATGAACATGGGTGTGCATATGTTCCTTCTTTTTTTTAAAATTTTTTATTTAAGAAAGGATTAATGAACAAAAACATAAGGTAGGAGGGGTACAACTCTACACAATTCCCACCACCCAATCTCCATAACCCACCCCCTCCCATGATGGCTTTCCCATTCTCTAGCCCTCTGGGAGCATGGACCCAGGGTCACTGAGGGTTGCAGAAGGTAGAAGGTCTGGCTTCCGTAATTGCTTCCCCGCTGAACATGGGCGTTGACTGGTCGGTCCATATTCCCAGTCTGCCTCTCTCTTTCCCTAGTAAGGTGTGTCTCTGGGGAAGCTGAGCTCCAGGACACATTGGTGGGGTCTTCAATCCAGGGAAGCCTGGCCAGCATCCTGGTGGCATCTGGAACCTGGTGATTGAAAAGAGAGTTAACATACGAAGCCAAACAATTTGTTAAGCAATCATGGATCCCAAGCTTGGAATAGTGGAGAGGAAGTGTTAGGTTGGTACTCACTGCAAACTCTAGTGTACTACTGCTTTCAGGTATATATTTTGCAGTAGTTTATGGATACGTGTGAACATAAGCTCTCTCTCACAGAAACTGGTGTATATCTAGGTTAAGGGACTTTATTAGAAAGTGAACTACCTGAGATGAAATTAGAGAGTACTATAAGAGGAAAGGTCTCACCCGAGTAATGAAGCTGAAGGGTTGTCATTCCACACGTGAAGTCTCTGGACACAGTCTGAGGTGAAGCATGTTGAGGTGGCAATCGTTGCGTTGGTTAGGTTGTGATCGGCGGATGCAATATTATTTGGTTTGGATTGGGAGATGCATACAGGAAAGTGGGCCCTATCCAAGGGTTCCAGGACTGGGGGAAGTAGGGGTTCTATAGTGGAGATGTGAGGTTCCTGCTGTCTTAGGGTTCAAAAAGACAATCGATAGTTAATGTTATCATCACATTATTTGGTAATTGGGTTAACTTTGAAAAGTCCTTTTGTTATGGTTTGCTGTACAGTATCCAGTATCTTGTACATAGCTGTGCTATTGGATGCTTCTAATCTACTTGGTCTAGGCTTTTGAGAGAGTCCGCATACCAAATACACAGCCTATATATTAAAAGGATTCAGTTTGTGTTTTGAGAAACTTTGAGACATACAATTGATTTTCCCCCTCTCATATTTATTAACTACTGATTTATATGTCTACATTTTGCTAGGAGTGTACATAAACACCATTCCCACCACCAAAGGACTGTGACCCATACCTCCCGCCCACTCTCACCCCCCACTGGTCCAGGATGCTGTATGTCTACCCCTCACCACTGGGATTTTACTTTGGTGCCCTACTTACAATTTGATCAGGTCCTGCTTTTAGTTTCCCTTTCAGATCTTCTTAATCAACTTCTGTTGATGAGTGGGATCATCCCATACTCTTCTTTATCTTTCTGACTTAGTTCACTTAACATAATTCCTTCTAGCTCTGTCCAAGATGGGTCAGAGAAGGTGGGTTCATTGTTTTTGATAGCTGCATAGTATTCCATTGTGTATATATACACAGCTTTCTCAGCCACTCATCTGTTGTTGGGCACCTGGGTTGCTTCCAGGTTTTAGCTATTATTAATTGTGCTGCTATGAACATAGGAGTACACACCTCTTTTTGGATGGGTGTTATGGAGTCCTTGGGGTATAACCCCAGGAGAGGAATTACTTGATCATATGGAAGGTCCATGTCTAGCCTTCTGAGAGTTTTCCAGACTGCTCTCCACAGAGGCTGCACCAATTTACATTCCCACCAGCAATATAAAAGGGTTCCTCTGTCCCCACATCCTATCCAGCATTTGTTGCTGCTGTCCTTTTTGATGTATGCCATTCTTACAGGAGTGAGGTGGTATCTTAGTATTGTCTTAAATTGCATTTCTCTGACAATCAGTTACCTAGAGCAGTTTTTCATATGTTTGTTAGCCTTTTGGATGTCCTCTGAGGTGAATGTTTTGTTCATTTCCTCTGCCCATTTTTGGATGGGGTCATTTGCTTTTTTGGTGCTAAGTTTGCTGAGCTCTTTATATATTTTGGTGATTAGTTTCTTGTCTGATGTCTGGCATGTGAAGATCTTCTCCCATTCTGTGAGGGGTCTCTCTGTTTGTTTAATAGTTTCTTTGGATGTGCAGAAGCTTTTCAATTTGATGTAGTCCCATTGGTTTGTTTCTGCTTTGGTCTTCCTTGCAATTGGGTTTGATTCATCAAAGATGTCCTTGAGGTGTATGTGGGAAAGTGTTTTACCAATGTTTTCCTCTAAGTATTTGATTGTTTCTGGTCTGACATTTAGGTCTTTGATCCATTTGGAGTTGATTTTTGCTTCTGGTGAGATAAAGTGGTTCAATTTCCTTCTTCTGCATGTTTCAACCCAGTTTTCCCAGCACCATTTATTGAAGAGAGCCTCCTTTTTCCATTTAATCCTTTGGGCCCCCTTATCAAAGATTAGATGCCCATAGGTGTTGGGATTTACTTCTGGGCTTTTAATTCTGTTCCACTGGTCTGTGTGCCTATTTTTGTTCCAGTACCATGCTGTTTTGATGATGATGGCTTTATAATATAGTTTAAGGTCTGGGAGTGTGATGCCTCCAAGATCTTGTTTAATATTTTGGCATCTATGTTCATCAGAGATATTGGTCTGTAGTTTTCCTTTTTTGTTCTGTCCCTATCAGTTTTTGGTATCAGGGTGATGTTGGCTTCCTAAAAGGTGGGAGTATTCCTGTTTCTTCAATCTTATGGAATAGCTTAAGAAGTATGGAGATTAACTGTTTCCTGAAAGTTTTGTAGAATTCGTTTATGAAGCCATCTGGTCCAGGACTTTTGTTGTTGGGGAGATTCTTAATAACGGTTTCAATTTCTTTGTCTGTGATTGGTGCATTTAGATTTTGTTGTTCTTCTTGATTCAGTTTTGGAAGTGCATAGGTTTCTAGGAATTGTTCCATTTCTTCCAGATTCTCTAGCTTGGTGGCATATAGTTCTTTATAGAAGTTTCGCAGGATTCTCTGGATTTCTGTGGTGTCAGTTGTGATATCTCCTGCATCGTTTACAATTCTTTTTTTTTTTTCTTTTTTTTTTTTTTAATTTTTTATTTAAGAAAGGATTAGTGAACAAAGGCATAAGGTAGGAGGGGTACAACTCCACACAATTCCCACCACCCAATCCCCATAACCCACCCTCTCCCATGATAGCCTTCCCATTCTCTAGCCCTCTGGGAGCATGGACCCAGGGTCGTTGTGGGTTGCAGAAGGTAGAGGGTCTGGCTTCTGTAATTGCTTCCCCGCTGAACATGGGCGTTGACTGGTCGGTCCATACTCCCAGTCTGCCTCTCTCTTTCCCTAGTAAGGTGTGTCTCTGGGGAATCTGAGCTCCAGGACACATTGGTGGGATCTTCAATCCAGGGAAGCCTAGCCAGCATCCTGGTGGCATCTGGAACCTGGTGATTGAAAAGAGAGTTAACATACAAAGCCAAACAATTTGTTGAGCAATCATGGATCCCAAGTTTGGAATAGTGGAGAGGAAGTGTTAGGGAGGTACTCACTGCAAACTCTAGTGTAATCCTGCTTTCAGGTATATATTTTGCAATAGTTTATGGATACGTGTGAATATAAGCTCTCTCTCACAGAAACTGTTGTATGTCTAGGTTATGGGACTTTGTTAGAAAGTGAACTACCTGAGATGAAATTAGAGTGTACTATTAAAGGAAAGGTCTCACCCGAGTAATGAAGCTGAAGGGTTGTCATTCCACACGTGAAGTCTCTGGATACAGTCTGAGGTGAAGCATGTTGAGATGGCAATCGTTGCTTTGGTTAGGTTGTGATCGGCAGATGCAATATTATTTGGTTTGGATTGGCAGATGCATACGGGAAAGTGGGCCCTATCCAAGGGTGCCAGGACTGAGGGAAGTAGGGGCTCTATAGTGAAGATGTGAGGTTCCTGCTGTCTTAGGGTTCAAAAAGACAATCAATAGTTAATATTATCATCACATTATTTGTTAATAGGGTTAACTTTGAAAAGTCCCTTTGTTATGGTTTGCTGTACAGTACCCAGTATCTTGTATATAGCTGTGCTATTGGAAGCTTCTAATCTACTTGGTCTAGGCTTTTGAGAGAGTCCGCATATCAAATATGTAGCCTATCTATTTAAAAGATTCAAGTTTGTCTTTTGAGAACCTTTGAGACATACAATTGATTTCCCCCTCTCATATTAATTAACTACTGATTTATATGTCTACATTTTGCTAGGAGTGTACATAAACACCATTCCCATCACCAAAGGACCGTGACCCATCCCTCCCGCCCACTCCCACCCCCCACTGGCCCAGGAAGCTACATGTCTACCCCTTCTGGTTGCTTTAGGGTTCCTTTGTTCCTCTTCCTCTATGTCCTTGAGGTGTTCAGTAAGGTCGTTCATTTGAGCTTCTTCTTGGTGTTTAATATGTGATTGTATGGCTATAAGTTTCCCTCTCAGTACTGCTTTAGCTGTGTCCCAAATATTTTGATAGGTTGTGTCTTCATTTTCATTAGTTTCCAGGAACATTTGAATTTCCTGTTTGAGTGAGTGTCTGACCCAGTGGTTCTTAAGGAGCATGTTGTTTAGTTTCCAAATTCTATGTCTTTTAATAATTTTCCGTTTGTTGTTAATGTTAGTTTTACTCCACTGTGGTCTCAGAAGATACTTGGGATCATTTCAATGCTCGTGAATTTATTGATGCTGTCTTTGTGGCCTAACATGTGGTCTATCCTTGAGTATGTGTTATGTGGATTTGAAAAGAAGGTGTATTCCAGTTTTTTGGGGTGGAGGAGTCTGAAAATATCCAAGAGGTCTAGTGTGTCTATCTCTTCATTCAATTCTCTTGTATCTTTATTGGTTCTCTGCTTTGTTGATCTGTCTAAGTGTGAGAGTGAGGTATTGAAATCTCCCACTATTATTGTATTACTATTGATGTATTTTTGAAATTCTTTCAGTAGATGCTTAATATATTTAGATGGTCCCTCGTTAGGTGCATAGATGTAATAATTGTTAAGTCTTCTTGGCTGATTGATCCTCTAATCATTATGTAATGTCCTTGCCTATCTTTTATTACTTTATTTAATTTAAAATCTATCGTGTCTGAGATGAGAATTGCCTGCCCTTTTTGTGGACCATTAGCCTGTATGATAGTTTTCCATCCTTTCACTTTAAGTCTGTGTTTATCTTGTTGTGACAGATGGGATTCTTGCAAGCAGCATATGGTTGGGTTATGTTTTCTGATCCATCCCCCCATCCTGTGCCTTTTGATGGGTAAGTTTAAGCCATTGACATTTATTGATATTGTGGATTTAATGTATTGTAGTGCCATTGTTATAAAAAAAAATTGTTTGCTCTGATATATTGCAAGTATTATAGTGATGTTATTATTTATAAGAGGTCTTTTAGTACCTCTTTCAGAGCCGGCTTGGTGATGGTTGCCTCCTTTAACTGTTGTTTGTCTAAGAAGGTTTTGATCCCTCCATCTAGTTTGAATGAAAGTCTAGCAGGTTATATTATCCTTGGTTGAAACCCTTTTTCATTCAGGGCTCGATAGATATCTTGCCACTCCCTTCTGGCTTTTAGAGTTTGAGTGGAGAAGTCTGCAGATAATCTTATGGGTTTTCCCTTGTATGTGACTTTTTGTTTCTCTCTTGCAGCCTTTAGGATCTTTCTTTATCCTTACTTCTTCTCATTGTGACTATGATGTGTCTTGGTGTCTTCAGGTCTGGGTTGATTCTGTTTGGTACTCTCTGGGCCTCTTGAACCTTGATATCCTTTCTGTTATTCAGGTCTGGGAAGTTTTCTTGTACTATTTCCTCTAGAATGTTTGCTTCCCCTTCCTCTCTTTCTTCCTCTGGCTGGCCAATTATACGAATGTTACTTATTTTGAGATCATCCCATATGTCTCTGTTGTTGTTTTCAGTGTCTCTCAATCTGTTTTTAAGCTCTTTAACCTCTTTCTTAGTTTTCTCTAACTCGTCCTCTGTCTGACTAATTCTGTTTTCTGCTTCTGTTAGTCTGCTTTCCCTTGCCTCAGCTTCTTTCTTCGTTACAGCTATTTCAGCTTTCAGTTCTCTAATTGCCTCAAGATAATCAGTCATTTCCTTGGGGGTCTCAACTGTGGTTTCCCTAATACTGCCATTCCTTTCCTCCAATGTTGTTTTCATTTCTGTGATTAATAAGTTTATTATTGCTTGCATACTTTTCTTATCTATGGTTTCTCCTGGCTGATTTGTAGTTTCTTCTGGGCTCTTGTCTTCATTCATTGGAGTAGCAGCTTTATTTGTTTTTGATCTACCCATTTTTTTATTTATGTGTTTCTTTCTTTTTTTTATGCTCTGTTGTTCCTCAGTTGTTGTGTCTTGAGTACAAGTAACACTGTACTAAATACCTTTATGACAATTGCACTCACCAACCTCCGGAATTACAGTAGCAACTGAGTAAGTATTGAAGTAGTTTAATCATTACCAGTTAGCCAAACAATTTCTCCAGTCCGTGAAAAAATAGTAACCAAATCCCAGTGAAGAAAGACAAAAGAAAGAGGATAGGAAGAATAGACAGTTATGCAAATCTACTATCCACCGTATATTCTATGGGTAACAAGAGGGGAAAGGGAACTAGAGCAGAGATACACACATAGAGAGTCCGCTCTGAGTCAGATTTCTTCCCCAAAGTAATTCACAAATTCAGAAAGGCAAAGAAGAGGGAAGAAGTGTATGACAAGATTAAAAAAGAGAGAGAGAGAGACAAGAGAGAGAAAAGGGAGAAGATAAGAAAAAGAGTTGTAATTAAAGAGCAGTGCAAGGAAATTCCCAAATGTGTATCAGTGAATTCAAAAAAGCACCCTGTTTGGTGTAGTGGGGTATCCTGCTAGGAGTTGGTCCCCAGGGACTGCTTATGGCCGGGGGCGGGGGGAGGTATGCTTGAAAATTAAAAGGAAGAAAAAAAAGTTTTCCCCTAATCTAATTCTTAACCCAAATTATGTTATAGTCATCTCCTTGTCACCGCTATGACACCTTATTGGCTGGCCTGCTAAAGGCAGAAAATCCTATTGTTTCCAGGGGATGTGTTCGGAGCTCAGCGGCTAGCAGCTTCTCAGTCCGCCATCTTATGGGAAACCCTCCCCTCCAGACTTTTTTAAAGGATTTCTCGAAAATGAAAACTAGCTCCAAGTCCTTTGATCCAATGAGAGCTATACTTAAGAAGTCTTTGGATCTGCCCTCATGGTCGCGGTGGTCGCTGGAGACTCCCAAGAGAAAGCCCCCGAGCTATAGTGCTCCCTCCGGGTCCTCTGCCGGCCGCCCAGCAGCGCTCTGCAACCGGCTGAGGAGCCGCCTTCCTTGGCGGAGGACAATGCTTAGCGCACCCGCCCTGCCCACTGCCGCCTGGGAAGTCTGGAGCAGCCCGCCCGCTAGTTCGTGCCACCTTTACTCTAATTCTTAACCCAAATTAAATTATAGTCACCTCTTTGGTGACTATAATTATTGACTGACCAGCTAAAGGCAGAAAATCCTACCGTTTCCAGATGTGATCAGAGCACACACTTTTAGCAGCTTCTCAGTCCACCATCTTCCCCCTATCATCTCTCCATATGTTCCTTCTAATTAGTGTTTTCATTTCTTTTGGACGAATTTTAAGTGGCTCTCTTTAACACTAACTATATATTTCTTCTCAAGACCATAATTATAATGTCATATGAATCTTCAATGAATTGTATCTAATGAAAATCAAGTAAATTTTAAGGAGCAAAGATGAGCCTTTTATGCCAGTATCATCACTGACATTTGTTACATTGTTGTGATGTGCTAGGTATCAATAAAGGCAACAATAAACAATTTAATCCTTACAACAATACTCTAAGTCACATACCATTACTATTAGCATTTTGTAAAAAAGGAAACTGTAACACAAGAAGTTATAAGTAATTTTACCAAGGTCACAGAGCTAAAACATATTGAAAAACCTATTCACATATGAAGTTCTATATATTATCTACATAGGAAAAATCGCTTCAAAAATATTACCAAAAAGCTAATAAGTATTTACATCTGGAAAATAGTTGCTGTAATACTGCTTAGATAATTTCACTCACAAATGAAATTTTCAGGGATTACAGCACATAATATTAAAAATAATTTCAATTATTCAGCATCTACCATGTTCTAGGCATCATGCTACAAATTTAGCATTTATTATCATATTTAATCATACATTTGTGTAATGTTATATTACTCTTTTCTCCTTTAGCATATAAAAAGACAGAGGATTTGAGAGTTCACGTAACTTGCTCACAATTACAGGGTTAAAAAATTACTGAAATTAAGAAAAAGATCATTTACTGTCTTCTACTGGACTGTGACAAGGATTGTCTCATCTATGCTTGGGCAGGGGATAAAAAATATATTCATTGCTCTCTTGAGCTCAATGACTCAGTTGGGAAGTTCAAATCCAACTGTCAAAGCCATTATTATTACCATAGCCAACTTATACCAGTCTACGAGACTATTCACCTGATAGTAATGCTTTGTAAGTATCTCCTTCAACATTTTCAAAGAGAAAAAGAAATTTTGTGAGAGTATTTTTTTCTTTTGTTATGAGTCATACTACTAGGAAGTTTTATTGAGAACCAATTATAATAAAATTTTATCCCTAAGAACAATAAAATAATCAGTATATTGGTTTATAGGGGAAATTTTGAGTTCTACATTTCTTGTTGATTTTTGGAAATGTTTACTGATGTTTCAAAATGAATTTTTGGTAATGGTAATAAACATACACAGAACGATTTCTTCATTTTATGAATTCATGTAACTCATAGAAAGTGAATACATGGCTCCTGAAAATGTGGCATGTTCAAATAATCCGATTATGAGAAAAACTAATTGTTTTTCTCCTCTAGCATAACTTACAATATGATCCAATATGATCGATCAGAATCTACTCAGCATTCATTAACTAATCATTCATAGGACAGTTACTGGCCATGCATTATGTGACATAAATTGTTTCAAACACTGTGAATAAATCAGAGAAGGATCTAATTTTGGGGGTGGAAGTGGTGTGCTGACACTTATGAGGAAATGAGAAATTGTACCCATTTGTAAATGACTGTACTGTAAACCATTATCCTCTCATAAAATTATCTGGTAGAAAAAATAAATGTAAAAAAATCCATTAAGGGATTGTTTATAGTGTTTTAAGTGTATCACAGATTAGATTTATGTAATCATAAAAGTGGACTCCTTTTTATTACTTTCAATTCCAGCTAGAAAGAGGGAAATACAGAAAGAGAATCCGAGAGAAAAGGATATACCCTGGGGCACAACTCCACCATTTTGGAAGCAGGCATAGGTGCTGCCATTGGTGCCAGGGGCTCAAGATTGGTCCTAGAGCACGGTGAAAATATGTATTCTATCAGGTGAGCTATCACCTATCCCCTTCTCACTTTATAAATGAGAAAATTCTGGTCAAATAATCTACCTCATTTCAAAATGGTGACACAGGCAATAATTCTAAAGCCTGAACTCAAAACTACTATGTTAAAGTATGTAAAATAGTGATTGAGGGAGAATTTCTGCCTTTAAGGAGTGTATAGTTGAGGAAAATAGCCTGAAATATTAAGTCAAGCAGTTGAAATACACTGTCACCTATTGTGTGGAATTTATAGGTTGTCATCAGAATTTGTTATAAGGCTAGATGACACAGTTCAGAGAATTTTGAAATGAGCATTCAAGCTGAGAATTGAAAGATGAACATGAGCTACCAAGATAAAGGGATAAAAAAGGTAGTTTGTGTGTGTGTGTGGGGGGGAGTATGAACTAACTGGGAACATAGATTTAAGTAGAGAAAACACTATATACAAAGAAGAATTAGGGACCTAGACTGGGTGCACCTGGTTAAGCACAAACAGTACAAAGGCGAGGGTCAACATAGGATCCAGTGTCCACCCTGCCCCCCACCTGCAAGGGGGATGCTTCACAAGCTGTGAAGCAAATCTGCAGATGTCTATCTTTCCCTCTTCCTCTCTATCACCCCTCCATCCAATTTATATCTGTCTGATCTAATAAAATGGAAAAAAATTACTGCCAAGAGCAGTGAATTTGTAGTGCTGGCACTGAGCTCCAGAGATAACCCTGGAGGCAAAATAATAATAATAATAATAAAAATAAATAATTTATTACAGATGAGATATTTAGTGTTGTTTGGAAACAGGGTATTGGTTGAGGTTAAGGAAAAGCTCAGTTTTCAGGTCAGACAGACTTACATACTTCATGTTCAGAAAATTAAATTTTACTCAAAGTACATATGATTCTACTGAGCAGATTTAAGTAAAAGATTAATAGTAATTTATACTTCGAAATGAATGATTTGACAATAGTATGGAGATTGAAATAAAGGAACAGATAGTCCAGTTAAAAAGCTGCTTTCACAAATCAGCAGTTGCCTATCTGAAGAGATCCCATGTCCTTCTTGGAAATTCTCTGTGATAATTGTTACCAGAAATTTCTGGTTTTTGTAGTCTATTTTTTTCCCTCCTAACATACATGCAATCAACATGACATATATTTAAGCTAAAGCTCTAATTTTAACCATTGCTCCATAAATGAATAACCAGTCAGTTAACTTTTTGTGCTTGTTTCTACAAATGTTTTTAATTGAGAAAAAATAGCTGACTGAATAAAATCATTTTATGTTTGGTTTAATATAATGTAGTTAAACACCATTTGTAAGACATTAGTCTCATTATACAGATGGAGTTCAGAGGATGAATGACATATGAAACAGCTTAGTATATGACAGTGTACTCAAGTTCTATGATCTCCTTTTCTATTTCATTGCCACTAGATAGTATGTTATGCATTGATTATATGTGTACAGTGCTGAAACTGCTGAATAAGGAAAGGGCATTTCTGGGGAAGACAAAATGCACAATTCATAAAATGTTGCAATATAATTGCTTGAATACCATGTCAAATGTCAAATATTATACTTTG
Source organism: Erinaceus europaeus (assembly GCF_950295315.1). Lineage (NCBI taxonomy): Eukaryota > Metazoa > Chordata > Mammalia > Eulipotyphla > Erinaceidae > Erinaceus > Erinaceus europaeus. The sequence goes on from NC_080185.1 coordinate 38,599,250, forward strand.
AATAAGTATATAATAAAGCTCAACAAGGTCATCACTGGTATACTCCAAAAAGCTAAGTGGAACTTTCAGCATCTGTATTAGAGTAAATGGGAAAAAAATGATAATTGTAATATATCCAATTCAACTTATTTAATAGAAATCTGTATAGATCATAACTATAGTTCAAAAATCTGTGTAAGTTGATAGATATTTTGTGCTGAGAGTGATTTATCATAATCACAACTACATGATGACTGGGAAAATATCATATCTGAATTTAATATATGCCAGAGTTTCATTATCACTTTATCTCATTACACACACACACACACACACACACACACACACACAGAGTTTACAGTTCAAAATTGCTAACTTTTAATTATTTTATTTTATTTATAAAAAGGAAACACTGATAAAACCTTAAGATAAGAGTGGTACAACTCCACACAGTTCCCACCACCAGAACTCTGTATCCCATCCCCTCCCTTGATAGCTTTTCTATTCTTTAAGCCTCTGGCAATATGGACACAAGGTCATTGTAGGATGCAGAAGGAGGAAGGCCTAGCTTCTGTAATTGCTTCTCTGCTGAACATGGGCGTTGGCAAGTCAATACACACTCTCAGCTTGCCTCTCACTTTCCCTAGTGGGGCAGGGTTCTGGGGAATCGGAACTCCAAGGCACATTGGTGGGATTGTCTGTCCAGGTTAGACTGGTTGGTATCATGTTAGCATCTGAAACCTGGTGAATGAAAAGAGAGTTGACATATAATCCAAGCAAACTGTTGAATAATCAAGAACCTAAAGACTGGAATAGTGCAGATGAAGAGTTGGCGGGGGCAAGGGGGGTCTCCGTTTTGTCGATAGCTAGTAGGAGTATTTTATTTATATTCCAAATGGCCCGTGAAGAATGTTCCATCCCTTAAAGGGAGGCTGGACAACATACTCTATCTTCCACCTGAGGAAGATGGGTCCTGATATTGGGGCAGCTTGGAACATTCCTATTCATGACCACAGAATGTGAAC